>NC_047171.1:18489440-19089440 GCF_009819705.1 Hippoglossus hippoglossus
GACGGAGAGGCGGGCCTTTGGAAGCAGGAATGCGCTGGAAGTTTTCCTGCAGGCTCCGCTTCGCATGTTGAACAGCGACCGTCCCGCGCCTCGCTCGGTACAGACATGTGGCCGCTGCTGCTCCTGCTCGTCCAGCTCTGTCTCTGCTCCGGGTACGAAGGTAAGCACCGACCGAGGGGCCTCTCATCCACCGCTGTGACGTTATCGATTAACCCCAAAAATAATTTCTTTGGATCTTTGCACTTAATGTGGAAAACGTGTGAAGTCACTGGTCTGGAGGATGGGGCCGAGGTATAAAGGTTTGTCCTGAGGGAAGACGTCTCGTTTCACTTTTTACGCACGAGATCGAGGCTTCCTGTCACCGCTGGGTTTCGGTGAGCCGCCGTTGTGTTTACGTGGAGGGGGTGGACAGACAGCGGGGGGAGTACAGTGTGCATCTGGGGGACGTTTCTGTGCTGAGGCTCTGGTGAAAACCCTGCACCAGCACTGTAACTTTTCATTTGATCCTTTCACATGCCTGTGGTCTTTATAACGTTTTAATACTAATAATGATCCAATAATCAGTTATTCGATTTTAAATACTGGATAAAAAACTTACTCAACTTGTGAGTGCATGAGGTCTGGGAGTGTTTTACTGTACTGATGAGGTTCTGTCCTGGTGTTGAGCAAACACAGAAGGTCTCTGTCTCCCTCTCTCTCTCACTCACTCACTCACGCACACAAACACACACACACACACTTCTGCATAACTTCAGACGACATTACATTGACCTACATTGGTTGAAAACTTACTTTAAACATAACAGTAGTTACTAATTCTCTAACCCTAACCCTCAACTTAACCTTAACCTTAACTTAACCTTAAAACAAGCCTTGGAACCAAAACCTTCACCATTACCACTTCTAACCCTAACCCGAACCTAACCACAGTTCACATCTCACCACTAACATGAACCAGGACTTCAGAAATGACGTTTTACTCCATTGGGACCAGGCTTTGGTTCCCATGAGATCTACTGGAGAAGGTCCCTAACAAAACAAGCACACACACACACACACACACCGAGGTAGAACTGCAACAAATGATCAATCAATCAATCAATCAAATGACGTGTGGAATGCTAGAAAATGAATTGGCGGCTATTCATTTAAGGATCGACGAATAATTTAAACAATTTTTTGCAAACATCTCTGAAGTTCTTTAGCCCCCTCTCGAAATTGTGAGTTTTGTGAGAATCTCAGTTAGTTGCATAAGACATACGACTTTGGGAAAATGTGATGTGTTTTTTAGATGAAATTATTAGTCAAAAATAGAAATAATTGTCATATTAAGCAATAATGAAATAGAGGAAAGTGTAACATCCCATCTAAGAAGACAATGAAGCCAGAAAGTGCAGAACAGTGTGTGTGTGTGTGTGTGTGTGTGTGTGTGTGTGTGTGTGTGTGTGTGTGTGTGTGTGTGTGTGTGTGTGTGTGTGTGTGTGTGTTTCTGTATGTCGTGGCTATGTGCCTGTAGATGGTATGAGAGTGGCTCACTGCTGCTGTATGATCATACAGGCTGCAACATGAACAAAACTGCAGAGCAGATATACACTGACAGACTAAAAACCGCTTGTCGAGCCGACAGTCACGACTCTCTCTCTCTCTCTCTCTCTCTCTCTCTCTCTCTCTCTCTCTCTCTCTCTCTCTCTCTCTCTCTCTCTCTCTCTCTCTCTCCTCCTCTGTGTGTGTGTGTATGTGTGTTTATTTTACAGGGGTGTGTTTGTTTTAGGGGTCAGTTGGCTCAGTTTTCAGTTGTGTGTGGATGTCTAAAACTGGGTAGGAATTTTTTGAGAACTGTTCTGTAGCAAGTTCTCATTGAAGGCCGATCACATTTTCCATGATGAGTCTTGTACTGATGTGGGTCAGGAGCAGAGAGATCACAGTGAGTAACCTGGGGAAATGCCACAGAGCACAATCACTGCAAAACAGTGACCGCAGACGTGTGTGTGTCTGACAGAGAAATGTGGCCTGAGCAACAGATCAGGAGCTTAGTGTTTATTAATGAATAGCTGATATTACAGTGTATAACTTAAAGCTGCATTAACCAGGAGCAGCGGAACAAGCCGTAAACACAACGATATTTATTCACCTGATAAAACTGATTTAATGAATGTGTTTGCAAACAGCTGCAAACCATCCACCAGCGTTATGAGTAATTCAGATTTATGTTTCCGATGAAGGCCAATTTACACATCACCGCACTTGTGTCTCTGAGACTCAGCATATTTAACCTGAAATAAAATAGGAGATACTCCATTAAGGTGCCAAAATGTACTTTAGTACAGTAACTAAGTAAATATACTTAGTTACGTCTCACCTCTGATGGTGATGATTAGCATCTGAGCCTTTACTGGAAATGCAGCATTATTTCATCACTCAGATCCCAGACGGCAGAACTCTGACATTATACTGTACATGTGAATTAGATTTATTACCACTAATGGTGACATAAGAAGCAGCTCTTACAGACGGTTGCAGGAGTGGATGTGTTGGTAAATACAGTACAACTGGAACAGAAATCATTAGTGCTGGAAAAAAATATTACATAACTGGGTAATCATGGCGTCTCCCCTGCTCCGGTAGCCTGTAGCCATACTTCAACCGACTTCACATAATGACAGTGTGTATTACAGACCCGCAGAGAAAAGCTAATTGGAATATCAGCCTCTGTAATTTAAAGCTTACTCACTCCCAGAGGTTTTCTGCTGTCTGCACTTCTGCCACTGAGACATCTTTCTCTTTTAAAAGTAGGAGAATTGAGCAGAAAGATGACGCCGGTGTCTGATCACACCTCATCATGTTGACAGATGTATCAGACACGATTGAAAGATTAGTCTCATGTCACAAATTCTCATTTTGGACTCGTTTTGAATCTGGAATGCTTTTTATCAGTGAGGGTTCAGTCAAGTTAATCCAACTGCAGAGCTGCAGACCGAGCAGTGTCGAGCCTGCAGGTCCAGATGACACACTCCACATAAAGATAGACGACACGTCTCCACTTCGTCTGAATATTCAGAAATGAAGCTGAAATATCCCGAATACGAACACTGTCCTCTTGCTCATTTGGAGCCAGAGTCTGAGCAGTTAGGATCAGGGAATGGAGTCAAGTTAGCGAGATCCCATAGATACACATGCCTGACCAATCACGAGTCAGTCTCAGCGGTCAATCATGACACTTAACCTTGTTTTTATTACATCGAATAAAACCATCTTCGAGAAAATGTTACTTGACATGTACTTTTACTTTTTTGAAATGAATGACCTATTGTGCAGTCATGTCGTCTATTTTTATACATAGTCAATAGTCCAGCCAGGCCCCTTCCAGCTAAAGGCAAGAAAAATAACTGCAGCGACCGTTTAGGTCTGCAAAGAAGGACATTAAGAATATATGAAAGAAAGGAGGAAATTATCATTAGAGCATGAAAAACAAAACAAAAAGAAAGTTTTAGTTGGTGCCTAACACACATTTATGGCCCTGTAAGCTTGCCTCAGTGTCCTTTTATCACAAAGGTGACTTCACACACCATCAAACGAGAGAGTTCTGTTTTATTTGTTTAATTCATTTGTTACATTTTTTGCTAAAGCTCATTTCCTGTTGAATATTTATATGTTCTTCCTTCGAGAAATAAGAGGGCCAAAAGAAAACAGCTCAAGACTATTAACAATAAACTTCCGTTAAATTGTTCCTCTGGATGTATCGTTCTGTTTTGTTTGTAATTGCTAAAATTTATTGTTTATTGTTTGGCTTCAGACATCTAAATATTTTATAGGCAATTATCATTGTGACTGCAAACCCCAGCTCATAATGTTTATCAGAGAAAAATGAATACAATTTAACAATTGCTTAGCTAAATTGTCGCATGGTTCATCTACAATGAGTGTTAAAGTGAAAGGCAACGACTGGACTTGCAACACAAGTAGATTTTTTATGTTTGGGCATTTATTATCTGCAGGATTCTACAGGGACAAAATGATGCCATTTTTATTGGTCAATTTCTTTAATGGGGTTTTGGAAGGTGCTCTTCCATCAGTGGAGAGATATCGATTAAATGTCTGAACTGAGGTTTATGTATGTGGTGCTGTGCCTCTAACAATGAAGACGTCTGTTTGGAGGGGTACTTGGAGAATACATTTAGATTTCTAATACTATTCTAAGTATTAGAACTTTTCTAATAAACGGTTGGTGCTTTTCTATGTCATTTATCAAAGTAAACTGAGTATCTTTAGGTTTTGGACTCTTGCTCGGTCAAAACAAGACATTCAAAGACACATGTGGCTCTGTGAAGGTGTGAGGGGCATTTTTAGTTCATTAAATTATAATAAATATCCAAACTTTTATGAAAAACCTTATTGATGAAGATTTTAAAACACATATCCATTTGTTTGTTTTTTGCATTTGGAGAAGAGTAAAAGTTCGTCATTCTTTATCGTAACATGTACCAGCCAATCAGAAACAAGTAGCCTCCGTTTGACATGATGTACGTTGTTATATCCGATGTTACAGAACTCTAACTGATCAGTTTTCTGGACATTTTGGCTCAAACTAAGGCTCATTATGAAGAAGACACACACAAAAACACACACAAATACTCACACACACCTGTTATTAGTTTTCCATACCTTTCTCTGCCTCCTTCTCCCCATTAAGAATCCGTTACTAGACTTTTTCCCATTAGACCTCTGAATATGACTCACTCAGTGTGTGGGTTTGCTCTGCACAATCCACGCTGTGTGATCTGACTGCTGAAACCTCAAAGCTTGTTGTGTGTGTGTGTGACTTGCAGCGTTTTGGGTCCAGACAGTTTTTTTTATTAAACTGACAGAAAAGCCATGAGGAGAAATGGGGGACGGGAGATGTGCTCACCACAGTATCAGGCTCATTGATCAACACGCGGCCAATATGTGGAGCTGGAGGAGCTCGAACACTCCTCCCTTGTGGAGCCCGAACAGAGGACACATTCACACCGAGGTTCAGAACATCCCGGGGCCAAGGTTGAACACCCCTCCCCCCTACTTTAACCCCTTCCTCACCCATTTCCTTTTCCCTCTTCGTTTTTATTGCATCTTGACCTGCTCCTCCTGATCCCTTCTTCCTCTTTTCCCAAAATAATCCTCCTTGCTCATCACAATTCTCCTCACATTTGTCTTTTACCAGCGCCGCTCAGCTGTGTCCCGCAGCAGCTCTGAGAAACATTTCGCTTCTTGAACGCTGCAAGTTTTAGCATCTGAATTCACTTTTGCTCCGTCTGATAAATCTGCTCAAAGTTAACTCAAATTAAATCACTGTCCATGGTAAGTAGGATTTATCTGAGCTGTTTTGGAACAAATAGTTTCAAAATAACTGGAGCTTCTTCTTTCATTTCTACCAAACACAAAATGGGGGTCGCAGAACAAATCACTTAGCAATTTTTCCTAATCATCTGGGGGAAAAAAACAGAGGTTTCGGGTTCATCCTCTCTGGATGTGTCCTGTCCAAAAGATTCAGATCGGCCCCCTGGAGTTTGGTACAAATGAAAAGTTAAGTAATGATTTGCAGCCTGCTCTTGGTGCTGTGTGGCTGAAAAGAAAAAAAGGCCGACAGTTCAGCCCAGGACGATGCTGTCAAACGTTGCCTAACATCTTGGACGCAGCTCTTTTCGTCATAGTAGTTGCTTTTTCTTTCTTTTCTCTCTCTCCCCCCCAGGGTCAGGACAGTACGCCTACGGAGACGATGAGGACTCGTATTCTCGTCGATATAAAGGTGACAACATGCAGATACACATACGGTTATTTCATTTTAGGGAGTGTTTATTGTTTATCAGGAGCAACTGCTCTTTGCAAGTTAACTACAGTTCCTCTCGTCTTGATGAATCATAGTGAAATGGCACTTAGAGCATCTTCTTCTCTTCTCGAGATGTTGCAGAGTAATGAAGGGGATTCAAATAAAATCTCTTAGATTTAATTGGATTGCTCAAAAGTTCTGGTGGCGTGGGTGACGGAGCTGAAGTGATATATGTGGTGCTGTAAACTGTCCTACCTCCTTGATCAGCATTGTAAGATCAGAAAATAAATCTAGATTTTGAAATGCCAGCAAAGTCTCAGATCCAAAAGGTTCAACGAGTTCAACAGTAATGCTCAACTGTAAATCAGTTCAAAAGACCTAAAAGTCATTAAAAACTATTTATTTTTATCTCCAATATTAAGCAGGAAACTTTTACAACATGAACAATTCTAAACAGAGTTTGGTGGATTTTGTACAGCAGCAGCTCTTCTGGTTCTGGAACCTGGGGATTATGGGTAATACCCACCGTTCAGTTGTGTTTCAGTTCAGTGAATGGGACTGCAGAGGGCGCTGCTGCTCAGTAAACATTGAGCAGCACAGTGTTGCTTTAAAGTTTTATAGCAAGAGAAAAAAAGAAATGTATTGTTATATACTCAGAGCAGCAATTCACAGTGACAGGGTTAAATGAGAAAAACAGTATTTTTTATTTAACTGCATCTTTAGAGAGTCGTAATTTAATACCAGGTCATTCAGCCAGTTTTGTAAACTGACACAGTTTCGTCAAAGTAGCTTCCAACTTTAAATTCAGGGTCACTTAGATACGGAACATTATCGTCCAGGCCAAACCAAACTCTCTCTGTGTGTAAAAGCTGAAATGTAGTATTATTTTTTCTCTTACTCAGCCGCTCTGGAGACTCGGCCAACACACACACGCACACACACATGCAGAGAGGGAGAGGGAGCGAGGGAGGTTTGCTGTGTAATGAATCCCCTTTTCATTCCAACTGAAAATTTGCCTAATATGGTGTGTGTCCTCTCCGAGTGTGTGCAGACAATGCGTTGGTCCTGAGGGTTGGAGTTTGTCCTGAGCCAGCAGGAAACAAACTGCAGATCTGGATTTCTGTGTTCTGGAAACGAACCTTGTTGCCTCTCAAACTTGGCATCAGACAAGGGATTCTTACGCAAGCGTTGTAGAGATGGCAGCCGTATCGTCCATGGGAGGAGACAAGAAGAGAAGTTTTAGACCGATGGGACACTTGTTTTATTGCTCAATTGGGGGATTGTGTGCTGGACTATTTCTATACAACAGGAGGTTGTGTCAGACATGTCACAGCAACAGCAACAGGAACATTTACTGCCCATGAACATGGTCCTTATCGTCAAAAGCTCTTTCCAAGTTGACGTATTCGTCTGCGTCTTGTCTTTTTTATTCAGAGACATTTGTATTGTTTTAGTTTTGTTCCACTCTCAAGTGGGCTCACTCGACCATTTTTCAAGGGGCCTAGCAGGAAAAGTTTTGCAAATGTCCAGAGCAGCTGACTCTGACATTTGCTTTCTCACGTACAGCCCCCCTGGAAAATTTTAAGAGAATGTCTGGACGTCAGTGCGTGTCTGAAAGCAGCTTTGGTCTGGACCAGTAACTTCCTGGATTTCCAGCTGAAGTAGTCCATAATATAATCCCCCATAAAATGTCATGAGATACAGCAGGAAAATTTACAATCTTCAGATGTGAATTTTGTTACTTTTGACTATCTCAAAATAGCTTAAAAAACTTCTTACACTTGGCTGAGGTGTAAAGTATGTTCATCAATAATGAAAAGAATGCAATGAAGGGCAATGGAAAGAGTTAAAGATAAATCAAGGCGTACGTGAAGCACATAACTTTAATGTCAAATCTAGCTTATTAAAAAAAGAGATACAAAAATTGTGGTCGATAAAAACATTAGATATGTTTGGACCAATGAGACTTTGACGTTCCTCAAGTTGATGCATCAATCAAACTCTTAATATTCACAGGACAGTCGTGGATGTGCACGATTTCACTTTAATGAGGACTAAAGTACAACTGATGTGTTTTCGCTCGGTATAATCAGGGTTGTACTTCTGCAGGAATAAAATCTCAGAGGGGTGAAAATAGAAGCAGACGCATAATAACCAGAGCTGAGAGTTAAAATATGGCCACACTCCAAACACAGACTTTTATCTTAACCTCTATCACACACACATTCAGAAATGTAAGTGCCCTCTTCACATCATTATCTTTTCCTCAAGTGAGACCATCTTCCTTGCCTCATCAGACACTGTTGGATTATGGGAAGTCTCAGACAAGGTAATGAGAAATCCACCGTATCTGTCTGAACTCAGACGATGGGCGTGTTTCTGCATTTTCACACTTACAGCACAGGGAAGTCTTTCTTAGCTTTTACAGTCTTCAGGTAAGATATGATTGAGCCCATAATAAACACTGATATAACAAACCCTTTCTCCAGTAGTGTGGTGTTGTTGAGTTTCAGGTTGAACTATAAAAAAACTGAATTGCCATGATGCTTTTGAAAAAAAAGTCAGTGTCATCATCTGTCCTCCATTTTTAGGGGCCCCGTGGTGCGCGCCCATTAAAATAAAACACGGCGATGTGAGCTGCCGCACACCCAGAGGAGAGCACTACAAGAACGTGATGGGGACGCGCTGTAAAATCCGCTGTAAGCAGGGATACGAGGTCCAGAGCCCGGAGGTGGTGTGCATGGCGAGCAAACACTGGTCCTCTAACTACGCCTGCAGAGGTGAGAACTAACATCCACACAGCAGGGTCTCTGAGGTGTATGTGTATGAATGTAATAATCAGAATTTTAGGCCTTAAAAAGTTACATACTAGGTCTAAATTACGATAATGTTGATTTAACGCTACTTCTGTCGCCATTTTAGAAGTTGTTTTGGCAGCATGCATAGTCGGATATTAGCACACTGTAATAAAACTACAAACAAGACCATCGTGGAACTGATAACTGATCATCTACAAACCCTACTGTCTGTGTCTGTAGTTAAAGAGATGTTCTGTTTCTAGGTTATTCTCTACTTATCTGTGTCCCTTTATCTTAAACTTGAATGGCACCCAATAGAGCTCATATCCCTGAGAGTAATTCTTGGACTCCGATATTCCTTCATAGCTGTCGTACTTCACCTCGATTTAAAACGTTTTCTTCGTGGTCTAAAAAAGTCCGAAATTTTACTTTTTGAAACCTTCAAAAACTCTGACACATACATAACATCTCTAAATATATATATTTAAAAGCATACATCCACACACCTACACATTGCTATATCTAAAGTGGATTTAAAAAAATAATCCTTTACATTTCTGAGCATCAAGGTTTATTTCTTGGGGTGAAGTGTCGGGAGAGGCTGGTTTTCCATCCAAGTCGTATCTGCAGCAGATTTTTTTTTAATCAGTCAAATTCGTAAACAATATCCTGGATCCATTACTTCTCCCCAGAGTCTCTTCTTGGCGAGTGGGAAGCCTCTGGAAAGAAACAGTATTTATGAGACATGGGGCATTAAACTGCTCCATTGTAACTCAGACACTGATGGAAAATTACTGCCGCTGCTACTAAATCTTAAACCCCCACCGCTGCTCCAGAATAAATGAAGTGGCTTTTCTAGACAGAGTGGGGCTGATTAGTTCTGCAATAATGATATAATCAAGCAAAATGAAAACCATAACTTTAAAAGGTCAACACGAAGTGGTTGATATCTTTTAATTAAAGGCCAATATCAGTGAATGAATGCACCGGGTTTAAATTATTTCAATTACGTGAACAGACTGAAGAAGAGAAGCTATATTCCTCAAGTCATTAGCAAGCAAAGAGTGAGGTGAAGAAACTTCTCAGTGTGTGGGAGGCGGTTTGAAGGATTTGTTTAGTAAAAGCTAGAGATTGACTTATCTAGTTCAGTATGACTCATCGTTTACAGTCTGAACTTATTTTATGAATCAGTGTACTGATTTGGACGATTTTAATTTGTCTGGATTTTATAGAGATAGATATAGAGCAAGATATGGACTTTAAACCGGGAAATGACTGTGAAAGAATGTTGACTCTTTTTTGCACAAGGATTTCAAAGTCATAGTTTAATATGCTAATAATATAACCAGTGTCTTGACTTTTTAGTTTGTTGTATTTCTCTTTTTGGTTTGTTTGGGCTACGGTAGGTGGAAGATGTCGTGTTTGGGTGTAACGATTATCAACGACCTTAGACAAAGTTGTGAACTGAACTCTTCTCTGACAGAGATCCGCTGTCCTAAGCCGGACATGCCCGTCAACGGAGGCTACAAGTGTTCGGACGGCTCTTACTTCAACTCTCGCTGCGAGTTCTTCTGCTCTCCTGGATTCAGTCTGAAGGGCCAGAAGACGGCGACCTGCCAGCACACCAAAGTGTGGAGCGCTGCTGTTCCCACCTGTGTCGGTAAGACTGTGTGTGTCCTTCTTTTTTGCTCCGGCAGAGGACTGGAAGCCTTGGAAAAACCTACAATGGAGAGAGACTGGTTAAATGTTACATGGTTACATGTTTATATTTATATTATTGATTTCTGTGAAATACAAAGACACACAGACACACACACACACAGCAAAAAAATGTGAATGTATTTCACGTCTTTGTAGCCTGAGTCTGAAACTGAAAATGACCGTTTTTTGTGAAAAGATGAGCGATAAGGCTCAGGCACTCAGCTGAACATAGAAATGACTAAATAGTCCTGCAGCCTTGGTAACAGTGGGCAATCACAACACACACACACACAGCTTCAGATGTCACTGCAACACAGCACGCATATACTCACCGATGTTGTTTGTGAAATGACATTGAATCTCCTTTGTCGGTCTGTTAAGACTCATTCTCCCCTAAAGCGATGATGCATTTTACTTTTCTGTTATTGCCTTACAAACAGGCCGTGACTATTGAAACCGAGTCTCCAGACGAATCTCTTAAATAATTGAAACGTTTCATATCAACCTGTCTCTCAGTGTCTCCGTGTCTCGATAACTCAATTTTATATTTTAGATGTCCAGATTCTTTTATTTTGCTGGTTAATGGAGCTACAGGTGAGGGCTGCCATTAGTTGAGCAGCTAAGATGAGGTTTTCTTATTTATTTAAATTAATTGAATTTGAATTAATTATAACAACAGTGAAGAGGGTTCAGGATTAGTGAATTTGGAACATTATCTTCAGGCTACTCTCCATTTGTGATCCATGCAGTAACACATGTACATTTTAATGTCGACCATTTTTGTTTTCTCTTTCTCTCTCTGTAGATATTGATCCTCCCAAAATAAAGTGTCCTACTGTGAAGGATAAGTGGGCAGAGCCAGGGAAACTGACAGCGAGGGTGACCTGGGACACACCGGAGGGGGTCGACACTGCAGATGGCATCCTCACAGAGTCAGTCTAATCTCCAACACTCACCCCAGTTTGTTATTCCCCCTCGAAGCAGCCAGATCACAGTGAAAGATTAAACCTGAGCCTGTCTTTTGCAGCGTTATCCTGAAAGGGAAAGCTTCCAAATCAGACTTCCCAGAGGCGCTCCACAAGATGTCCTACACCGTGTTTGACCGAGCAGGGAACAAAGGATCCTGCCGCTTCACAGTCAGAGTGCGAGGTGAGTTTCTAAAGACGGTGTCTGATTATCTGTGTGGGGCAGGGTCTCAGTAAAACTTTATTCTAAGGGGTTATTTCCAAGTGGTCTCCTGGAAAGTATTTAATAACTGTGACATTTTGAAAAAAACAGCAAGCTTACAGTCTTTGTTGGAGGCAGAAATGCATGGCATCCAATCAAAAAACTAACTCAGGTTGCAAAAAGGCAAAACTCCAACAGAGGACAGATTAACCAAACCCATCAGGGAACAAGAAATGTGAGGAAACACTGGGGAACCGAACAGAACAGCACAGAGATGAAATACACAAGGAGGTCAGGATGATTAGACTGAAGTGAAACACTTCAGGGTGCAGCAATCAAAGCAGATCGTAACAGGTTCTACTTAAAGAGGAAACAGACCTTGTTCAATCTCTACACTTAATTGCTGGTGTAACCTACATGTCATGTGGTTAGTGCACAGCAGGTCAGCTTAATGTGAAACAAACGTAAATAAATGGGAAGTACAACTCAAAAATATGGAGAATAACGTCTTTAGTTTAAATTTGATTCAATTATTTTATTATAGGAACTCTATTTCCCTGTTTATTTGTTGTTGTGGGACATTTTCTAGGAATCTGTTGGTTTGGATATTGTATGAAGGAAGTCATTTCTTTGGAAGAAGGTCAGAGGTTCTTCTCCCGGCTGTGATGGAGCTGCTCCTTCTCCATGAATGTGATGATTCTGCCTCCTAGAGACGAGAACTAATGATCTGTGGTTGATGGGTCTTCTTCAGCTTGAGCCAGAACCTTTCAAGTTCCAAGTTTTGAGTTCCGAGTAAAACCAAATACACAGCTGTTCAAGGGTGAAGCTGTTTAATGGGAAATATCCCCATATAACCTCTGGTTTAGGGATTTAATGGATTCAGTGGAATCTGTGTCCTCCATCATACTCATAATGTGATGTATACACCCGGCTTTGATGAGCACCTGAACCAACAAGCACCAGAGATTTACTAGGTGATAATGTGATATTTCCTGGATTAACACACTGAGGTAAACAGCTGCGTCTATCAGAGCCTTTGGAATGAGGTCAGCCGTGTTATACAGTTATGATTAATTCATGATATCATCCAATCATACAGACTTAAGAAAAAATCAGGCCTCTGAATTAAGACACAACTACTCTTCATTTAAACCTCAGTCCTCCAGTTGAAGTGCAACAATTAAATTCCTCCCTCTTTGTTAAAAGTCAGACTTCTCCCATTGTGTGTCTCGTGTGCGTCTCTGTGTTCAGTGCGCCGCTGCAGCTCCCTGTTTGCCCCTGACAACGGCTACATGAAGTGCGACAGTGACGGAGACAACTACGGCGCCACGTGTGCGTTCACGTGCACAGGCGGCTACGAGCTGCGGAGCAGCGCTGCCAGAGTGTGTCAGTACGGACTCACCTGGTCTGGCACAGACATAGCCTGTGCAGGTACGTATACTGCATGACGATGATCACACACTCATCCACAAACAGACAGATGTCACAAACAAGCTTGTATTCAGAGTTAAACCTATTATTTATTTGAACATTTCTCATAGCAATTTGTAAAAATGAATGTTTGATCAATGGAGGATCTGCAGCATTAGGGTTTATTTGTAAGGACTTCACATAATCCTTTTCTGCCTCATGAACATGTTATCCTAAGAACACCTCAAGAGAAACCTTTCCAATTTGGCACAAATATCCACTTAGACTTCCAGAATAACTGATAAGATTTGTGTGGTCAAAGGTCAAAGGTCAAGGTCTCACAAAACATGATTTTGGCCTCTTGAACATGATATCTTAAGTCTGCCTTTAGGGAATATCTTAAAGTTTTGGGGATTAGATTTTAGTGGTTAAAGGTCAAAGGTCACGTTTACCTCATATAATTGTGAATGTCATATTTCTAGAGCACATGCAGGGACTGCACTGGTTGGTGGAGGCACATAAATGCAGAGTATTCATTTTAGTTTCTCCCTTTTTTATAATTAAAAATATCTTAAATTTCTTATTATAAGTATTAACATCAGTAACATGTTTTCTGATCAATCAGCCCCTCCTACTCTATTTGTCATGGTTAAAGTAATCAGGCTGCTTTAAAACCAAAAGTTAGGGTTTGAGACTCTGATACTAACCCTACACCCACACTTCCAGTTACTTTTCATTTCCTTGTGCCTCAGTAGCACTAAACAGAAGAATGTTGCAGATACTTTGTTTGTATTTATCTACCTGTGCTTAACTGCTCTCCCTGTGAGAAGCTCAGTTGAAGTGAAAAATGGCCCCTGCGGCTTTCCATCGATCTGAAAAATCAATGCCGGCTGCTCGTCGACCGAACATCTGTATCTGTGAGAAAAAAAAAAAAGTAGTGTATGGCAGAGCCTGTGTTGCAGCTCAACAGACAATTAGCAATTAATGTAGTTTTCAATTCACTTACAGACGGAGTAAACATTATAAAATCATGCAGCATCTCCTCGTCATATTGTGCTGTGATAGATTCCCTGTGCGTCGTCCCTTCTATATTATCACTTAATCGTGCATTCATTGTCATCGCAGCCATGAACATCAACGTGGGCGTCCGGACAGCTGCAGCGCTACTGGACCAGTTCTACGAGAAGCGACGGCTCCTCATCATCTCGGCGCCAACGGCTGCCAATCATAATTACCGCTTCCAGATGACGAACTTACAGGTGAGACACGACGCAAAGACAGAACACGGGCAGGAGCTCAGAGGCGATTGCAGTGATTGGTGTCATCTCTGCTCCCACGGAGAACCGCAGTGCGTGTGTGTGTGTGTGTGTTTGTGTGTTGGGTTTACTCTCTCGCTCAGCCGCCCAAGTGGGACAAAGCAGCAGAAGAATAGGAGGGCGGGCGCGGTGATGAAGAGAAAATGTCAAGGCGATGAATAAATGATCCTGACGCTGGAATGTGATAAGGCGGTGCCGGAGATGGATGTTCCCGAGCTCGTCACAATCCATTAAGTCTGAACTGTCTCTAAACGCCCGACCTTTCAGAGCCACTGGGTTATCAGCTGGAAGACAAACAAATAATAAAAGTTTGTCTTATTCCTAATCAGCAACTATTTTGATAACCAATAAATAAAATGTCAAATATTTGCAATCAAGTTACTTTGAAATTTGAGCTGAAAAAGCAACAAATGTAACCTTTTGAGCTCTGGAAAATTATAATTATTTTGTATAATTAAATTCTGAAATAATGTATTTATTTATCTATATCTATCATAGATAGAAATCAATTACTTCTCCTTTACTGCAGCCAGCCACCAGGTGGCGATCTAGACATTTTGCCTTCACCTCTGGGGATTCCGACATGTCGTCCATCTTTATTTACAGTCTGTGTCGTCCATCAAGTTTATATAGCAGCTTCCACACACAGATATATGAATAAGTCTGTGCTGTGTGTTTATATATCAGAAAACACAAAGTGTGTTTTTTTCGTATAAACCAGTTTCATTATTGTTATATATATAATACTAAGCCTTTTAAGATTTCTTGTGAGGACAGTTAATGTAATGATACAATCAGACTCTGCACATACATAATTCTGATCAGTGAAAATCGAGCATCCGAGTGAAATAACAATGAGTAAAACACATTTTTGAGTCGAGGAGGACTTGAATAAATCATGAAAATAATCATTACTTGCAGCCTGAGCGCTGTCTAAACTTAGTTTAACAGAGTTTAATACTCTCTGGACTTGGAGCTGTGCTCAGTTTTGTTTGTGCTGCACTGGAATCAATAGCAAAGTTATAAAAGTTATGGATCCGTCTTGTTTCCCTCGTCTGTCCTGTGGGAGCAGCACGCTCAGTGTGGACTGGACCTGAGGCATGTGACAGTGATCGAGCTGGTCGGGACTTACCCTGCACAGATTGGACGGATTCGACACCAGCTGCTCACCCCGGCACTGTCCCTGCAAATCAGGTACACCCACCCACACAGACACACACACACACACACGCACATGCACACGCACACACTCCACAGCTGCTCACTGGGCTGATGTGTGTTTCCTAGGTTACTGCTCCAGATCCCACAGAGGTCTTTCCAAATGGTGCTGGTAGACAAGCAGGGCATGGACAAGCAACGCTACCCGTTCCCCATCACATACCCTGAAATATTCACCACCATCGACACCTTCCCGCTCCGCAAGGACGAGATGTTGCTACAGCAGGAGGCGGGTCAGGGCTGTCAATCATAAAAACACGGCTGCCTTTTTCAGTGCACATCTGCGGACTGTCGGCCATGTTTGATCCTTTCCCCTCCCCAGTGAGAGCAGACAGGACCTGCTCTGACCTTCTGTTTCTGTCCACGTGTCCCACTCGACCTAAACTCACACAGGTAACACTGCAACATCCCAACTACTCATCCAACTCATCCAATGAGAACTCATTTCAGTCCTGTATCTTAAGGTGTGTGTGTGTAGTGTGTGTGTGTGTGTGTGTGCCATCAAAAGTTTGAGTCATGGAGATTACTAAGTGGGTCATACAGTACATTACAATCATATTGATTCCTCAGTCACGTCTTTCTGTATGTTTTATTATTATTATTATTGATATTTTCAATCAGAAATATGTTTTACTATTTTGTACAAAAAGTATTTTTACTGTAGAAAACCTTTCGCCTGTCTTAATATTTATATCTCATTTCTTGGATAATGACGTTCTCTGACACTCCCTGGAAAACTGTAAAGTACATACGTCAGAATTTACAAAACACTGATTAAAAATGTTTTTCATGGAGGTTGTGATCTTCAGTGTGTCAGTGAGAGTGCACGCAAGAGGTGTGTGAGAAAATACGACGGTGGCCCTGAAGGGCAAATCACGACAAATAAGTAACCGGGACGACAGGTAAATACAGTTTTTAACTTACATGAAAAGTATATTGTACATGAATTATGAAATATACTTTCTCTTCAGGTCTGGAAGTAAAGATGGATCAAGTTTAAAACTTTTTCCTCCAACAGATGGTTTAAATCCCTCAACGACTTTATTCTGATGAAACCATAAAACAGAGTTGAGTTATAGTCTGTTGCACAAGACTGTGAATAATCTTTAGGTAAAATAGTTTGGTTTGTGCCACAGAAATTAATCAAACAATTTAAAGTTTGACAGAAAATAAATCAGCAGCTCCTTTGATCATTCCACTGGTCTTTTAATTTGCCAAAATCACTGTGAAGTACTGTTTAAAAAAAATAATTTCAATGTGAATATTTTCCACGTTTATCTCATATCAATGCACTTCATTAACTTTGGGTTTTTGACACTTGCAAGCAATTTGAAAACCTCCGACTGGGATGGGAAATTATAATTATAAATGACTGAAAAAGATTTTTGTACACTCCTTCAGTCAGAAATACCCAAATAGTGTTGGCGCTACCACTTACAAAGAAAACACTGAAATAGTCTAGTATACATTTAGAAAAATTGGAAACGTTCAATAAATCAATCAAACAGTTAGTCTATGGAAAGATGTGTTTATTTCAAAATATTCCCGTAACATATTTTGGACAAAAAGGCTTGAATGGAGTGAATCTGATGTTTGGAGCAGAGACACCACATGATGTACATCAAGAGCTTCTTCAGTTAATCGGGTATTGCACGAGCCTCTCATCTAAAATACATTGTACAGTGAACACCATGAGTTATTACTTTAAGTGTGGAGTGTGAAACTATTTTGCTCTGCGAGTTCAGTTTTGCCAAGGACGAGCGTTCAGAAACTGGCAAACCAATATGAAAAATGGACGAGCAGGGTTTAAAACTGGAGGATCCTTTTTATTCATCTTTTGGTGAACTGCGTGATTCGTCACAGGATGGTGGGCCACGGAGCCGCGAAGCCGCGGGTGACAGGGACAAGGTGACTGCCACTGACACGTTATCGGGCTCCCCCTGAGACGAACGCAGCCTTGCTCAGTGCTGACTCACTATCACACAGCGGCGGCCTCAGGGTTCCTAGGAACGCACCGCAAATCACACGTCCTCTTCTGAGTGTAAAGTGATGTCATTATCAGTGCTTTTAATAACCTCCTTTTGTTCTTGTCTAATACAGTACCATGCATATCTATTATCACACTGATACAGTGTCATGTTCATTTACATTGAATCTAGTCTAAATCATGGAACCATCCAGACTTTGTGCCACAGATTATTTTTTACCAGACAGTCAGTGGTGGAAATGAACTGAGTGGGAGTACTCCTGTTACTGTGACGGTGCTAGCATGGGGATGCTAATCAGGTATAATGTTCTAATTTTTATTTTGATGTACGTCCGAAACACAATATCTCAGGAGGGAATTTCTATCAAATTTGACACAAACATCCACTCGGACTAAAAGATGAACGGATAGTGATTTGGTGGTCAAAGATCAAAGGTGAAGGTCAGTGTGACCCCGCAATTATTTTTGAAATATTTAAATCAAGGATTCACAAGTGAAATATGACAAAACTGAACACAAATGTCAAAAATCTATAAAATTACGAATTAAAAATTATGATTAAAAAAGATGAATATTTTGACCATTATTCAGAGGCATAACTGACTCATTGGTGGAGTTTGAGTAAACTTAAAAGTATTTGAGTGAAGTATTTCTACTTTCAACCCAGTATAATTTTGTTGTACTTCCATCCATTACCTATATATTTGTATGGTCTCGACCTTACGATGTAAAGTGCCTTCTTATGATTTGGGGCTATACAAATAAAACTGAATTAAATTGAATAGAATCTATAACACATATCCTGTGAGGGTCAAGGGGGGGGGGGGGGGGGCTGGATCCCAGCTGATATTTGGCGAGAGGGGGGGTACACTCTGGACAAGTCGTCAGTGTATCGCAAGGCCAACATAAGCTTTAGAGTCTTCAATCAACAATTGACATGGACTCTGGGAGAAAACCCCCCACACAACAGGGACTCAAACCAGGAACCAGGCTACAGTGCTACCCTCTGCAAAGCCAAAGGTTTATAGAGGGTTTCTCTATTTGGATCCCTCATACATCTAAAACAGAAGCATGGCAGTGACCACCACAGTGTGTACGTACTCTGAGGAGTCTTCAAGTGTTCTCAGTTGATCATCATTCTGCTTCAGTTATAATTAAATGGATGATGATGGCACAGTCGCACTAACACCAGTCACTTTCCACCCCTGAACACAGCTGTTAATGAGGCATCATTGTGTGCTTCAGACCAGGATGCAGCTTCGTTGTAAAGGGAACGTCTACGATTCTACATGATTGGTTGGTGCATTGTCGACTGTGGTCTACTTCAGCCGTTACTACACGAGGAAATGACTCGAGTAAATGTATCACAGAGACGAGGACGGACGCATCAGGAGTCACACCGTGTGCTTATTCTGTAGCTATAGTAAGTTACATACATGTTTTTTTTTTTTAAATATTCAGCGGTGAACAGCAGTGTTTGGTCAAGACTAGATGCTGAGGGACACATGTAGATGAGTGTGTAAGGCATGACTGGCTGTTCTGGATCTGAACATCTCAGGGCGGAGAAAAGGTCGGGACCCGTCTCCACCACTCAAACCTCTTCTTTTTCTCTTCCTCCTCTCCCTCCTTCTTTATCCTTCATCCTCTGGGCTTTGGTCCGGCTCATGTCTCACGTTTGCGCATGCTGGATCGCAGCATCAGTGTGCACTCCTGAGGGACCTCTGGGTTGTCAGTCATGCGTTGCCACACCCGCTGTTCCTCCCCGCAGGAGTCCATCCAGTCTACCTCGCTCCCATAGCTTTTCCCTTCAGGGGAGAAACAAACAAACGAGCAAACATTTGTTTTAGTTTGCTAGAACTACTCCTGCTGTCGAGCCCCGAGGAGACAAACGCTCCCTCGGCACTGCACTCACTCTTTAATATTTGATGAATTGTAAATGAATGGCTGAATGAATTAAGTTTGAAGCCCTGGGCTCACAAAACAACACATTTTCATAGAACTATAAGGGTATCAGTAAAATGCATATTTAAATTCACTCGATCCAGATTTTTATTTGGATCTGCACCAAAGTGCACAAAATCATAAATGCCATGTCTGAGAAAATGTTGAAAAACACAATGTAGCTGTGTTTTTCAACATTTGAAAAACACAGCTACAGTGAAAAGATTCCTGGATACGCCCCCTGATCTGGATTCTCACCAAAAATGTTAAATCCATTCACTGGTTTTGTATTAAGTATTTTGAATAAGCCTTCTAAATAACAATCAAACAAAGACCAACGAAAACAGCCTCCTCGGTGAAGGTAAAAATAAATATATAGGAATAAATAAACAACAGTTTCAAACTATTAGGGTACAGGAATAAAACTGATTTAAATAACGTCTGATTTTATTTTTATCTTTTGGACAACCATTACCCCTCTTCCCCGTCTTTATGCAAAGCAACGCTAACTGGGTTTCAGCTCCAGCTTCATATTTACTGTACAAACACAAAAATGATTATCAAGCTTCTTGGCAACAAGCATACAAACACATTTACCAGACTGTCAAAGTATAGTTTAATTATGTCTAAATTGTACTGAAGTACAGTAATTGAGAAAAAAAAAAGTTTGTCACATTCTATAGTATTAAAGAAATCAAGATTAAGATTAGTTAAATATTCATGAGTTCGAAATAAAGTACATGTCAATATTTGAAGAACCAAACTAATCTGTTTGCCCGAACACTGAAAAACAGTCTTTCTTAAATAATCTCAGTATTTACAATACAAAAGAAAACAGGCCTTTGTCTCAAATCGTACAGCTCTCACACACAAGCTGTTTTCTCTTTGAATGTTTTTCAGGCAAACTTAATGACCAGAGGACGAAAACAGCAGCTCTCAGCTGTGCAGCTCAGTTTTTTGGCCTTCCAGACAAACACGATAAACACATGATTCAGGACTTTTATTTATACGCATGTATGAATAAAAGTCTAATTTCATGGACAAAGGAATTTTTGTTCAAGTTAGACCTTTCAACCTTCTTAATCTTCCAGAAAAGCTATTTAGACCACAGAGAAGTAGTTTCATTATTGTATTTGAAATCATAGGAAAGACATTAAACTTATAAGAGAAAGAAAAGTGCAGGAGGTGTCAAATATAAGTTGTTTTCAGACATGAACAATGGAAAATCAGAGTCAGATGTTTTTGTTTACAACACACATACATACTGGCATCGAGGCCAAAAGCGTTTATGGCCATTGATTTGGACATATGCGTTCTCATACAGCTCTCTAGGTAATTTCAGGAAAATGTCTGGAGTTCAGTGCATGTCTGAAAGCAGCTTCACTAACAAGGTCTATCCAGATATTTTACTTTTTCTTACACATACCTGTGCCGGCTCCCAGCCTGACTCCTCCCAGGAAGATGTTGCTGGCCAGAGCCTCTTTGTCCCACACGGTGAGCTCCAGGCAGACGTTGTCGAGGTCCCCTGTCTGCAGGCCGCAGTAGGTGAAGGTGTGGTTCCACTGCGGGTGCACTGTGCGTCGCTCCACCGCCGTCTTGTGCTTGGTCGACTTGTTGCTGTCTGGAAGGAGGTACCTGGGATGAAGGGGAGAGTGGCAATTACTGCTGTGTTGGGGCCGTTTCTTTGTAAATCACAGGTCACGTAACCAGCAGGGAGCATCTCACCCTTTTACAAACGGATCAGACGTTCCTCCAGACTTCACAGCCGTTAGATTTTTGGCTCCTTTGACGAGCAGCTCAACCATGCCCCCTTGAGGGAGGGTGAAGCTGCTCGTCTTCTTGCCTTTCAGGAACCCTTTCTTCACTGAGGAGGGAGAGAGGCAAACACAGAGAGAACAAACAAATCATTAATTTATTTATGTAACACTTGAGAAAGAAAACAGGTCCGAAGTATGTACTTTACATGGAAAGCATATGAACACAAGTGTGTACATAGACAAACACATGGACGCACGACATGTACTACAAGCTATACTCAGGTGTAACAAACCACACATCAATGAATAGGCTGTAGATGTAAGGAAAAAAATTCAACAGGTAAATTAGAATTAAACAGTGACATCACTCAAGGGAGCTTTAACATTTAAACAACAAAGAAAATGGCTAATTCTACAGTTTGAAAATCAAACAACAAAAGGAGCTAGAAATTGAATTAATGAGACGTGAAATTGTGGAATTTGAGCTCTTCAAAAGAGGCTAAACTCCTCAGGATGTTGCAGTTTGAGCTGATGAATATGTTACCACACACAGAAGTATGTCTGGTATCAGGTGATGGTGTTTATAGTTCTTGCTTTCTGGACATAATGAGCGAGAAAAAAAAAAAAAAAAAGGACTAACTATACTTGTAATCCCTGGAAAAAATAACTGCCATGCAATTAAAGTAAAAATGAGGAAGTTGTTTTGTTTTAGATGTTGTTGTGTGTCTGAAACCTGGTCGCCTGATGAGGCTTTGGTTTAGAGGAACCTTTGGATTCGTTGCAGCGTTTTGTTTTAAATGTTTTTGCGTTGACGTATTTTTTTAATGTGCTTTGTCTCGTAACCTCTCTATTCATCACCTGACTAAAACCATCCCTACAGTGCAGCATGGTATTGAGTTGAAGGAAGGATGAGTGCAGCCAAATACAGAGAGGTCCTTGGAGAAAACCTGCTCCAGAGTACACACGGCCTGAGAATGAGGTGAAGGTTCACTTAAAGCAATCAAAATACTGGATTGCCACTCGACTGTCATCGAGTGGCCAGAGCCCAGAACATCTGTAGAGGCCTGAAGAGAGCGGCTAACAGACGCTGAGATGATCTGCTTGTTACCCATGAAGATTCAAAGAGGACATTTCTGTGATAGTGGCTTCAACAAAGGACCAGACTAAACCTTTGTGTACATTTGTAAATGAGAGATTTCAGTCTTTCAATTTTTCTTTACTTGAGAGGATCTAAATATTTTCTGAGAGCTTCAATGAAGTGTGGGAACGACCTGATAAAAAGAATAATAAATATGCAACCTTCAGACCATATGGAATAAGAGGATATATAAAACCATGTAAGGTATTGAACAAATGGGAGACACTGACAATTCATTTCTCTCTGTCAAAATTTGTAAATTGAATAGCATACCAAAGCCTGAACGTTCCTTTCAATTCAATACAACTGCACAGAATAACACATACTCCTAAATATCAGCTCCCTAAATGTGTCAGTTTCATCAATGAGTTATTCTCTGGGAAATTGGTGAAATCGTCAAAAAACAACCGATCTCACAGTTTTAAAGAAAGTAAAAAAAAATCCTAGGTCGGCCCTTGATCTGGATCCACACCATAATTTATGAGTTCTTTCCTGACCCATTACACATCCATGCTGCCAACTAACATACAAACAAACATGCTGGTGAAATCATAATCTCCTTTGCAGAGGTAGTAACACAAACGATTTTGCAACCTGTTCCGCAATATAATAAATAATAGACATCACAGTTGTGAGTGTACCTTGCACTTGGTCCAGAGGCAGCGTGAGGTTCTTCTCTGCAGGTATATACTTCAACACGACTGTCAGTTCTCCTTTATACTGCATGGTAGAGTCTACACCGCTCTCCATCTACACAAACACATTTCACAAACCTCTCAGGCACTTGTTGTGTGTTTGTATTTGTATAACACAGGAGAAGGAGACAACATGTGTACGTGCTGATTTGGGGTTGCTACCTTTGGCTGCAGAGCGTACCACTCCTCAATCTGGGAATCGAACTCGCAGGTGTCCAACGACAGCTCCACTTCTCCGAGGAAGCTGTTGTGTCCGAAGCGGTCGTGGTGCCACACGGACGCCTGCAGGGTTCGAGTCTCCAGCTGCGAGTGGCTGATCACGTACTGCACGACATGAGAGGAAACACAGGAGCTTTACTATAAGAATGAAGCTTCGCAGATCAAGACTGAACGTTGGGGAGGTTTTCAGCCACTGACCCTCAGATTCTCATTGAAAACAGGGTTAATGTTGTTGGCCTTGATGCTCGTCTTCCTCTTGCTCTGTCGTGACATGTCCGGCAGCAGGTAAGTCTTCACATATCTGCAGTGAAAACAACACGGACACTCAGTCGAGCCCCGTCGCAGGAAATCACATGCAGATTCTTCCTGTCTCTACTATATTACAGCAGATTCTTGCACAGGCAATTATGGATCTTTGTGGCCAATATCAATAAAATACAAAACCTTTTATTAATTCAAATGTTTTTTTACAGAAAGAGCAATGTTTGGCAAGAATCCATCAAATTTGTCGATTGAAACAACGACATGAAGACGGATATTTAACCAATAAATGTTACTATGAAAAGTGACAGTGATATTAGCAAATATCTACAGTTGCTATCAGCCATCGAAATAAAGCATGTAAAAACGTATGATATGGGTATCGATATCTGTGTGTGTGTGTGTGTGTGTGTGTGTGTGTGTGTGTGTGTGTCTGTGTGTGTGTGTGCACTCCTACGCGTCCGTGCGCTGCTTCCTCTCGTCTCCCGTGGCCAGATTGTGACACTCTTTGACCAGGATGTTGAGCGCACCGGTCTTGTAGCTGTAGCTGATGTTCAGCAGGATCTCGCCGCTCACCCTGGCGTTGCCATAGTCACCAGTCTCGCTGTACATGCTCATCATGCTGTTTATACTACTCTGTTAGAGAGACACGGGAGGAGGAGGAGGTCAAAAGGAGGGAAAGAGAGGTAAAGAAAAGACAGGTTACACAAGCGGTACGGGCCAGAAAAGAGGGGAGACGGTGAAAATACCTTTGTTATTCTTAAAGTTTAGCAAAATGCTGATGAAATATGGTGGAAATACTTTGCAGCCCTTAATGAACATGAATAGAGTAAAATATGTGTCGATCCACATTAAGATTAAGAATAAGATATTACATCACTACTACTGGATCCCAAGAGGGTCATACTGTCTACAGAAGGCTTAAGGATTCAGTGGGCAACACATAGTAGAGATGTGAGCATGACCTTCATGTCAGAGAGCACTGCCCTCAGTGAAGCTTCCCTCGGTAAATAAATGGAAAAAAGGTAAAACACTGCGGACCAAATTCCAAACTTTTCTGTAGGAAGATTCACTTTTATACCGTGTAAGTTTGCAGTTTGTATCATGTGCAGAAATTAGGGTATCATTTGTGTTTGTGGATTATTATTATTATAATCCACAAAAGATAGAAGAGAGAGACTGAAAGACGCCTGTGACATTCCCCTTTTCAGGAATGAGTGACAGCGTTTGGAAAGGTTACTGCACATGAAATGACGTCATGTGTCAGGATGATCAGTAAAGCTTTTCCCCTCAAGTGATGCATGCACACAACCGAGAGAGTGAAATGAAAGTGCATTAGTGACAGCGATTCCCATGTGTGTGTTTGTTTCCCTTTGTCTATCAACTTGTCAATGATTTTTCTTAAACTACTGATCTTTGAAATTCAAAGTCGAGAAAAATGTTTAAAATCTTCTCAAATTGCTTAAGAAAAGATGAATAAAAGATATTTAATGTACTATCACATAAAACACATCACAAGTGGAGCTCCTCTTAATCTGAAACTTTCAGATTTTAGTTCGTAAAATCAACGTGGGCCATATGTTTATAAATGAATGCTAGTAACAAAATATTTTTAGAGTAGGTTGAGTAGTTGGCCTCCTCCAGTTGCAGTGGCTACAATATAATCTTACGGGGCAACTGTGGCAGTCAACAAAATGTATAAACATAACAGTGTAATGTTGCCAGACTCTTAGCAAAGTTCCAGAATAACAATTTGAGCCTTTTATTGGTGGAAACCAGCAATTTTAGTGGCCATTTCGTGAACTGTCGTAGTTGCCCCAATAGATTACACTATAGCCACTGCTGTAACTGTGCCACAACTGCTAGAAGAGACGATCTACTAGACTGATTCCAAATGTTTTAGTATGAACCATACATTTACACACACACACACATTTATAAACATGAGGCCCAGGTTGAAAAAATACCGCAATTCCCCTTTAAATAAATGTGTATATTATATACAAGTGTATAACCAGAAGAATAAACCGAAAAAGGACAAAAACACAAAAGGCAAACAGTCGACAGTAAAAACACACACACAAGATTGAAACTTGTCTTGTCTTCTTTTTGTCACTAGTTTCATCCAGAAAGTAAACTTTACATCTCGTCTATCTGTGTGAGGTATGAGTCAGAGTATGTCTACACCCCCTGAGTTTCATAGATTACAAAATTAAACAGTCATAATTCTTCCACAAACTAGCTTGCAAAACACATTTTACTTCCTCATATTGTGTACCTGGAAAACCCATTTCATGAACAAAAGACCCCAGCAGGTAATTATAAATGCAGCATTTCTGGGGAAGGAGGCTAACATGAGTCTTCAGGACAGGAAATAACTGGTATAATCCACTGATAATGGTATTCCTGTCCAGGGAAGACAGGAATACTGGAGAAGGTAACTCGTTTATCTCCTCCAGGGAGCCATTGGGATAAATGACTACTTCAATGTAAGGGGTTTAGACTTAATGGCAAGAGATGAGGATAAAACCACAACAAGAATGAGCACAAACACACACCGAACATGCAGCATCGTTCGGAGCATACCGGTATGTTTAAATTAAATCTATGCATTATTGAATCTTACATGTAATATTTGTGCTCTGCAGCTGCACTTTCACTCTTCTATAATGCAGTGGTGAATATAAACGCATGCACAAACGTGGAAGACGAGACTTACAGTCTCAGCATCTGAGTCGGGGATATTCAGGTACCCCCACCTTCTCTCTGAGCCAGGAGTGGACGACTAGCAGCCGATTCATTTAAGAGACAGAGAGAGGAAGGAAAGACGGAAGGCAGAAAGAGAGGGGAAGGAGAGACATCAGAGCTTTTGATGTGTTAGTGATAGAGGCAGACCCCGAGCACAGTCCCCCGGCCCCTGAGGAGGAGCTGCAGAAACCCAGTCTCCGGCAGAACAGCCAGAAACCCCATTACACTCGGTCACCATGGTGATTAACAGATGAAACAAGAGATTACAACTGATCTGGAAACAGCAGCGGTGAAATCAACACACAGACACAAACACACACAAAAGTACACACACAAAAGTACACATACACACAGATAAATGGACACACAGACACGCGCGCACACGCACACGCAGGGTAGCAGCTAGAACCAGAGAGATGATTGGTTTCTCAAATTACTTTATATTTTATTCTTTTGAAAACCATTCATTTCAGCCAGGTTAGCTCTAGAATGACAATCATTTGATCAGACTGAAAAATCTAAACAACTGATGGATTCATTGCATTGGAATTCTGTAAGGAAATTACATGATCCCCTTAGGATTGGAATAAATTTGGTGATCCTTTAGGTTTTTGTTAAGCACCACCATCAGGTCAAGATTGCACTTTGACCAGGGGTGCGTCTTGTTTGTCTTATGTCTTCTCCTTTCCCTCAACTAAGACGTCCCTTCCTCTGATGTGCCATGTGGTAATGTTAGTTTCTGAGGTCCGACTACAGACCTATTACTCTGAATAGTAAATCACAACACACACTCAGCACAGAGTGATGTATTGTGACTTATCATCATCATTCTGTCTCATCACTGACAGCAGCAGAATGATCATCTTCAAATCTATAAAATGCTGCATATTTCATTGTGAGCTTGTTATCAGAAAGTACATTTTCAATCCTTTGCAGTGTATTAAGGGCACTATAAGAAAATCCGATACAATGGAAGTAAAATGGTGGAGAGTAAATGTAGTACTAGCTCACAATGGTTAACAGAGAGTGATGTTTAGACACATGTAGCCTTACAGAGCTCTGAGGCTGTACACTCTTATTTCACCTCAACCTTTCCCAGATCATTCAAATATAAATATATATATATATATATTTATTGCTTATTTGATGCAGCAGCAAAACTTGATTAATAGAATAGAAATAAACAATTCTCTAAAGCTTGAAAAACACTATAACACAGTATAAAACAGTAAATTGTACTACAGTATAATCAATGGCACTAAACAGCACAACAGTTGTGCTTTCATTATCCACCCAGAGCCCTCTATGACACAATCGTGTATTAGTGGGCAGAGTATATCAGAGATCGAATCAATGAGGGACTCATCTATCTGCATAATGTCCCTCATCACCTCCTTCCACTTCCATTCAATCTACCAACAGCACGTTGGCGACGGACGTTATTATACGACATAATAAATGAGCCAGGAAGCGCATCTGTCTTGGCTGCTTACTTCCTCAAATTACACACTCACACAAACACACTGACGGTACCATGAGTCATGACAAAAGACAATTATGTTGGTCATTTGAATAACTGGATTTTCTGCCAGGATAAGTTATAGCTGATCACGGGGGCCAATGAGTAAACATGGGAAAGTCAAAGGGTCCATGGTATTTAATATCATATTTAACCATGACGAGAGCTTTGGGTTAATGTGCCGATGCTTTGAAATCCATCCATCATCTCCGTCAGCACATTTCAATTCAATTTCCAGTTCTTCAGTTCTCAGAGCTGTGACAGTTTGTACCCAATTTACACACCCAAGCCTGATATTCATTAACCCAAGTTGATTTTTCCTCCACCATTTCCTGTGCACTTTGTTCACCAGCCAGTTTCTAGCTGTATGTGCCTGCTCCTTGGTTCTGAGAGCTGAGAGCGATCACAACTATTTCTTAAATCAAAACGTTGATATTAAGAGTAAAGAAAAGCAATAAAGTTATGGGCCAGAAAAAACAAGAAAAAAAGAAATTAGCTTAAGGATGGTAAGATGAGGTTATGTTTTCATCTGCGTTAGTTAGTTAGTTAGTTAGTTAGTTAGTTAGTTAGCTAGCAGGAATAGCAAAAACTACAGATTTCCATGAAATTTGGTGGAAGGTAAAGATGGTGCTGATTCGGATCAGAAATCAAATAAAGGAATTATATTTGCGTTTTCTGTAACATTTTCGTTGATTTCTCAGAAAATAGGGTCTTGATGTTATGAGTTTTTTTCTCTTTTTGGTAGAAAGAATTCCTCTTAAATCCATTGTTTTAGGGTATAGAAATAGGTTTTTAAAGACAACCATTTTGCAAAAAATACTACAAAAACTGCATAGCTACAGATGCCACAAGGGTTCTTCTGGAAACGTCTGTAAGTAATTTGAGTATAATGCAAAATATAAACCATTGAGTTGCTGTATTAACCCACAGAAACACTTCTACAATACACATTACTCTCATATACAAAGCAGTAATGTTTCACATTAACATACTACTAGTCAAGTTTTATAAATGCAGCAGGTTTCCCAAGGCTGTTGTGTTTGTGTTGCCGGTGTCCGTGACACATATTTGCCCCACAGCTCACACGATGTTTACACAGTCAACACTGGAGCGTACAGTCCTGACTCACTCTTCATGTGACACTGAGGCGATGTGTATACAGAGAGTGCATATACACAAACTTTTTATGAGCACACAAGACTCTTTACAGAATATATTCTTCATATTTTTGTGTTTGCAGTAGCTTGAACACGGGCTTTACCGTTGACACTGCGTTGCTGAGGCGTCGCCGGGCTGTCTGGCTGTGGGCCGACATCAGGACATCGATGTCTTCCTCCGCATCATCATCGGAAAACTCCTGCAGATGATAGCGCTCAGTTTTAATTGAAAGGGAGGCAACATCTGGAAAGCTGGCCAGTTAGTCTTTATGATTTGCTCTGTGTGGGTGGATGCAGCCAGCTCCCATAAATTCAATCAGACAAGTCGGGGCAGAGCGTGGACAATTGTTTTTCACCAGCAAAATCAAAATGTCACTGGGTGTACAGTAAACTTGTTGTTTGAATGAAGGAGTACTTTTATGACCAAATAGCGTGTGTGTTTGTGTGTGTGTGTGTGTGTGGGGGTGAGAGTATGACCCTGTGTTTGTACTTCCATGAAGAGCTTTGAAAGCAAATGAAAACTCAGTAAACACAAAGACAAAGCAGCCACGTACAGGCCGCCACATCCTCCACCTGTTTTCAGCCTACAGCCGTTTAGATGCTCCTCATGCTCTTTGAAGTGAGCTCTGAAGTGAAATTAACATTCAGCCCCACATCTCTGACGCATCACGTTCAGCCACAGATCCTGAGCTGGATATGGAGAACCAGTATTTATGGATTTTTAAAAAGGGGCACGGACTGTAATATCTGAGTGTCTCTGTAAATTTCACACTCGAAAGCTCCGGCTGTGACGAGAATCTGCGGCGACACCGCTGCAGGAATATGGGGGACACAGTAGGAACACAGGAAGAAGACATATACTGACGCTGCCTACTTTTTCGTTGAGCCCGGGGACCGAGTGGCTTCTGAGGCTGAGGGCTTCGTCACTGCTGGAACCGGGAACTGATAGGTCCATCTCTGAGCGACTGTGATCTGGGAGAGAGGAGAGGGAAACGGGGGGGGGGCAGAGGAGGAGGAATGAGGGAGAGAAAATGTTGTTTCAAAGATGGTGTTTGAAGGGAATGAGGGACTGGGAGGAAAAACACTGAGAAACAGAAGCAGACAGTGAAAGAGGGAGGAAACTAATGATCATGACCGTGGTTCTGCTTGGATAAAGATCACGACTGTGAATAAAATTCTTGCAAAAATAATAATGGCAATAAACTTCATTTATTTTGCACTTCACGTACAAGAAATAAAGCTCAACTTGTTTGATTTAGACTTCGTCAGCGACATCAAAACAACATCTGAACCAGGCTTGTTTTAAATCAGTCGTTTCCCATCCTGTTTTCATTATGCAACCATTTTTTGAATGTGTGCGAGTCAAAATTTAATGTGGTCGCGTTCGTGCAAGTGCATCACCATCATTAGGCTGTTTTGGTGCGAGTACTGCATTAGCCATTGTGGTTGACAGTCGCACTTTTTCTTCTTCATGAGCTCAGTCATTTCTTTTTAATGTGGAGAGAGAGGCGGAGGCTGATGAAGAGGGAGGGTTGACGAGACTTTCAGCCACAATATCTATTTGTTGTACAAGAGGAGTGCTAAGCTCTGTGTGTGTGTGTGTGTGTGTGTGTGTGTGTGTGTGTGTGTGTGTGTGTGTGTGTGTGTGTGTGTGTGTGTGTGTGTGTGTGTGTGTGTGTGTGTGTTGAAAAAACTCCAGTTCAACACAGTTAAAGCCTGAAACCTTGAAGATGCCTGACAACAAAACCCAAAACCTGCAGGCAGGAGTGTTTCTCCCCACTATCTAACCTTGTTAGGGGGTTTCTGATCATTTCATTACAGTCTCCTGTACATAGCAAATCATAGACTTTAATGGGGTTATCACAAAGCTACTGTGGACTAACGTAATCAGCCGTTGTCTGGGGCCCCTGCTGAGCTCGGTCCTGCAGGGACTGATACAACAATTGAGTAATTCATGGTGTTTTCAGGAACTTGTAGTTAGCTGCAGAATGCATGCTGAGCGCAGTTTTCAGATAAACATGAAGTTTGTTTGTTGGTTGGTTTGTTTGATCGTAAGCATCATTACACAAAAAACTGCTACACGGATTTTCAGGAAACTTGGTGGAAGGATGTGGTATGGGACGAAGCATGTGCGGATCTGGATCAGGGGTTGGCTCCAGGAATTATTAACTTTCTCTGGCATTGTGAGATATAGCATTTTGTTGACATTTTCAATGATTTCCTAGGGAATCATTTATGGATCTGGATGAAAAAAGTCAGGAATATTTAGGGGACTGATTTCTATGCGCGTGTGAATTTTGCTGCAGCTTGATTGAATAGAAGGGGACTGTTAGGCCTTTGCAGAGGTATGTGCTCTTGTGAGTGCTATTCCAGTTTCAAAAGGACTTTAAAGGAAGAAACCATATAGTAAGGGACATGCTTAAAAGTAAAATTCTGGACACTAAAATGAAATATATAAAAATATGATATATATATATATATATATATATATATAAACAAAAGTACTAGGTTTTTATACACTGTTGAAGATATGGTTTTGACACATCTGTGGGTGAAAGTGGAGATACTAAGCGGAGCCACTTTAAACTCTTCACACACTTGTTAGCAGCTGTTACGCGCAGAGATAAAGAGTTTGACACAGACAGAAAGTGAAGATGATTATGCTTTAAAAGGAGAGCGCTCCACACATAAAGAAGAGCAGCAGCGAGTGACGGGGAGCGAAAGTCAATAGTGTCATTTCTGCAAACGTACCATCTGGAGTAGGGAATAATTTCGACCTATAAAAGATACTTAGCAGTCTGTGCCGCAGCCCTGATTAGCCTGTCTAACGTCCCTTCTGATGTGATACTGCTTCCTCTGACACATTTTCAAACTGTGACTCTGACATGGAAATGTTTGTGTGTGAGCTGTGAAGCTGTGAGACAACAGCAGGAGGCAAGTTGCTTTAATGTGTAGGGGAAAAAAAGAAGAAGAAGAAACAGGAGGAGTGGGATCTGATGGAGTTACCTGAGGAGACTGAGGCCCTGGACACAGAAATAGTCGGGGTGCCAGAGTTCGTCCTGTGATGGCCGACACCTCTCTTCTCGGGCGCACTGTCGCTGGAGTGTAAACTGGCAACGCTCTCCGCTCCGTCAGGCTGTTTGCAAACATAAACACAAACACAAACACACACGTCATTAACACCAAAACTGTCAAAAGAACATTTAAATCTGGAATGTGTGTGTTTCTATGTGTGTGTATGATTTGCTGACCCTGACCCTCCGGTTGTCGCTGGCAGAGGACAATCTGTCCGGAGTTTGGGATCGCATGTTGTTAAGGACTGTGGGCATCCCTGAGGACTCCACGGCAACAACCCCGCCCCTGAAAACCAGAAAGATATGAGTTCAACGACATCAACAAGTATTGAGCACCTGTCAAAGAACATTTTGCATGAAATCGGTCTGATTATTCCAGAAATCTCCAGTTCAGGGTTCTGTGCACTGAGTCGAGCTTCACTGAGCAGATGAACAGCTCTTTGTGCAGCAGTGGTGGTGCAGCTTCAGACTCAAGCAGGCTCAATAACTGCAGGTCACTTCAGCAGATTCAGAAAGTAAACGGCACCCAGCATCACCACAGGCCAAACAAACAGCCCAGGCCAAACAGGCAGGTTCACAACGGGCACTTAGTCAACGTCCAACACTTGAAAGTCTGAGGTTGTTTGGATGCAGTAATTGGATTTATTTAAATATCACTTTAGCAGACGCTTCAATGTGACTGAACTTTCAAAACCATTTACTTGAATGTATTTTACTTTTTCAGCCATCGAAAACATCTGCTCCATTCACATGAGGTTTTACACTGTAGTTTTTATGCTGAAGAGACTGAGGCTGCACCAACACTGGCAGGATGAGCTCTGAGAACATCTGCTGTTGTCTCTGCTAAACAGGGATCTACATCGACTGTTTCCACATCTGTGTTAATCTTCTAATGAGCTGTAATATGTGTCCACGTGAGAAGACACTTTTTATTGCTTTCTTATACTTCATTATATTAATTGTATTTATTATTAAAGCACTGTGTCACTGTGTTGTGGCTATGGAATGACATTTTAAAATGGTCAACACTTTTATAAGTGTTTATAAATATAAATGTTGATTGACACCTTGCTTTTAATTAATTTTATCTTTCTTTTAATACCTTTTGCTAGTTTTATGTTTTCATCCTGAGTCTTTGTATGCTTGCTAACGTGTTCTTATTGATCTATCTTATTTCATGTCTTTGATTTTATTGTAAAGCACTTTGAGCTGCATTTTATGTATGAGAGATGCTGTATAAATACAATTTATCATTATACAGTGTAAGTATATTATTACCTGTTTGAACGTGGACTCGGAGCAGAGCGAACACTTCGCAAACTCTGAGCGTCTCCGTCCGAACCAGATCTGACGCTGGCACTGTCGACTCCGTTGTGTGGCTTCAAGGTAAGTCGGTTGCCTTTTTTATTCATCCTTCTGCAAGCACACACACACAAACAAACACACACAAACACACACACACATACACGGAGCCAGTTATCTACTGTATATTAGAGATACAAGGTCATGTCCATTACTGCAGAGTCATTACACTGTGTCTGTCTGTTCTCTCTGCTTTATCGGGATCATCTTGGTCACTTAACTCTACAGTTTGCATCCTGCAGAGACGTACAGCCCTGGTACATGAATATTTTTATTCAATTATTTCCACTAAATAGGTTACTTTCTGTCCCGTCCTGAAGTCTGCTGATTATGTGATCTGCGATGATCCAGATTTTGCAGATCTAGAATTTGTACCCACGTTAGCTGAATGGCTGTTTACATGACGGTGATGATCTGTTGGTTGATCCACCAATTTGGTCCACACTGAAAAATCCCATCTGTTATTGGATAGATTGCCAAAAGATTGTGTACAGATGCTCATGCTCCCCAGAGAATGAATCCCTCATATTTCAGTGATCCATTGACTTTTCCTCTATCAACACCATTAGGGGCCAGTCAAAGTTCACCAAAGTTGAAAGCACTGCTGTGATTTGCTTCGCCACAGGAAGGAAATGTTTTATTTGCCTCCTCGCTCAGATTGGATGGGAAGGCTCGCAAATAATACTTTACTTACTACTATTTGCATTAATGAAATGTTTCAACCCTACAGGAAGTCATGACAGCTCCCCAAAAGTGAAGCCAAAGTCTGGCGATTGGCGATTTTTATATAATTTGCATATAATTCGTGTTGCACTGAATCTGTGAATATTTGAAAAAGTATGATATGTGCAGGTAAAGAAAAACTGAGACCAAAAACTTTTCTGTCTGTTCTTCTTTCACTACCTGAACAACATATACACCCCCTGATTGTCTATCACCACTGCATCTGAGGCTGAAACACATATATATTCAATTCTGCATATGAATACATATATTGATATGGAGATTTTTCTTTGCTACCACAATTTCCAATATCAAAGCAAGTAAGATGTATATTTGATAAAACTATTAATATTGCTGTAGTATTTATTATTTGTTTTGAAGTAAATTGTTTGAATTATTACTTTTTAATCAATGGATGATTTGATGTATTAGAGAGAACTCAGCTGGCACCGCTCTGATGAAATAGTTATTGTTCCTTGAGATTTTGAAGTCAAGGCAGCAAATTGAGTAAATTTCTTTTTAACAGAATGGCTTTAACATGTATTGTTAATCAGATCTATTCTGCTTTTTGTCTGTGCAGCGTCTCTTTGACTGAGGCACTGTGAGAGCAGACAAGATGTGGTGATGTTAGCCTGCACAATCCAATTATTGTCGTGTTGCTTTTCTAAATGTATTTTAAACTGCATTCAGAGCCTCAGAAATCACTTGAGCATCCATTTGATCTTATCTAAAGCCTTTGTGCTGAAGTGAGCCTTCAACACCCTGCAAATTTCTTCAGATCTTATCTGGTGCTCTCTCTTCTGTCACGCTTCTTTTGTGTTTTCATGCTGTGGAATAAGTCACTGAGTAAACCCTATTAAATTCAAATTTGTATGAATATAAACTCAGCTGTCAGTCTTTGTTCACATCTTACTCTTTCCTCCTGACACCGTCCATAGCGCTGCGTATCGCACTCCTCTTGGATCTTGGCGTGGCGGATCGCTCGGCCTCGAAAGGGGCCAGTACGTTCTCTGGAGGCTTTTCATCTTTAACTTGTGATCAAAACCAGCAATAAAGCATTAATACAATCAACACATATCCGACAACTTCACGTACTGCACTCACCAAGCACTTTATCAGGAACGCCTGCACCTCTGCATACTTATAATTACTTTCCAATCATGCATGTACCGGCCAGGAGCTTTGGTTATTGTTATGTGACATCTTGCTTTTAAATTGTTGATCTCTTTTCACACACAGTTTACTCAGAATGTTGTGAACGACAGAAAAATGGATGGAAACAAGAGGAGATGCAGATTGGAGGTGAAAGAACTGGGCTACAGATAACAACTCTTTTTTTAAGAAAGTACAACTTGTGAATCCTTGAGGCAGATTGACCACAGCAGCAGAAACCCACGTGAGGTTATACTCTTGTCAGTCATGAGCAGAAACCTGAGGCTGCAGTGGACACAGGTTCACCAACGCTGGACAGAAAAAGAATGGAAAAATGGGGGCGGCTGAGGCTCAGGAGGTAGAGAGGGATCTTTGACAATCCCTCCAGTCTGCTTTCTGGAGTCTCCTTGGGCATATGAGACTTGTACAGTGAAGCGCTTTGAGTGGTTAATAAGACTGGAAAAGTGCTATACAAGTACAGCACATTTACATTTTACCATTAACCACAGCCTGGTCTGATTTCTAATGAGACTGCAAATGACAGGGTCTGAATTTGACGACAACAGCAGGAATCCATGGACCAAACCTGCCTTGTCAACAGTCCAGGCTGCTGCTGGTGGTCTAATGGTGTGAGGAATGCTTTTCTTGACACATTTGGGGCCCGTTCATACCGATCAATCTTTGTCTGAATGCCACAGCCGACAGATCTGCAGAGATTTTATGATGCAATCATGTCAACATGGAGCAGAATCTTAAAGAAATGTTGGTGGAATCCATCCCACGAAGAATCAAGGCTGTTTTCGAAGCCATCAGAGGCGCTTGGTGTTCCTAATAAAGTGCTCATTATTGATCATTTACAGTTTTCTCGATCTGAGTATGTGAGTGGTCGGACTCACTGATGGGGCTGCTCAGGATCGTCTGTTTGATCACGTCGGTGCTCAGCGCTACCTGCTCAAAGCGCTTGGACCGTTCCTCCAGGAACCACTCGCCTGTCACCACCTTCAGCTCCCTGCAAACACACACAAAACTGACTGAGAATTCAACTCCTCAAAACACCAGGTCACACTGTTAGATATTATCCTCAGTTATTTATTGGTGTAATCAGACAAAACCCACTGAGAACAGACATAGAACCCTGATGTTTACCAGTAATATTTTAGTTGGTGCTGAATAATTCCCACTGTAGCAGAGCTGGAAATGTCTCACAGTCAGAAGTCCTGCCATACATTTTTCCATCATGATGTTGTTAATCTTGAATTTTTATGGAAAATATTTTAGAGGGATGATGATTAAACTTTAAAATCCTTATGAAAGGGTTAGGGTTAGGGTTGTGATAAAAGTAAAAGTGGAAGCTTTGATGACAGTGCTAAACTTTAAACTAAACTTTTTAAATAATCTTTCATCCTACAAAAATGAGGTTGACATTTTCACCCACTAGAATTTCACATGTTTTTATTATGGAAGAATCTCTAAATCGCAGTATTAAACACCGTTTTAATAATACTGTAAGATTGGTGGTAGTTGCCATAGTAACATAACACGCCTGTAAACGGAGCTCAAAGGGTGGCAGAGTCAAACTTAAAGTGAAACAGCAGAGTAGCCGCTCAACACTTGAGCGCCTCATTAGCAGAAATAACTGTCAGAGAAGTTAACAAAGTCAACACAAAACAACAAATAGCAAATATTTCAGCTGAAGTAGATGTGATGCATGACGTCATTTGAGAGTCTTTTTTTAGATCTTTTAAAACTAAGAAAATAACTAACAAGTATAACTAATTACACTCGTATGTGGATCGCATAAATAAAATCACTATAAAATGCAGCAGTGAACCAATGGTATAAATAAATGATAAATAGCTCTCAAGTGTCTTTAGGGGGTTAAGGTGGATTTTTCCTTTATGCCTTGGAGAAGATCCCAGCAGCGAGTCACCTGAGGCTGTCAGTGACAAACAGAGCCAGATGTGGTGTCATTTACCATCTAATCCAAACCATCTGGACTCCATTCGTCTTCCAAACACTAGACATCGATTTGGTCCCTGCAGGCATCGCACTTACGTGATCTTGGCACACACGTTACACCTCCACTGGTGTTCCTTATGGATCGTAACCCGACAGTTGTTGCACACCCGCAGCTGACACTCCTTGCACAGATCCCCACGGTCGAAAATCAGGCCCAGCGACTTCAGGCAGCGAGCGCACTGTCGCTCCCCCAGATCCTGGGGCCGACGGGTTCCCTTTCGTTTGATCTCCAGCAGCTCATTCTTCAGCTTCCTGCAAAAGGAAAGAGGAGGACATCAGGAGAGATGTTAAGAAAAGTCAGAGTGAGGTGAAAATGTGTTGAACTGGAGGCCTCACCGTATCCTCTTCTCCTCTCGTTTCCTCAGTTTCTCGTCTTTCTGCAGCACCTTCAGGATCATGTCTCTTTCATGTTCCAGCAGAAAGGAGAGGTTCAGATCCTTCTCAGCCTGCTCCATTGATCCCTCAGTTAGACGCAGGCAGTCACAACAGCCAGCAGCGATGTTACATGAAGGGAGTCAGAAAGAACTACATCCTGATACAAAGGGCTCCACGTTCGGTTCTGCTAACGGTCGGGTTGTTCTTGTTCTTTGAGTGCCGGCATAGCCTGAACTTCCCAGCGCCGCACTAGTCTTTCCTCCTCTTCCAATCTTCTGATTCTTAGGGAAATCTGACGAGAGACGACCACTTACAGGAAGCTTAGAGGAGACAAAAGAAACAAGGAGAGGCCAGTGAATTACATCTGAGGTTAATAATTTAGTAGAAACTGTAAATGGATCAGAGGCAGTTAATAATTTGTAAATTAAGAGTTCCAAGAACACAGCGAGGGTGTTTCAGCAGGTTAGTTACAGAGTCATAACACAGACTGTAAATATAGACGGACGACATTACTGCTCCACAAAAGTGAAGCCAAAGCGTCTCTATCGACCCCGGGTGGCTGGCTGCAGAATAAGTCATAAACGCTGCCTCCTCCATTTTAGTGGAGAGGACATAGATCAAACTAAAAAGTCAAAGAACTTGGCATGTCAAAAAAAAAAATCTCAAAGTTTAACGCTAATATTTCGGAGAAGTTTGGTCGATGGGACCTCCATAACTCGGCTCCGCACACTGATCAACATCCTAATTTCATCAAAAGCACAAGCATCTGTATCCTGGATATTTTGGCTTCATTTTTTAACAATGGGAGGACTGGGCAAGATGGCAGTGTTGGTATCCAGGATACTTCAGCTTTCAGGAAATGAGACATCATCCATCTAATTTAAATACAGTCTACGAGTGCATCAAAAACCCCCACAGTGTCTGGAGAACATTGGACAAACAGAACTGTCATAATGAACAAACCATGATTTGTTTACATTCACTAAGTAGACCAGTCACAACAATCAGCAGGGGATGAAGTGGTTGTTTAAGGCTGGCAGCTCCCTCTGTTTCCCCTCACTTCCCTGTTGTTTCCCTTCTGTCCGTGGATCACTGCAATTGGAGTAAAACGGAATTATGGCCGGAAATTCTACTCACAACCCCAGAGAAGCAGGTCGACTAAGAAACCGAACCCAGTGACGTGGCCTGTCAGCCTGTCTACTGATCTCCTCAAACACAAACAAACAGCGTCCCACATGCTTCAGGCGTCACTATTAGAGCAAAGGGACTGACGTCTCTGTGTCACAATCAGATATAAAATACATTCAAAATATAGGCAAACAAGCCATTTATGAGTAACTTTAACAGGGAAAAAGATTTGTTCGAATATGGGAGGTCCAGTAAAAGTCCAGGTTAATGTGCTTGCATGAATTAGAGAAAGATGATTTTTTTCCAACGTACAAGGAAAAAGACAAGTAATTGGAAGACATTTGACGGATCCACAGCATCTTAACAACCTTCCAATTAGGCTCCGAGCCTGACATTCACATCCACATTTCTCAGCTTCCATTAGCGAAGCTCCGTCCGATATACACAGCAAGACATGTACTAATTATGTGCACACCTGCATGCCAACGCTATACAGCTACGTTACATTCATTTGGCGGATGCCTCTGTATGGAGAGACTTATTAAGCAAGCGTCTGCAGGGATCACAAAGTCGGCCCATCAGTCGGGTCAGACTGAAATACCTCATCAGCCGTTGAGATACGCTGTGAAATGGTGCAGATAGGACGAAGCCTTTAAACTTTGGTGATCGTCAAAGGTTGATTTTGTGGTTTTGGGGGAAATGTCTCAACAATTATTGTGTGGATTGTAGACTCTTGTTTCCTCCCAACTATTAGCAGAGTTTTTGTAGTTAACTATCTTGACATATGTTTTGACACTATGACATATGGACGGGAGGAGCCAGACATCGAAGCGACAACCCTTCGGATCATGGCTCTAAGAGCTGATGATGATAAACGATGCAGGGTAAAGCAATGGAAATGTCACTCCCACCAGTGCTGTGGAAATGCCAAGTGGCCCTGATTTCTGCGAGACATTGAGATAAATGATGTGCTTTGAATGCCACACACACACACGAGCACATTTGCGTAACCAAAACCTTAACCATGACCAATCCATGCATAAACCTAACCTTAACCTAACCTGGTTAATTATGATTCACGTCTTTCCCCTAACCTTAACCAGGACCTCAGAAATAATGCTTTGCTTCATTAGCATGAGCTGTGGTCCACATGAGGTCTACTGGTCCTGATGGGGTCGGTGTTCGTGCTGGAAAAGTAGTCCCACAGAGGAACAAAAACAAGGAGTACACACACACACATAGCGAAAAAGAGACAGGATTCTCTATCACTGCAGCAGTTGAACAAGTTAACTGCTGTGAATAACCTGATTTGCACAAAAATAAGCTTTCCATGCTGTCAATAAACCATGAAGATCACAAACTAATACAGGGTTATATGAGGAACTGAGGAGAGAGACAAAAAAATGAAGTTGGGAAATAAAAGTAGAATGAAGTGGAGGGATCTGCATAAGCCCACACCAGCCCCCTTCAGTCCTTCTTCATTACCGTCTCTTTCATCCTGGTCCTCTCTCCTCTCCCTCTCTTCCCTCCACTTTACATGAATTAGCACTAATGAACCGGCAGACATCATCCCAGCTTCATTTGCAGCCAGAGGCACATCATGACATCGACGATTATAGCATTTTAAACTGAACTGCAGCTGCATTGTGGCCAATGAGGAGATTTTCCTTCTGCGAGGTAGGGAATTGATAGAGGAAATAACGAACACGCACAAATACAGTACCTTCGCATTTAATATTCACAACCACTTAACACAGTGATCGGCCGACTGTGTGGAGATGAGAATTCAGGCTGAGTTTGAAATTCTCTTTCTAGTGCTTTTTTACCTCCGCCAAAGAAGAATGGTTTTCACCCGTTAGTTTGATTGTCAGCAGGATTGCGCAAAAACTACAGGAGGGATAGCCATGAATCTTTGTGCATCTTGATGGAAGAAAAATCTGGCATATTTACAGGATGGATTTCTATCAGTTGCTGCAATTTGGTGCAGCTTGAATGAATTTAAGGGGACTGTTGGGACTGGAGTTTTCATTCTTCACTCAACTATTGATAACGAGTGCAACAATGTCTTCCAGGAGAGAGTGTTGGGAAATATCCACAATTCATATCTCAATGTCAACAATATCATGTCTCCTCCCTCTCAGTAAACTAGACTTTAAACTGGTGATGCCACTGACACTGATATCACTTCAATATATATCCAATATGCAAGTATCGTAACAAAGGGCCAATCTATGGGCTCAGTCCACTTAATGAAATTCGACATTATTCTTTTGTTTACGTCTATGGGTGCATGCTATGTTGTAAATCAGCTGCACACTGGTAAACGTGTTTTTTTCTAAGAGGAGAGCTAACATAATGTGGAGGGAGCTTAAAACAAATAGAGGTATGACAACTTCTTCACAAGTTCTTCACATGGACATAAAGATGTACGACGCGCCTCCACCTCCTCTTATTGAACAAAATTGAAGCCAAAAGACCCTGGAGGTGGATGCCGCCATCTTGCGTTTCTGACGTAATTTGTTTCTCGCTTATGCGCCACTAATCATGACTCAGTCTCAGCTGTCAATCAAGACATTTCACCCCAATTTGTATAGCAATAAGTGATTCAAACCAAACTTACTGGAATAATTTACAATTTAACAAACATCAGTGAGATGAGAACTACACGCAATGAAAGCAAGCATCTTTGAGAAAAATGTATTTGACGTCTACTTCGACTTTTCTATTTTCTACTAATCTATTATTGTGAGTCAGCAATACACTGGTAGACCCATATGTAACTAAAGGAAGCTAAAAATAAGGGTCAGCAGTTTGGAGATATGCTAACAGATTTCACGGCTACTTGCAGAATATGGACATGCAATGTTTAATGGGTGGCAGCAGCATTTCAAGTTATAACACAACTAACTTAAGCACTTGTATCAGATCGATAATCAGTGTTACTCAATACCCAAAGTCCAGGTATCAGGACTAAGAGAAAGTGCTTCCCTACTTCAACATTAGGGAAACACACCACTGCACAGACTGAAATAAGAAAAACAGAATATGCAGACTTAAATTAATGAAATCTAAGCCATCACAACCTCAGAAAAGAGATTGTAACAGCACATGAATTTCCTGGCAGCTGAGAAACTGCGCCACATGATCTTCCTGATGTACTGGACACACATGACTAACACTTGGTCAACAACATCAGTGAAGCAAAGCTAACATTTATCTGAGCTTCTGTCATATTACAGCTGTGAGAGCAGAGTTTGAATTGTGTGCTGCAGTAGGCGTGGTGTCTGACGCAGTCCTCCCTGAGCACACACAGCGCACATTCCCGCTGCCGCGCTCTCTGCCCTGAGCAAACACCAGCGAGGAGACTGTAAAACTGCTGAGCAGGAAATGCCCCTGAAAGTACAACACAGCTCAGAGGGAAGCACGGTGACTCACGGCACTCTCCACACAGTGTGAGAGGAAAGTTTGCATCTTTCTCCACTACTCATACGATCACGTTGTTCAAAGACATACTGGATCATTTGTCACAACCTGGAACATCTGACACCACAGGTGTTTTGTAACCGTTGCATTTTACCACCAGTCAGTGTGGTGCTCACAGACAGCACAGCCAATCTGACAATTACAGATCACAGGTGAGCTGCCACAATTGGCATAAAAGCAAAGTAACTGTGGATGAGAAACATAAAATACAGTCATTACTAAACATTCAGCGTTCGCACAAATGAGCAGATAACCTATGAAGTCAGAAACCAGGGCCACACGTAGCCTCCAGCAGCGTCTGTCCTTCACTACTTTAGTATGAGGTTTAATACCGGACTGTTCTTCCAGAAGAACCATATACGGTGTCAGGTGACTCATTTTATTTTATAACCCTCTGTCACTGACATTACAAAGGGTCCACGTTTGTGCTTTTCACACCGGGTTATGTTCGGCTTTGGATGGGTGCACTCTGTGAATAGCTGCCCTGTCAGACTTATAGGATAATTCTGTTCATAATTTACATTTTTATTATCCTTTTTTTATTGCCATTGTCTGTGCAACCAAAGCCTGATATGGTTATTTCTCTCTAGTGCTGTCTACAAACCATTAAAAAAAAATAATAATAAAATAGCCACATGTGCCGCAGAAAATAGTTCCTGAAAAATTTGCTATTTACTCTTGTTTGAGTAACGTTTGATAAAAATGGCCTGAGGTTAATGTGGAAACTAAAGACACTTATTTCAGGCAGAATCAGAGCTTCTTGATGTGGTTGAAATATCCAAAATATTAATTTGGGTACCGTCAAATGTCAAAATACAATGATTTGTAAAGTATTCAGACCCTTTTACCCATTTTATTGTGTTGTACATTTAATTGTAAATTGATAACATGGAAAAAAACGTGCCCAGCAATCCATACTCGATAACCTATAATGACGCAGTGAAAGCATGTTTTAGAAACAGTTAATTATCGTTAAACTAAATGATCGTTTAGAAAGGCACACATGCATGTCTTCTATAGGGACCGACACTTCACTGCATATCAGCACGTCAGCATGTCAGTCCAAGGAATTCCATGTAGACCTCAGCGATAAAATTGTTATGAGGCATTGATCAGGGCAAGGGCATGAAACCATTTCTAAAGCTTGGAGTGTTCCTCGGAGAACAGTAGCATCAATAATAATAATTGTGAGATGGAGGACGTTTGCAGCCGGGGGAGTGATGAGCTTGGTTCAGGGAGGTGACCGAGAACCAAACGTCACTAACGGAGCTTCAGAAATGGGAAAACCTGCCCGAAGGACACCCATCTCATCTGCACTCCTTCAACCAGGCCTTTATAGCAGACATGTCCTATTAGATTGTCAAATATGGGCAAAAAAGAATTTGGCTGTTTTTCATTTTGTTATATAATCCTGTACTTTTCTTTCTGTCATGTCAAAATGTCTGCTGTGAAAAAGGCCTGTGGTAGACCAGCGACACAGATTCCATTTTGTGTTAAAAGGCGTATGATTTTAAAGTACTCTCAGTGAAGAAAATGATTCACCACTTAGAGGAGGCAGAAATGAACTCTTTGAGCAGAACTCAGCAGCTTCAGGTTATAGTGGTGCAGCTCAGCATCAGGGACAAAGACACTGGTCAGAATTGAGGTAAGAATGAATGCAGCAAAATACAGAGTGGTCCTTGAAGAAAACCTGCTCCAGAGTGAGATTGGGTTCACCTTTCAGCACGACAACAACCTGAAGCATGACGCCAAGGAAACACTGGAGTGGCTTTGAGACAAGTCTCTTACTGTCCTTGAGTGGCCCAGCCAAAGCCCAGACTCTAACACCACAGATCAAGATCTGAGGAGAGACCTGAGCAGGGCAGCTCAGACGCGTCACATCAATGTGACGAAGCTTGAGAGGATTTGCTGAAGGGAAATTGGGATAAACTGCGCAAATCCATGTGCTAAGCTTGTTACCCAAGACGACTTAAAGCTGTGATTCCTACCAAGGGGCTTCAACAAAGTAGGCTACTGAATACTTTCTGTAAATGAGAGATTTCCATTTTTTTAAATAAATGTACTTTCACTTTATCATCATTCTTTATTTACTCTGCCTTTTGTTTCTCTGCTTCCAAACCGACACAAATAAAAACTGCTAAAAAAAAATGGACAAACAATTAGCAGACAATCGGTGACACTTTTCAGCGGCTGTTTCCAAGTTCAAGACCGGACTTTATACCTTGATCAAATTTATATATATCTATAAATCTATATAGTCGCCATTTTGTACTGCTGTCCGAATGTTTGCCTATATAGTGGATGCATTGTTTCCCACAATGCATCGTGACAAGTAGTTTACAATCGATGGTCACTAATTGAGCAATATATACCATCATGCATTGCGCTTGGGGCATCGACAGGAAGAAAAATGGGAGAGAGACGAGAGGAGAAAGGGCAGCGTCTTCAGAGAAAGATCAAAACAAGTTGTACAGCATTACCATATAGCATTAGCAAGTAGAAAAGAGTGTAGTAGTTGTAACACCCCTTTGTATATGTAGATAAAACAAAAAAAATGTATATGTTCATCTAGCTAAGAAATGTCCATTTTAAAATACAGCTGGCACAGAATTATTAATTTGGATGGCGGATGACACCTTGATGAAATTGAATTATTTCAATAGGATTGATTTGATATTTGATATTAACAATTACATTGAAATATCGCCCAGCTGTGTAGTTTTTTCACTGACATTCTGTTTTGAGGATCCTACTCTCATTTTGGATCTGTTACAAAACCTTTCTGTGAGACCATCCAAGTGGAGCAAACAAGGTCGAGAGAACGTCGTTTGGTGTGCGGGGTATTTTCTTCCAGAAATGTGGGTCACTCCCGTCTTTTCTTCAAACGAAAAATTCCTCAGCTTAGACTTCAGCTTTTAGCCCTGTCGGTTCAGAGAAGAGCCCCACGGATCTTAAACTCAAGAGATCCCTTTTGCTTTAAAGATCGTACATGAATCATAAAGTACTGTAGCTCCTTTTGCCTCGTATCAGCAGATTCTTCATCCCCAAGGGGGGACGAGGTTTTTCCAGATAATTTCCCCTGGCATTACATTGTTTTGCATGTACACTAGTCCACAATGCTTGGAGAGAGTAGTGAGTCCATATCATTAATAAATCAAAGACATTGCCAGTTGCATGTAACAGACATAGGCATGAGTCGAGGTGGTTTTCTTCAAGATGATAGTTGGCGGAACCTGCAGCCTTTAATGGACTGTGGCTTTACTACCTCGTTGGAATGTACAACCCCTAAATCCTGCGGTTATAATACACAGGATGCTGTACATTCTCCTCTTGAATCATTGATGCGACACAGTCGGCAGCGGACAGTGATGATGAGTGGCAGAGAGCGTCTCTGGTGACCACTAAACAGCAGGTCGCAACACAGGGTCTTATATGGTGCAGACACACACATACATTCAAAAGCATGCTCTAAGTGTAGGAAGCATCAATTATTCATTAATAAAAGTCAATAACGACACTTCACAGCTGCTTACACCACTGCTATGGCACACACCACAAATACAAATGTACTGCACCTCTGACTTATCGGCTACAACAAGTGCCGGTTTTCTGGATGTCGTCAACATCTGAACGTTCGGGAGGTTTGGTTTCTCTGGATGTTGATGTGAGGAGTAAATACAGTTGACAAACTAGTCATTATGGCAACTCCCATTTAGTATGAATGCGGCATATGTATGGATGGTGGGTGGGGATTAAAGACGTAGAGGAGGAGGTCTTGGTGGCTAATGACGCTAAAGTGGTTAAAGAGGTAAATAAATGCAAAGGTGTCGCATCGGCCCAGGTCTGCTGTTCGAGGTAATTAAATGATAAGGCTTTTCTGTATTTTTTCTTGTTGTCCACAAATAACATAAATAGGACAAAACCAACAGTAAAATTCATCTCACTAGTCAATATTGTGTGTGTGGCCAAAGCCTGATACTGTATCTTTGTCCTATTTGGCACATGAGCTCCGCAAATATCCCAAAACTATACAAATATTTGAGTGTTTGTGTAGTTGGCGCACATGTCCCTTGACTGTGAACATGGATGTTGTATAATTTATATAATCTCACTCAATCCCACATAGTTTGTATCGTCCTGTTGCTAAAAAAAAAAGTGGATTAACGCCTGGCCCCCAAAGTAATGCGGCGCTACTTAATCATTTTTGAGTAATGTCACAGTTTTACAGTCATCTAATTAGAAGACAAATGAAATTAGTTATGCGTGACAGGAATGATTGTTGGTTCTGGATTTGTCATGGGAATTGAAATATAAGGATATAACCAGGTTTTACCTTTACAGTCAAATTTAAAAGATAAAGTACTATGTTTCAATGCTAGGAGTATTTTTCCACCCTCAAAGAAACTCTTTCCTATTTCTATCGTCAGTCCCACATGATGTAAAGACAGTGTTTGACTAGGACTCTGTGATGTTCAGACACTCCTAGTTGTATAAACCTCTCCTTGTAGACCTGTGAGTCTTTGACCTTTTATCTGTTTTAGTGGTGAACAAAGAGAGAACCTGTGTCAGTTGGATGGTTCATTTTTATGAATCCTTTTAACTTGGTTAAACCGGCAGTAATTAGTTTCTTTTAGCTCCAAAGGCCAACGCATCCCACGGTGAGGTGGTGTACTTTAAAAGCTTTAATTGTTTTGTATTGCATTTAAATTATATCCTGTGTTTTGGTAAGCCCCCCCAAGGAAAAGAAAAATAGCAAGGTTTAAATAGGCAATGATAGATGTTAGTGGAAGTATTGACCTGACTTGATTTCCTCAGCCAAGGAGGTTATGTTGTCTGTGTGTTGATTGGATGGTTTATCAGCAGGATCGAAGGGATTTCCACAAGATTTGGTGGAGGATAGCACGAAGGAAGAATTTTGTCATGGACCCAGACAAAGGGCTGGATCTGGGAATTTTAATCACTTTCTGTAAGGGCCTGATCAGTGTTTGTTTACCTGGTGCAGATCCAAATAAAAATCCGGATTTAGTGGATTTAAATGTGGTTTCATGAGGGGAGTGTCGGGCCTTTGTGGGGGCAAGTGCCATTCTACTTTAATACTTTGTAAAAAGTTTTCCTTCCCACGCAAAATCACCCTCCAAAATGATTTGCATCGCAGATAAGTCCCTTGAACAACTTAATATGTGCAACTCAAACCAGGCGCTCAATGAGCTAATTCCACCACCAGTGTATTCTCTTTAGATCTAATAATGAATTCTCTATGATAAAAGCAACATGTTCATTACCTCATGTGAGAGAAAGAATCACACAAGGCAGCAGAGCAAACTGGACTATAAATCCAGACAGGTGTTATATGTCCTGATTCATTAATTCAAGGAGAAAATCCAGAGGGAAAAAAAAACTCATAGAGTAAGGACAATTAAATGTACAATTGTGAGTCTACAACAGTGAGTCAACAGACTGAAAGTGCAAAAATAAAGCAGAAAGCAAACACACGATATCTGAGCGCAGTGACAAATGCACATGCTTGTTGTTGTATCTCAAAAACAGCTTCCAGCTTATCTCAATTTAGAGGAAATTAGGCTGATAACATTTATGCAGTTATCTCAGCTGTGCATCTCCCCGCATGTAATCCACTTCCAGAGGTCAGATGTGGTCCTGGGTTCTCAGCAAAGGTGAAATCAATAGGCAGCCATCGTCTCCTCGGACAGCTCAAGATGAGATGTGACGCGCTGGAGAAGTTTGGATTGAGCGAGCAAGCAAAAGGCAACAACTCCTTCAATGATACATGACATGTTTGTCCGAGTGGAAAGTATCTCTGCCTGTGTGTACTTTGTGTTTAAGTGGCGATCTCTGTCTTTCTCTTGACTCTTAGACACACACACTCCTTAGGGCAGATCCGCCCCCCCCCCCCCCCCCCCCCGAGACCTGTCAGACACACTGTCCATGCCACTTCCAATCAAGCGAGGATCTGTCTGCAAACATTCCTCGTCACTGCTCCTCATCCTCCAGACTCTCCCCAAGTCAATAACTCTGCTGAAACACAGCCTGTCGTGGTTTGTCAATCAGAATCCAATTTGAAACCTTAATTACTCGCTTGGCTCAAAGGTAATGAAGCGACATCAGACAGCGATATGAATAACTCACCTACGTCAAGCCTGACACCTCGGATAATGGTGACTAGCATTCTGTCCTCACAAGATTTGGCCTTTTGCTTCTAATCATGGGCCCACAGGGAGCGTGGTGATGTCAGGTTGCAGCTAAAAGAAAGATAGCTTCCACCGGAACAGCAGCCAATGCTTTTGATCTAATCTCTAAATTGGCTGCCAACAAATAATCATGCTCGCACCGGAGATGAGTGTTACCTCAGGGGAGAAGAAGGATGTGGTAAAGACGTCCCGGAATAAACCAGTTCAAATCTCCAAAAGGAAGAATTGTTTATCAGAGTTCTGAATGACCAGAGTGAAACGGCTTCTATCACAGAGAGGCGACCACACATGGTAATCACTCAAAGGGGATAACATCACTCGCTTTCTGATGGTGCCTCTGCAAATGCATTCATGGTGTTGCAGCCGTTCTTACACAAGAGACAGAAGTACTAAGGTGGAGAATAAAAAAAAAAAAAGAGCTTCAAAGAGAAGTTCAAATGTGAGAATGCAAATGTTTGAGTCAGTTGCTGCAGACATTTTCTGGAACTTTTCCTGGCAACTCCCCTCGTAAAATGTCCGTAAAAGTCAGAGCGGGCGTGTTGATGATGTTTCTTACACGCGACGGATTCAAAACTGGAATATAAATATCTCAGGATGAGAAAGAAGAGCCATACATGTAGAAAACACAGAAAGATGTCAACTGGCAAAGACAACAAGATTGGAGAGCTTTTGGTCTCCTGGCTTTGGCCTCCTGTATGCTCTCCTCAGGCGCTTCCCCTCAAGTGAATGTTCCAGAAATGTTCCTGTTGTTGGGAACACATCTGACCAAGACAATCTCCCGCTGCGTTTTTTCATTTTTCATTTTTCACTCCATAGACTCGAGTCAGAGCTCCTCTCCACAATAAGATATGTTTCTACTAGAAGATGTTATGAATACTATTTCCACTGCTATTCCACGACTATTGGATATATATACTATAACTAATGCAGAATATGAGCAGCATCAAAGCTCCGACCTCGTGGCTCGCCACAATGAAACAGCAAGCTCAGGACCAGTGGGAGGCTGGAGTGACAACTGACTGACATTCCCCTCTGGCAGCACGAGCAGATCATGGATGAATTAAATAGAGTGAGAACTGTACGGATGTTAATTTCAACCAACACCGCAGCCAGCTCACAGCCTTAAGAAAAATAAGTACATTTTCACGGCAGGACTTAAATGTTTTGCAGTGTTGGTCGATTTATTTAAGTAAATAATATTTCATCTACTAGTCTCAGGGTTGTTTTCCAGAATACATGCATCGTGATCCTGCCGAACCACGGCCAACATTTGAAGCACTGCCCTTGCAGCCATCGCGCACATGTCACTACCACTGTAACATTACAGCTCTCCGAGGAGCTGCTGTCAGTAATGACCTATCAGGCCTGCACGCCTCCACAGTTTCCTGCGGGGCTCGATGGAGCAGAAAACAGGAAAAATAAACCAACAGAGATAGTGCCTTTAAAAACCTTATCCACAGCCTCCCTGTCAGCTGTCCTCTCTTATTTTCGCAGCAGTCCTCCCTCCACTTTCTTCTCGTCTACTCTAACCTTCACTGGACTCACTCTCCTTATCTGAACGCTGCTTGTTGTCCTCCCAATGATGGGTTGTTTGTGCCATTTCATCCCCTAATTAAGAGGAAACGGCAGCATGGCCTCCAACTGCTGCAAGCAGACCAACTACCGGAAGCACAGAGCCGGAGACTGAGCATGGATGAGTGCTTTGGTTGATTGTGTTGTGCAGCTGGGTGTGACTCATGGAATAAAAGCAGAGGAGATCAGGACTTTAAGGGGAAAAGGAATCAGACAGATAAAACAGGCACTCAGCCTTGACTTCAATGCAGGTTAAATGTTCTGACCTTGAAATCTTTGATTTTCAGTCACGGCACATCTAAGAATGAGGCTCAATGCGACTGAAGCAAAGTTCAAGACTTTCCTCCTCCTCATTTAGCCGATAACGTACAGAGCAATAATTGTGTGATCACAGTTGCAAAGCAGATATTTCCTGAATACTTTCACTTTCATCTGAATGCCTTCTGTGAGGGAAATTACACAAAAACTAAATGTCGTTCCTCCCTTGTTGACACAATGGTGCGCAAACAAAACGTGCTCATGTTAAAAAATAACCTAATATGATGAAATTGAATTACAAAGACAAAGAAAAAGGCCTTAGATCATTTCCTGACCTTCGAAGGCTAAAGCCGGGGAAGCATGACGAAAAACTCTTTGTGCAGTGCAGAGAACAAGAAGACTAATCAGAGCTCAGTCCAACTGAACATCAAACTAATGAAGCTGATATTCAACTTAAATTCAGGTTTGGGGTTTAAATATGAGTCTACAGCCGAGTTCGCAGCTCCGACTTCAGCACAGCAGTGATTCTAGCTGAAAAATTACATCATGCTAACATGATGATGTTTAGCAGGGACACATTTACCACATTCGATCAACTTAGTAATTGTTTTTTAGCGCTAATGCTAAACTAGCACAGTAGCCCATTAGCCACTTTTGTTGTGTTGCAGCACCAAGAGAAATCGGATATGAGAAGATTATAGCAACTCTAAAATCCTGTAGCTGAATTACAGGAGTGTTAACGGAACAAAGTTAGTTGTTGACACTGACATTAATAATCTTTCTACTCGGTTGCTTGTAAATATGGTGTAAACATCATGACATGACACTTACCCCAACCCCACAGCTGGGTCCCTGAGTTGTGTTACTCTGGCCCTGCCTGTGAAGATGTTATCAGGCTATTTTGTCTGGACAAAAGTGGAGAGCCAATCACAACACATCATCTGCACCATCTCTGCAGCCAGGCCGCCAGCATCGTTAAAGAGCATCGAGAGCCTCTTTACTGTAAAGTGTGTCATGTTCAAATTAAGTCGAGGGCAGGAAAACAAAGAGCCTGGCATACAATGTGCTGCATATTATTCATTCATTGTATCCGCAGCCGTTTCATTGATAACATTACAACCGCTTTGCATGAACCTGATGATGCCAGTGAAGGGAAATGATAAATACAGCAATTGTCTTATTGAAATGACACAGACACAACTCAATAATTATCCACCTATTTCTCTCTTTTCTTATGTCTATGTTTCTAGCAAAGAATCCACACGACTCCAAAGCATATTGCACATTAAATTATTCGAGCCGGATGATAAAATTATAACAATTATTGTCGCAATATAATTTTCCTTAGTAGATATAACAAATGTGTGATAAATGTTCAACAGAATTCATTTCCATGTAATGATTGCGTATGATAACTTGCTATTAAGATAATTAACAAGAAAAAAGGTTTTTACTTAATTTTGCTCATGCAAATTCAGATTTTAAAATGATTTTACGTATATTGATTGTTCTGTCGTTGTTAGCATTGTTGATAAGTGTTTATCATGACCATAAAGAATACATTAAAGCCACAATTAAAAATCTACATTAATAAACAAGCAAAACTCAACCTTTAAACTTGAAAGAAATAATGATTTTGATCATTTATCATGATATTTATCGCTATCGACTCATAAGAACATTTAATGTGATCAAATTGACCAGATCAGGTCAACATCCACCCCCCCCTTCCTCACCCTTCGTCTTCCCCATCTGCACCCTGTGTAAATCAGTGTGTTTGTTTCTTGATTATTCTGTGAAGCTGCAGTGAAAACGGTCCAGATTACAAGCCACAATCTGCCGTCCAAGCCGCAGATCAGGCAACGGTCAGTCTTACGATGCAAACTGTGAGACAGCTCGAGTGCCGGCAGTCTGGTTGTAACACAAACACACACGCACAACTACACGCTTATTGGAGATTATCTGAAATCTCTTGCCTTAGCGAAACAAAAATGACCATTTCATTTTTCATTTCTAGCACACCTTCTGCAAAAAAAGGAAAACTGATATTTAAGAAACTCTAAAAGAAATGGTCAAAAGATAAATCTAGGATATTTTCCACTTCTGCTTTTCAGCCTCATGTGTTCAATACTTCTCTGCACGAGCACTTAAAGAACAAGAGATAAGAGGTTTCCAGATTGAGGTTGGATCTTATTAACCCACTTTCAGTTGTGGCCTCTTCTGCTGCTGCGGCTTCTTCTTCACAGAGACGCAGAGAGCTCCCTCTCTTTTCCCCAACATGTCTGAATATTTCATAGCCCTCCCATCCCGTTTAGCCGCCACGTTTCACTGCGCATCATCTTCGCAAGGCACGGCTAATAAGGTGTGCGTGTGTTCAGTGCAGAGTTAGCGTTAATCTGAGTGTCACGTGGAAAGCATGTGTAATTTGATGCCGAGTGGGTGCAAATGGAATGTGATTTATATTTTTGGGGATTAGCCCTTGTGTCATTTTTGTTTTAACACATTAAGGAGACAGATGCACAATGAAATGCAGCGTTTGGAGGACAGATGGGTGTCTGAGCTGACCGACACTGGAGGAGTGACCGATGAATTAACATCTTTCAGCAAAGAGAAAACAGTTTCAGACAGGTGGGCCTTAAAGCCTCCAGCTCTAAAAGCTTTGACTGTATTTATCTACAGAATCAAGTCAAAAAAAAGTATCACTAGCGAGACTCTTTTCCAGACAATGAGGTCACTGGACCTTTGAATGCTGAAATACTGTATATTCAGTTCATCTTTGAGTCCATGTGACAACAGGTCACAATATGACGAAATTCTCTAAAGACAGACTTGACATATTCTATACAAGAGGCCAAAAACATGTTTAGTAAAGCCTACATGACTTTGACCTCTGACCACCCAAATCTAAATCAGTTTATCGGTGAGTCTAAGTGAATATTTGTGCCAAATTTGAACAGATTTTTTCAAGAAGTTCTTAAGATTTGTGAGGTCACCACAACATTGACCTTTGACCTTTGACAACCAAATTCTAATCACTTCATGCATGAGTCCAAGTGAATTTTTGTACCCAATTGTAAGAAATCCTCTCAAGGCGTTCTTGAGATATCGTGTTCACAAGAATGGGACGTAAGGACAGACTGAAAGCTGAAAACATAATGCCTGTTGCCAGTGGCCAGACTTGTTAAGACCAGATGTTCTGCAACAAGTTTGGTGGAGGAGGATTTGACCAACTGGCCAACACAAAGCTTGTACTTATTAATGTAAGTAATCTTTAAAGCATCACTAAACAATTAACAAAATCAGTTATTCCAGGTTAGAAACATTTTATTAGAAAGCGATACCACAACCTTCAGCCGCAGCTCTGACTGCCATGGGCACAGAGTCACATAAAACACAGCAGATGTGTGTACCAACATTCAGCCCAGGACATAGTGACACTCCAGATGGCTCTTACGATCAGGTGCACAATGAAACTTCACTACCCAAGGAAATAAAAAGACCACCTAGAGGTGAGCGAATTAATGCACTCCTCTTGTGATCCAACTCATGTGAAGGGAAAACAGAGAGAGCAAGATATGGTCAAAGAAGTAAAAGACTAAAGCAAAAGAGGCCAATTTGACTTCTATCACATGTGTAGCTTTGAACCAGTACCATGAATACAGATATTTCTTTATGGGTTTTGCTCTCAACAACAAACACGGGTGGCGTTGACAGGAAATCCTGCTGAAACTGATGATTAATACTTATGACGACACTGAGAATTACCCTTTAATCCTCCACCTGTGGGTCTCCACCTATAATGACATCATAAAACCATCTGAGCTTCTACCTTGCCTTGATAAGAGCGATCGCTTTGACCTGATGAAGAACAAAACATCGTCTATTTCCTCAGCAGAAGATAAACAGCTCCAGGCCTCTTTTATTTGCTGTTCACACGTCATGCAACTATTTGTGTTCATGCAGAGAAATAAAGATTAACACAACACTCTCATATGTCTATATACTAAGCATTGCCAACAATTTCCTCCCATGTTTTCAGTCCTCATGCTAATCTAAGCTAAACTAACTAACAGCTGGTTATAGCATCATATTCAGTTGTATCAATCCTCTCGTCTCACTTTACGCAAAAAGCAAATACCCATTTTTCCCAAACTGTCAAATTGTTCCTTTAACTTTGCATTGCCCTTTCATCTCGTTTCAATAATATCAATATATAATCACTTTTTATTATATATATATATATCTTAAAAATATCATTACACAAATTTTTTCAGCATCTTTTGCAAATGTAATTACAACCGTCCAACAGATTTGAGAGATCAATCTGAACTAAAGTGCCACTTTAGCTTTCAAACACATCACAGCCCTGAAGCAAATTATTAAACATACACTACATTGAATTCAGGTTATTTTGTCAAACTGCAATTAATGGTGTTCAGATTTTAAATGAATATTATTTGAGCAAAATGAAATTTGATGGAAGATTCTTTCATCTTGTTTTGAATCACTTTCACTGAACCTTCCCACACCAATGTTCATTAGTAAATAACACTGTGGTTTCATTTCCCTCAATTCCCTTCCACCCAGTGATGCCATTACAATGGCCTTGATCTGCTCAAACATATGTATTGATTCAACACCTCGATGTACACGACTTGCAAACAAGGAATCAAATTACTGTCTGTGTTTGATGTACACTAAGCTGTGTTGACTTTTCCAAAACACTGGTCAAGATCCTGGTCCTGGGAAATAATAGAATAATCATGCAATGTGAATAGAGGGGAGGTGGGGTATTTTGAGCCTGCATGTGTGTCCACGCCTTTGGCCTGATTTCTATGTTGAAGTGTCCCATTTTCCATCACAGCCCTCAAAGGTTCAGTTCAGCATGAGCGGCACAGAGCGCCCACAGAGGCATGTGTCCATCCACATTAGAGGTTTCGGTGCAGGGCGACACAGAAGCATCGCTCCCTGACCAGCAATCTATTACTGAACTGAGTCATTCCTCTCAGCACTGCCTCCAAATTACATTTCTGCTTTTCAGATTTTTTTTTTTTCCCTTCTTTCCTCTCCTCCCACATCTGCGTGATTGAACGGGGACGCAATGTATCTCTGAGGCCGGGGCTATAGACTGCATACCAAACGGTTACGCAGCACACACAGGAGAGCCGTGGAGGAGAAGGGCATCAATGAGTGGGAGGGAGGGAAACTCCGCACAAAACGGCACCACAGAGATCACTCAATGCAGCAGCACAGTCTGTTACAGCGGCTTATAGGGTTTTATCTGGATATGATACAATAACGCAGATTATCACATACATTACAATAGGCTTTAATAAGATAATCGTCAGTGTGGACGAAACGTGTGTGTGTATCTCCACAGCGCTCGTCTTGTTACAGCTCAGTGTTTGTTAGACAAGGGAGTGGGCAATGTAAATAGGATTTATGTGAGATACAAAGAGGATGCCAGCAGTTCTACTCAACAGAAATCAAAAAACTGTGAGATTGAGAACATTTCCCACGCAGACATATTGCAGTGCTGTCGTTTGATCTTACCATCAGATTGTGTTAAAAGAGTTTGTTTGTTGGGATTCAATGCATCTCTATTTTTGCATTTCCTGTCCACACTTGAAATCAGCATATCATAATTGATCATAAATTGCAGGGGTGGTGGTTGGCACTGTTGCCTCACAGCAAGAAGGCTCCGGGTTCGAATTCCGGTTCCTGTAGCCGTTTTCAGACATGAACTCTGGCAAATGTCTGGAAAGTTGGGTCCAGACATTCTCCAGAGGTTGCCTTTCACATAGGAACAACACAGGAGGAGGTTGTCTGGGTCAGACGTGTTCACAACCACAGCAAAATGACCAGAACATTCAGTTAAGAGGTGGAACCTGCGTAGAGCAGCAGGAGGACGGACATGAAGCATTGCTTCCCCTGTGAAAAGCATGTATTTTTGTTCACAGCACATCGACAGCAAACTCTGTTCTCAGTGTTGAAAGCTCTCAAATCTCACTGTCTTTCAAATTTGACGTCTTCTTCAGCGTCTTCCTATGATATTTGCATTCTTTGTAGCTTTTTTCAGTTATGCATCCATCACATGTGTTAGAAACATCACTGACATCTGTGTTTGTTTGGCCTGTGGTGATGCCGGTTGCAGATTTCTTTCTGAAACTGTAAAAAGTGACCTGCAGTAATTAAGCTGCGGCAAATAAAGACCTGCTACTGCACTCAGTCTGCAGAGGCCTGAAGCTGCACGAGGAGCTGTGCACCTGTTTATTCAAAGTTCAGGTGAAGCCAGAAAGGGGAGAATCTGTTATTGCTTTTGTGAAGACGCACATTACTGTGATTGACAAAGTCAGTGCGCTGGTGGGCTGTTTGTTCAAAGTGTATTCCTTCTTTGGACCCTTAACCAGACACATGCCAAGCGGGAAGCTGATAAGATGAACGTTTTTTGAGATATGCGAACCAGATACAGACAGACAGCGAGATCTGGAATTATTCGACAGATGAAACACTTTGGTGAGATATTTCTTTGAATGGCACGAAAAAGCCAGACTCTGACTTTTGAACAAATATAGTATTTATAGTCTAGTGTTTTGGTTTTGTTGGACAGAGCCTATCCGTCTGGCACCATGAGCTACAGCCTGCAGAAATGCATAATAATGTGTGTATGTGTGAATGTGCACACACATTCACGCACACACACACACACACACCTCTGCTCCGTCTTTGCCAGATCTTGGAGACGGCAGACCTCTAATGCTGTGTGACTGCACTCCCCCGGGGCTTTCTCTTTCTGCTCCACTGGATGAGCTCTGCTGCCTGCACACAGAGAAATCAGGGAATCCCTTCATTCTCCAGCTCTACTCCTCCTCTGCTCGCCCATTTATTCTCTCCTCCTCCAGCCTCGTGTGTGTGTGTGTGTGAGCGTGAGCAGTATAAACTCAGTTATCATCAGGGAGCCATTCTCCCTCTGACAACGATAAAACAGCCTCAGCAGACGCAGCGTGTGTTTCTTAAAGCCGAATGAAGCAATTTGGGGTAGCGTCATTGTGACAAATTACTGTAGGCCGGAACAGCAATGTAAAATGTGTCGGGGTTGGTTACAAATAAACCTTAAAGAGACGGCTCACTTACGTATTACAGCCACTTACGGGGCCTCATAATGAAAGTAATTGTAATGAATGAACTCATGGGTGTTGTTTTTTACTCATTAGCACTAATGCTTTGTTTTAATTGGCAGTGGTCTAAACACAGGAACTTTGTGTTTTCTGAGTGACGTCTGTCGAGGGAAACATATATCTGGATACACATCGGCTTCTCAGGTCGATGTAAGGAGCCACATTGACCAGCGGCTGCCACAGTGCGACAGATCTAATCACCTCTTCTGAAAGTTGATGTGACCTTTTCTCGTCTTCACGCTGCATTAGCTGCTCGAGCTGCTTCATTAAAATGTGCAGACCTGATGCAGCAGATGAGACTAAAGCACGAGTTCGTCAACATCTTTGCACCCGAAGATCCTGAACACGCAATAACTATTAAATCAAGCAGTCGGTTCAAAACTCGATCTGCAAATTTCAATTATTGATCAGTCTTTGTGCTTTAAAAGAGAAAAGCCAAACATTTCTCAGTTTAATCTCGATTAGAAGGACTTGCTGCTTTTGTTTTAAGGGATTATAGACTTATTGTTTCAGTGGTTGGACAAAACAAGCATATTTTAGTTGCCATTTAGGACATTTGAAGCCCTTTTCAGTATTTCTTTGGCATCTTAGTGACCACAGGAGCAATCAACAATGAGTCGTATTGATTTGCTGCATCCCTAAATTGATTGAAAAAGAAACCAATGCAACTCCAACAACCCTAATTATAATGTGCATCCTGTCGGCATCATGTAATTCAGTAAACCAGCCTCAGACCTTATGGAGGCAGGACTTGAAATCCTGCTGATTCTCAATATGCGCTGAGAGTGAGGGAGAATCAAACACCTGCTAATCTGAGGCGAAACTCCACCACTGGATTGAAATGAGGTCAGCATGTGGGGCTGCCGGTGGACCTGAACGCATCCCCAGTCCTGGAGCACCCACTGACCATCATGACAGGAACCAGCAGTTTATCATTTACATCCAGCTGATGTAGAGCAATGAATCATGAACATTAAAATGTCCACTTTTCAACGAGAGATTCAACAGCTCATTTTGGACGCTGCAGTTTTTGATACAGATGTGTTTCTATCATTTTTTTCCACCCCATTAATATCAATGAGCGTTAAACTAACTAACAGGAAACTCTCTCCTCAGTATCTGAGTGCTCTGCTGTGTTTCTATCACATTTCACCGTCTCCAATCATCCCTGAGGAGCTGTGGGATATTCTGGTGATTCCACATTAAACACTAAACTAACATGGACAAGGTCATTATCAAACATCAGCTATGAGGCACAAACATATTGAAGGAACATCAGAGCGATTTAAAACGATTCTGAGAGAGGAAATCGTTCACCAAACCAGGAGATAACATCATCTATACATCCTGTCTGTTCAAACTGCTGAACCTCCTTCTTCATGTTACATGGCTGGTGTCACATATTTCCACCTGAAGTTGATGTTTTTCCCACAGACTACAGAATTGACCTGAGTTGACTGCAGGTTAGAACCCGGCGTCGAGACCACGAACCAGGAGAAGCAGCTTCTTCTTCTTCTTCTTTTGCTGCATTGCACCTGCACACACGCGCCTAACTTTGGCCGGCGAAGTGGCTCTGTCTGGTCCCACCGACGTTTAATGCTCCGAGGGTCGCGGTCGTGATGGTGGACACGTCGCCCCCTCCCACCCCCACAACATCATTAAACAAGGCAAATAAAGACCCGTTCGCCGGGAACAAGCGGAAGCGGCGGACCGTGTGTGCCATATGCCAGAGGAAGGCGCGGCGGGGTTCGGTGTCCCGGACCCGCGGAGCGCCGGTGTCTTACCTGGAGGCTGCGGGCTGGAGGGGGAGCACGGCGGGCAGGAGAGGAGCGAGCGGCCGGGGATCAGGGACCGAGCGTCAGCGTGTCGGTGCACCGAGCACCGTCTGAAGACAGGGGACCACAGCCAGGGTGTTCCCGACAGGAGGGGGCGTGGTGTGCGCGTGCATGCATGTGCGTGTGTGTGTGTGTGTGAGTGTATGTGTGAATGTACTTGTACAGATGTCTTTGTGAGGACCATTTCGAGCCTAAAACCTACAGAGTGAGGACATTTTGGGAAAGTGAGGACATTTTGGCCGGTCCTCACTTTCGGTGAGGGTCAGAGTTAGGGTTAGGTTAAGGTTAGGCATTTAGTTTGGATGGTTAAGGTTAGGGTAAGGGGCTAGGACATGTATTATGCCAATAAATGTCCTCACTAAGATAGATGTACAAATGTATGTGTGTGTGTGTTCAGGTATTACCCATGTTGCAGGGACTTAATCTGTTTAAAAAGTCACATTATGGAGACTTTTATTCCTCATGGGGACAAAATCAAGTCCTCATGATGTGAATTAGTTCGGATTAGGTTTAGGTTTACATTAGGTTTAAGTTAAGGTTAGGTTAATATTAGGTTTAGATTAGGTTTAATTTAAGGTTCAGATTGGGGTTGGACATTTATTTAGGGAATGCATTATACCAATGGGTGTCCTCACTAAGCTAGAAGTTACTGTTTTAATAAACATAAAGATCCAGATAAAGGGGGATTCCGTCCAAACTCAGCTCCCTGTTCTGCAGTGCTGGACTCTATATGTTCTGGGAAACTCCCTGCTGTCTCTGCTGGTACATTATGTATTATGGATTTCCCCTTTTTCCTCTATGAGCTCCTCTGGGAGTCTGTGTCTCTGCTGCAGAATTACATCTTATGTAATAGTAGTGGATTTAGCTGGGGGAGGAAAACAGGACAGATAAGATGAGGAGAAAACCCCACAAATGAATAAATGAATATTACAATAAGACAACCTTATACCTGATCATTACACCCTGTATATGTATTCATAATAAACTGATTATACATGTTTTTGTCGTTCTGTCCTTAACCCTAACCCTATGTGCTGAGCTTTCTTTTATTTTGCCACTCAGTAATTTATATTTATGCCCCTGTTTGATGTGTGTTACTCTCTGTGGGCTATTGCATGCTTCTGTGTTGCATGTTAATGAGCATAATGATGCCCTGCGCACTTTATCTTTACCAACATTAATATTCCCCTTTCTGCTCTGCTCTGTCCTATTTCAATTCCATGCCTCTTTTTAGTGTGACTCTGTAACATCTGTCCAGGCACAACAGATACAGCACAACAGATTAGTGTTTTTGTTAAAAAATGTTGTACTGTCCCTGACGGATAAAGCACTAAAGTAAATCTAGTCATGACCATCACTTCATTACAGGAACACAATCCACACAAAGAATACATGTGAGGTTACATTTCACATGTTTAACATATGTAGAGATTTCACATGTTAGGGATTCACAGAAATGGTTCTCAGATATGTCATGTGTCCTCCGACGGTCCAAAGACATGCAGGATATAGTTCATTGGAGACTCCAAATTGACTGTAGGTGTGAATATGAGTGTGAATGGTTGTCTCTATATGTAACCTGAGATTGGCTCCAGCTCCCCTATAATATTTCACATTTGAGAACAATAATTCTTTATTGTGAGGATTTTTGTTAATACTTAATTAACACATTTAACTACCTGATTATATTTGAAACAGGTTTAAGTCAGTAGAACTAACTACAGCATTTAAATGCTGGTTCTATGTTTATTAATATCCAATAATATAATGTGACAGTTACAAGTGTGGTGCAGTGTGCGGACTCAGCCACGGGGGGGCAACATTACAGCCCCAATGATCTGCTTCATGAGGAGCGGACGCGTCTTTATCTGTGCTCGTTGACTCTAAACCACCGGAAGTGCTCAGCGACAACAATCTGAACAACAGACAGGAAAGCCGACGTTTGTGTCTGTGGTGGAAACGATGGAGGAATTTAACTCTGGAGAAGAGGTGAAACTATTCTTTACTGTTTCTCACTATACGTAGCCTCAAAACTGCCGCTGTCATTTACTCTAGAAACGCTTTGGAGCTACTTAGCATGTGTTAGCTAAAGCAGCTATGGCTGCAGATAACGGTGTGTCAGGCTGGGTGGGGTCAGATCATTCATATTTATACTATAAGCAGTATATTCTATAAATAAGAACATTTATTTTTTACAATTTTCATACATATTTATCATTTGTATTTCATTTACCTATTTGAATATTATATTTAAACTACTTTTCAGATTTTTAATCTTTTATTTTTATCTTATCACATTGTTGTTTTTAATGTCCCTGTTATTCAGTGCCTTGAATCTACCTCTGTGTTTGGAAGGTGCTTCATAAATACAGCTACACTAAATCTTATTCTGCAATCATAAAATATAGAGTAACTTCTGTTGTCAAATATATGTTGGAGTAAAAACCACAAATGTGGTCAAATTGATATAATAATTATAAGTGTTTGAATATGATGTGAGTGTAGTTTTTTCTTTAACTTTCAGTTGTTGATTAGATTTCACTGTAAACATCCTGAGTTGTATTGTAGAGAATAAATGTCTCGTTGCAGAAAGCTCTTTGGATAAGTTTGTTTTATTTTATTTTATTTTACTGTCAGTAATTGATTAAGGAAGCTGTAACTTTAAAGCACAGAATTCCCTCTTGTGTTTCTTCTTATCAGCTTTATGTTAAAATCAAGCTTTTTAAAATGTGAAGTCATCAAACTCTTTCTGCTTAAAAGGACACTTGCTGCAAAAACTCAAATAGACTAACACAGATGTATTTCCATTAGCTGCAGGTTGTGTTCAATGCTGATGAGGCCACTGTCTCAGTTAAAGAGGTGAGTTTTAATCCCTGGAAACATCAGTTAACTGTATTTCAGTGTAAGTCCACTCTTTGGTGTGATGACGGTGTTTGTCTTCTTTGGTTTGGTCTCAGTGTATTGAAGGTGTCCTCGGAGGGACAGATTATAATCCGAATAAAGTGAACCCGTGGACGGCCAGTATAGTGGAGCACTCTCTGACACACCTGGTGAAACAGGGACGCTCGTTCAAATACATAGGTGAGCCAACTACATGCACCCGTCACATACAGTAACATGAGATGCTAACACATGACGGACCTCATGTTGGATATGGAGGTAAACGTGTGACTGATATTGATCTGTTTTTTTGTAGTAAACTGTACCATCATGCAGAAGAGCGGTGCTGGTCTCCACACGGCCAACTCCTGCTACTGGGACACTGCCACTGACGGTGAGACACAACCTACAATCAGAGCTGGTATCACATGAAATCGTTTAGTACCAGTAACTATCTGACTTAGTACCTGAATATACAATATCTTATTTCAGGAATAGAAAAATGTTTTTCTATTGTTTATTTAGAATGAGAAAATCACAATTGTCTTAAACACTGGCACCTTAAATTGGCCAAATTATTTAAATATTTATATTACATTTAAAACTTAACTGTCATCTATCGAATCATTTTTTTTCCACTAAAAAACATTTATAGGGTGCTATATCGTATATCATATTTATTAACAATTACCCGATCAGTGTTTTCTGCTCCAATATCTGTGTTTGAGTAATTCTGTTCAAATCATTCATGGGATAATATAACTTAGAAATTTTTGACTTCAGTGTACTTTCTTGTGCTGTTTTCAGGAAACTGCACAGTCAGGTGGGAGAATCGCACCATGTACTGTGTGGTCAGTGTGTTTGCTGTGGCGCTGTGATGGCGGCACAGAGCTTTGTCCTGCTCTTTCCTCTAGTACTGTCGCACTGTGACCAAGAAGCCAGGAAGATCCTCAGGTGGACGTCAACGTACATGTGGCTTGTTTCTTCCCACAGGCAGGGAATGCGTAACGTCAAAATAAGAGTTGTGGTTTGTGAGACTACAGCCTGCATTTGGCGGATTCGTCTCCGAGAATAAGTTGCAAAGTCATAGTCAGTGTTAGCCTTGTGGTTTTGTTTTAACACTAAATATTGTGATCCATCAACTTTCAAATTGTCCCAATACTCTTTCCTTAAATGTAGAAACCTGATTTGTCCTTATCCTTCATTACATTCCCAAACCAACAGGACTGAACAGTTGCTAGAGAAAAGTTTCCCATTTATTAAGATGAGTTTTGGTTGATACTGAATTACTTATGTGAAGTGTTTATGCCCGTCTGCATTTGTCTTCTTGATATTTATATTGGTCTGTAGCTGTGCAGGTAGGAGGGAGTGTATTTCAAGGATGGAGTCGTATAAATGATCCGTCCCAAAAAACTAAGGCACTTTTCCAAGATGTTTTCCCTCAGAACTTGTAATGTTTTACTGTATGTTGAGTTTATTGAAGCTGTTTGTGAATTAACCAAGAACTGACCATGAACTGTGGATTCATTAAATGTATTCAGACAAACACAAACTGTAGCTGTTATTCTTTTCCATCTTTCTTGAGCGGACACGAAATATTTTGGAGAGGGGATATTTCCAGTAGCGTGCAGTTTGGGCTTTTGTCCACTAGAGATCAGCATAGGATCATATAGAGAGCGCTTGTCATCTAAGAAGAAAATCGTGCACACAACTTCCACATATAAATATATAAATTTATTTGATTTTTTTTTTTTCTTTTCTTATTTTTGAAGTATCATCTTTGAAATGCCTTGTATCTTGTTAATGTATCAGAATGTGTTTCACAAGTTATTTATCTTTTTGGCTTGTTCGTCTTATTTGTACAAATATCAGGAGCATTCATGTGATTGGCGAGGTCGTCGTTCCTCTGCAGATACAATGCAAAAAGGATCGCCAGGTCAAACAACACTGACATTCCCTCACACGCAATTATACATTAAGGTGAAAAAAAAGAAAATATACTTTGTTACAGATTTGTGCACTCAGTGTAAATGTAACTGACGACAGACATACAGACGCAACTATAGCATTTTACATCACAACAGCATTTGCTGCTCAGCGGTTGAATCAAAGCCACTTAAAATCCTTTTTTTTTTGTAAACGTGCAAGAAACATTACACTTAGATGTGCGTGCATTCACAGGAACATGTTTGGTGATTAAACGGGCTCTTTATCGACAACATGTGGCGATTCTTGTCTCAGCGACAAGCACAAATACAGAGGAAGCAGCACGTGTGTTTCTGATAAAGCTCTTATCAAGGAGTAAAAAAGCTGATTGCTGGCAGCCGCAAAAATGAGCAAGAGGCCCAGAGAGAAATACAACTGTTGAAAACAGGCCCTCTCCCCCCTGGAGAACAATGCACCTCACCAGAGGCTCCACACATGCACACCTCCATGCCAAAGACATATTAAATACAATCAATTAAAATGCATGGCTCCTTGTGATCAGTGATGCAGCATATATAGTTTCCAAACCTAAGAAAATATAATGGCATCCATGGGTTTGTATTTGTAACAGGCTGCAGGATGACCGGTCAGGATGTTGGGTGATGAGATGGTCGAGCACCAGCTCTGTATTGTTTTCAAACAGATTAACACTAAGCATGTTTGCAGCCAGGATAGATCTCAAGTTAAGGACATGTTTGCTTCGTGTAGAAGTAACAGGCTATGATAGAAAACACAGTTGGGATGTGTGAGATTAAGTTTGAAGGATTTAAAATGTAAACTCAACTCACAGGCGGATCCATGTGGCACTTAAAAGGTAGCTGAGGGTATGATAACTGTCAGAGTGGATGCTCTGAATGGCACCGTACACATTGTGATGCTCTAAGCATTGCAGGTGACAGTGTGGCTGATGTCACCATTTATTCCGCCTCCTACATTGCTGCCCGTCTCATTGGGAATGTCATAGACTGTGTCGTCGAGCATGTCATACGTCGTGTCGTTTGGGGCGTCGTCTGTGAGCTCACTGGCTGAGTCATGGGCTCCATCATCGGCCGGCTCTTGGCATGTGGAGGCCCTCGGCGGCTCCAAGATGGCCTTTCCCATCGGCCTGTTCTGCGGTGAAGTGGAGTTGCACATGAGACACAGAAGCGAGGAGCAGTCCCACAGGCCCTGGGTCATGTTGGAGGAGAAGAGCCTCCGACACGGGTGACAGAACTGGTAGAAGACCAGCATGAAGAAGATGGCCATGGCGTAGGCGACCAGCAGCTGCAGCACCAGCAGCGGCGCGCAGATGAACTTGTAGAAGTCTGTTTTGTAGATGTACCACAGCAGAAGCAGCGAGGCGTTCTCCACAAAACGCAGCATGTAGTACACGGCCATGCGATACCAGTTCTGGGACTTATTGATGAGGTCCGGGTCGTTGAGTTTCACCTGCACGGCCGACCAGCAGAACATGTTGATGCCGGCGTAGAGGAAGGTGAGCAAGCAAAGCACGATGGTGGTTCCCACCCTGGTCAGAGTCTTTTCTATATTCTCGGGGAACGGCGAGTGACTCTGCCAGAACAGGATCCAGGGGTAGAGGAAGAAAACAAGGAAGTTGAGCATAACCACAGGCAGAACCCAGAGCTGCAGCACGGAGCTGAACAGCACCAGCACCACCACACGGGTGGCGATCTCGAAGCTCCTCCACATGAAGATGCACAGGTACGCCATTGGCCGGATGTCCACTTCATAGTCGTCATATTTGATCTTAATGGCCAGGATGTTGCAGCGCAGTGCTCCGTACACAATGGACAGGAGGGAGATCACCATCAGTGTGCCTGACAGGGACAAACAGAGAAATACGAGGACGACATCAATTAAAGGAAAGTCACATTTTCAAGTCTTTTCCAGAAGTGAAAGTTGAGTTTCTTTCTATGCAAGAAAGAAAATTGTTCGACAACATAACATACATGTTATATAGAGAATAAAGCTGCCAAGAAGATATAAATATATACAGTATGAAATATGCCTATTAAAAATAACACATCTTTGGTGATAGTGACCTAAAACAGAACTAAAAACAGTTTGAGGTTAAAAATAGAGTTTCACTATTTATACACACAAACACAACAGAAATTCTACTATGATAGAAAGTGTTTCCACGTGAGGAAATGTTTTGTGTTTTGGATTTTCACAAAATCTGGTTCTCCTGTCTATATTCAACAATCCCTAAGGAAGAAATGTTATAGTTAACATACTGTAACTTTGGATGAGCTGTAGCTGAAGCCTCATTCTATCGTCTGCCAAACTCTGGATGAAGATAAATAGATTACATCACGTGCACTGAAAGCACACAATGAAGGAATCTTCTAGCGTGAATGGTGGGAGGGGTTACAGCAACCAACAATGTTTTAAATGCACAATAGTCGATGGGATTTTCTGTCACAAGGGGCGTCTCTCAATCAAAACAATAGATAACAGTTTGGTGACGGTTTCCAGGTTGTTTTTGTGATCTCCTCCACTAATTATAATAAACAGACTTTGGCAGACACAAAGCTGACACATGTGGAAAGAGAATATGATGTCACTGACAGGCAAAACTGAGTACTACCTTGATTAAAATTTACAGATTTCTCAGGGTTTGAACATTTCTGGAGGCATTTGGGTTGATTAAACTACACCACTCAACTCGTCTTATCGGTTTAATACAGCAGAGTCACACATTAAACCTTTAGAGTGCATATGGACACCTGACTGTGGTTCTAAGACATACGTGACAAATTGTGAATCTACCCTTCAAGGCCCTGAAGCTTTTGTTCATCACTCCCTGGTCGTTAAATCGGTGGGCGTGAAATAGAAGTGTCAGAGCCGCAGCTGCAGAGAACATTAAACTGGCCCACTGTATTTATAACCTCTTGTGTTTGGCCCTAATGCAGAGAACAGATGTTGTGTGATCCCTTGAGTTAATCTCAGCGACAGAAACACTGGCAAACACACACACACACACACACACACACACACACACACACACACACACTCACACAGACTGACCCCTGATTTGCATCAATCTGATGAGAGAATCCCCAATATCAGATACAGGACGCAGCATTGATTAGGATGAACTGAAGCTAAATCAAAGAGTCCAGAGTCTCTCCACCCCCTCCCCCCCTCACCTCTACCGATGGACACCCCCTGCTGCAGGACGCAGATGTAGAGCTGCAGGGTGAGCTGGGGCGCCGATCCCAGGAAGGCCTGGATGACAGAGGTGCGGGCGAAGGCTGCTCGGTGGGTAAACAGTTTCCCCTCCGCCTGCCCCACCTGCCGCTCCACCTCCTCAGACTGACCCCCGCGGGGCATCTGCTTCTTCCTGGTGATGCTGACATACGGCTCCTCTACTCGGCCCACGCTGCCATAGATACAGAACGCCTCCAGACACCTGCAGTGCAACAGCAGAACAGAGAGCATGAGGAGCTGCAGACTCTCTGACGTTTAGAGGAACTCACTGAAGGGCTGCAGACACATTACAGAAACAAATGATTTAATCTCATATTCAAACATCAACATCAATGACAGAGTTAACATGCTGACGTTTAGGGGCCTGTAGTTTAGTTTAGTTTGTTTAGAACGTTTTACAAAAGGTGAAATCGTACCATGAAGTCAGATTAGTGTGTTATCCAGATCACCCTGGGAACCGATGCTGCACCACTAACAAACCACGACTAATTGTCGATTGGAAATAATCTGAATGGCACATGGACTGTATGTGCCATTCAGATTTTATTTATTTGAATCAACTGCACCAAATTTTACACACTCATTGATGAAATATGGAAATCTGAAAATGTCGAAAACACCCTAACTCACAATTTGTTAAGAAAATGTAAAAAATCCTGGATCCACCTTCTGATCCAGATCTGCACCAAAAAGGTTCATGGTAACCCATCTTGTAGGTTTTGTGTTATCTTACTAAGCAACAGACAAACAAACAAACAACAGCAGATGAAAACATAACCTCCTTGGTGAAGGTAACATGAACTACAGAGGAACCAGATCCTAAACTGTACCGATTGTTTTCTTGGGCACATCAGAGACTACTACGAAATACAATATGACTTAAAGAGTGGATTCGTACTTTCTCAAAACAACTCATGCTCTTGTACGCACTGATGGAATTATTCTTCCCACAATCTACACCTTTCTAAATCAGCTCTAATGTAAGTGATGGTGTAAGCGAACATGAAGTTACTGACTTCGACATCCCAAACTTAAAAAGTGACAGACTTTCAGTATGAAACTCCATCTTAGAGTTTGCATGTTTGAGCTGCAGCTGAGTGAGAGGACAGACGCAGTATTGTGTTACACTTAATTTGTGTAACTCAGACTGCGAGGCCTCTTATTAGCTTTAGAGAACATTTAATTACGGTTCTGGATTATATTCCGCATTTCCTTTACACTGGAGTCCCTTTAGAAACAGAATCTGCTCATGGCCCATAGAGAGGAGGAATGATTTCAACACTCTACAGGTAAACATGAATAAGTGAAAACTGTTCAAAGACTGATCGGAAAACATATCTGTTGATGGAGGAGAGAAGATTTTACTCAAGCACTTAGGAAACCTTCAGTACAGCTTCAGCCAAATGATTGTCATATACCCCATACACAATCAGGTTTATTTTTAATGATAAATTACATAAGATCTGGGAAAATCTGGTCTCACATCGATATCTACGTGTCTCTGTTAATATGAATAGCAGAAGATCTGCGTCACAGTCATCAGCTGGTGAGATGCTTAAATGCAGATGTTGGCAAAGAGCCAGAGGTCGAGGCGGCGCCGAGTCGATAAAGAAGCACTTAAAACCAGCCAGGCAGGAGGTTTTAATTCACAGTGGAGCTGAGGGATGGACTGATTATCACCGGAGTCACACGCACACTGAAGGTTTTTTAAAAAATGCCAAAGTCTCATTCAAGGATGAAGTGATAAATATCAGTCCCACACTCGGCGAGTTCAGTAAGTATTAAGTGAACGTGCTTATGTTTGACCTGGTTTTTGAAAACAGACAGAGTTTGATCAAATTAAATAATCTTCACTCTGTAAAAATCAATATTTTTTCCATGCAATAAATTAGATTATTACTAGAAGTCGCACATAGTGACAAAAACACAAATAATCTTGTTTTAGTGTTTTCAGTTCAGCAGCTTCACTGTTTTGGTTCAGTTTCACTTCTTTAAAAGTGCAGCAGTTGTTTTCAGAGATAAAGGTCAGAAAACTGACTGAACACGACCTCGGTTAGCGACAGACTGATGAAGCATTTTGCAGCTGAGGAGCTGGGTTTTTCTCTCAGTACCAAAATCCGAGCTGTTGTACACGTAAACAATTGTTACCTCCACCAAGGAGGTTACGTTTTCCCCTGAGTCTGTTTGTTGGTTTATTTGTTTGCAGGATTACACAAAAACTACAGAACTAATTTCCACCAAACACGCTGGAGGGTTGAGGCCTGGGCCTGACAAGTACCCATTACATTTGGATGCAGATTAAGAGGCAGGCAGATCCCCATTTGTTTTCCACTTTCTTTACTATGTTTTATGACAAATAAATAATTTACATTATCCGACCAATTCCCTTTTTCTATTATATATCTACTATCAAAATTAGACTGTTCGGCCATTGTGGAAGAAAGAGTGCCGTTCTTGTTTGCTACAAAGTTCAATGCTTAAAGCGTGTTTCTGTTGTCCACAAATAACAAAAATAATTTGGTTTGTGTCGATTGAAAGATATTTTAATGAACATAAAAATAATCTTTGAATTGTTTTTGCTTAGTTTGTTTTCCCCTCCAGAGTAGTTGCGATGGCACAAAATCAGCTCGTACATTCACGTCTTTAACCACGAAGCTCAAACATCCAGAAGAAGTAACAATAGGTGAAACACATTGTTGAGCTCAGGACAAATTCAAATGGTTTAAAGCTGCAGGAAAACATTTAATGATTTTTTGTTTTTGTGAAGCTGTTCCCAAGACAAAAACACTCAACAGGCTGATTAAACTGCACTTCTGTTTATGAGCACAGCCGTGAAGCATTAAGAGCTGCTGATTAAACGGGAGGAAAATAAAACCAAATAGATGGACGTTTTCAACCTAACAACGTACAGTGTCATTCCTGCTTTGACACAAGACAAAGAGAACTCATGTCTGAGATAGTAGACATGTTGTTTTGGGCGGATGATACCGAGAAGAGGAAGTGCGGACATTCCCCTGTGTGGCTGTGCTGTCAGAGATAAGGAGCCAGCGGTGACATGTGCTATTCTTGGTTGTGCTCTCCACCGAGGGAAGATGTGGAGGTCTGAGAAATAATCGTTCGAATGCACATTCGAGGGGGAAATGGGGGGGAGGCAGGGTCAAGTCCACAGAGGCCACATCTGGGGGAACCAACATATGCTGTGAGAGACGTCCGCTCAACTGGACGACCAAAAGGAAATACTGTTTATATAAAACAAAACAAAGGCTAAGTTGACTGTTTATACTCACAAGCTGACGTGTATGGCTGCAACTAACAATCGTTTTCATTATCAAGATTGATCTGATGGTTGTCGTCTTGATTAATAAAATCATAACTGTTATTTGTCTGAAGACTGTTCAACACAATTTGCTGAAGCCCAAACCAACGTCTCCAAATTGCTTTTTTGTGTCCAAACCCCAGAGACACTGAATCCACAATGATATAAAAACACAGTTAAAAGCCGGGCACTTTAAATATTTAATGTGTTGGAACCAGATAAAATGGTTAATAGATAATGTACTTAAAAACTGACTTTAATAATTATTCAGATGTCAATACAACAAACTGTTATATTGGTCGATGCAGTAAAATGTCATACAAATTATAATTTTGTGACTTAAACTGAGAAAAACAACATGTATACAGAAGTTGTTGGGAACATTACTTTAAAACAGTTAAAGCTTTGGATAAATACAAGGGTAGAGATAAATCCTGTGAGTCAATGCTCAGAAGATTAGAAGGTAAATTGGAAGATAATAATTCCTCCTCTGATTTGTTTTTACTTTTGTTTTAACTACATACAAGTTGACAAGTTTACCTCTCACTTATACGTATTATCATTCCTGTTGTGTGTTTTTCTAGATTGATCAATTTACTTAACTCCTGACAAAACATAATGCAACTTGCTGCCACACAACGGTTTCTTGAACAAACACTTACATACCAAAGAAAAAACATTAGTGGATTATCATTAGATTGTTTTGATTCATTGTGTGTAAATCTCCTGACTGGTCGTTTCAACTGTAATTATGTGTTTCCATTAGAGCCCCAATGAACAATTATTTTAATGATTGATTAGTCTTTTTTCTCAATGATTTGATTGATTATTATAATTAAATGCAAAGTTAATGTCTTCAAGCAGCTTCTAAGACCCACAAACCACAACCACAGATTCAGTTTACTATAATGTTAGACAAGAAGAGCAGCATATCCTCAAATGTTTATCTTTAAATTTGACCCATTAAAATGAATGGATCACTTAAATAGTTGCTGATTCCTATGCAGTCAATCCAACCCATGAAATGCTTAATGGGCCTAACAGTTTCAACTCTAGTTTCCACATTCCAGGTGATGACTGTGTTTCCATGTGATGCCTGTGGTCAGATCTCCAGCTGGCTGTGTGTTTGAATCAGTGTGGACAGCAGGATTAGGCTCTGATTCCTACAGCAGAGGCAGCTGGTCCAGCCAGACCAGGGCAGAGCTTACCCAGGGGAAGACCAGGCCTATTAGGCCTCTGCTCTACTTGTGTGCAGATGTTTTAAAAAGGTCCCTGCATCAGAGCGCAGCAGCCACACTGATGTATGCGTGTCAGCCGCTGTATGTGCGCCGGGCTTCATGCAGAGTGATTTCATGAATAAATCAGCCCCAGCTCGGCCTGTGAGATCACCACGAAGACGATCAAACAGTGAGAAGGAGGGGATCCCGCAGAGAGAGAGAGCTCTGACTGTGGGGGCTGAGCAGACTGTATATGGAGCATATCAATGAGGAGTGGGAGCATTGATCAGCGCTTTATTTCCGATGCCACAGATAGGCTTTCATTGTTCCGGCACGTGTGCAGCCATTCGGGGGGCGAAAAGGCCCGAGAACAAATGAAAACAACGGCATGTGGGCAACGCTTCGATCCCAGCGTCAGTAAGCAGCTTATGTTTGCAGAGGCCGGACATGTTTTTAACGAGAGCAACCATCCGTGGAGTCGACACCTGTGCGTAATGACGCTGGTTTCATGGCCTGGTGCAGAGTAGATGAAAAACACTGTGGTTCTCTGTGTGTGTGTGTGTGGGATGGGGGGGCGAACATTAGAGAGACACAAGTAAACAAGTCCCCACTGACCTGACGATGGGTCCGAGCTGCAGGATGTGCAGCAGCAGGATGAGCGGTCGGTCCCGGCTCAGGTCCCGGTGGATGAAGGTGAGGGTCAGCTGGACGAGCACGGACGGTATGAGCGTGAAGAGGAGCGTGAGCCCCTGCCAGATCTGGTCTCCGGCGGAGCGGTACGTGGAGCTCAGGTACAGAGCCGCCGTGGTCTCGGCCGTGAACAGGGACACCGACACAAAGATGGAACTGGGGAGGCGCATCCTCGCTCACTCCGCCATCTGGGGAACGCGGCGCGCTGCTTCGCTCAGGGCCCGTTCATCCATCCCGCAGCCACAGAGCGCTCTGTCGGTCTCTGGCCACACTGGACGGCGGGGAGTCGGGGGCACGAGCCGCCGCAGCAGCAGCAGGGAGGCTGGATGTTTTCACAGCCAGGTGTCGTCCCGGCGAGAGACTGCAGGGGGCGACAGAGGCGCCGCGCTCTCCTGTGCGCACCGCAGACAGTGATAGCGAGTGGAAGCTATGTTTACTAATTCATTTTTATATGGAGTTTTTAATATTGAAGGAATAATAATAATTATAATAATGATTTATGTTCATACCCATATCATGCATTGATATGAAAGAAATATAATGTAATGTAATATAATGATATCAGTTATACATTTTTATTTAGTTTGTTTGGTGTTTTTTCATCTATTCTGTCCCACACATGTCACTGTTGTATGTGATATTATGAAAACAAAAGATGAAGTTGAACATAGGACTTGTAGATGTGGATAAAATACAACATAAAGAACCATATGAAGCAATAAACTGTAAAACACTTAAATTAAGATATCTTTTTTCTTAATGGTCCTGTTTTTTCTCCAATTACAAAAATAACAACTGCCTGCTACAGACGTAAGTGACAGTTGTGACATGGATATTTCCATCTACTGTTTCTTAGATTCTACTATTATACATATGCTGAGCTCTGATATTCTCAGACATCTGTCAACAGTATGGTGCTTGGCAAATTAGGCGTTTATAAATGTTATTTCCATCAATACACGTGGATACTGAGCCTCATAATCATTGAATGTTTTACAATTTAGAGACTCAGTTGTTTGTTGGTTTGTTTTTTAAAATCTTTCCCATTGTTTGAGCTAAATGAATGAATGTGTAAATTCAATTGAGCCTCTTCGGCTTTGAGATGTGTACAGATGAATAATCTTCTAGCGATTCAGATAGATGTAATTATTCTATATCAAAGGTAACACTGGAAACGTGAATTTATTAAATATTATAATAACAGTGCGATGGATTTCTACAGCAAAATTTCAACTAACTGAGACCACATGCCTCCCACTCTCCCTCCAAATTCATGAAGGTTTGTCCCTTTGGGGCCACCGTAGAAACATGCCGATGCAACATGGTGGATTACATGGAAGAGGGCCCACTTAGTTGCTCACTCTTAAAGGTTCAGTGTGTAGAATTTAGTGACATCTAGTGGTGAAGTTGCATGATGATACGATGAGAGATGATTTATTATTCTATAACTTCAAAATATGATCATGAGTAAAGTTATCTGAAGGGGAGGCTGCTGCCAGAGATTATGATTTACATATGTTTTCATGTAAAGCAAATCTATGTTTGTCATTATCAGGCTGTGAATGTAATTTCTGAAGGAGATCAAGGATTTCCTAGTGTGGAAGTAAGTGTGTTTTGTTGGTTTTTGTCTAAACTGGGCTGAAAAAACCAAAGATGCTTCTCAATGAAGAGATAGTCAAGCATATAATCACTAGTAAAGCAGTAATGTGGCATTGTTACGTGTCGGTATTTGTATATACACACAAGACAAACAAGATCTTACTATATGTTATTAAAGGAACTTTGAAGGTGTTTGTATACTTTTCTTGGAGGAGCCAGGTTAGTTGTTTCTCATTTGCCAGTCCTTGCTTCTGACAGTTGCTCCATATTAAGTGTACAGACATGACAGCAGTGTAAAACTTCTAATTCAACTCTCTGCAAGAAAGCTAATAAAGCATATTTCTCAAAATGTCAAACTTTTTAGGGTTAGGCAACTAAAACACTTGGCTACAGTTCAGGAAAGAAGATGGACTGTTTATCCTTGCATGAGTCAGGCAGCTCCTCATCTGTACCAGCAGGTGGCGGCAGAGGACCTCAGTTTAGCCGGCTGCTGTCCATGGTGCTGAAGAAATAAAACCCCTCTAACACACAGTGACCAAATTTCAAGGGTTCAGAAGTAATTGGAGACTTGGCTATTCCGTAATCCTGAGCAGTTGTGCACATAAACTGAGACATTGCTCAGAGTTGACTGAGATTTGACAGTAGTGGAGTTGTCTGTCCATCTGAAGAGTGAGAGAGATGTCTAATGTCTCCTCCAATCTGTCATAACTCTGACAGATTGTCATAACCCTGCACCTTAGCATATTTGCACTATTGCATATTTGCACTATTGCACACACTTGCACTATTGTTATTCTTTTTTTCTTTAGGTGTATGTATATATTTTAGATATGTATATTTTATTTTAAATTTTAAATTTTGATTGAGCATTGTTATAAGAGAGCCTGTGACCCAAGCATTTCATTGCAAGCGACTGCTTAATGTTATTGTTGTGCATATGACAATAAACTCTTGAATCTTGAATCTTGAATCTAATGTAGTTGGGTTTTATAAAATCAACAGTTGGGTTTCAGAAAGTGGCAGATGAGCCGTTTGACCGAGCGGTCAATGTTGTGGGTCAAAATCATATGTGTGATGAACGTTGTACAACTTCACAGCAGGAGTTTCATGTGACCATGACCTCAGATGAGTCACCACGAGATGCTGGTGAACCTCAAAAACAGAAAGGCCAGTTCACATGAAATACAAAAGGAAAATCGACAAAGTCATGTTGAAAATTGATGAAATGGGAAATTGTGGAGAAATATAAGGAACAGCTCTTGACCCAAAGCCTCACCTGTCAAACATGTGCAGGTTCTGTCAGTGCTGTATATGGCTGCCAGTGGAGCGAGGACACAGGGATTTACAAAAGCAAAAGGATGGATGGAGAGGTATACAGAAGCATATGATGTGCTCAGGAGGAGGACAACAATGATACTAAACATATGACCGAATCGCCTAAGGAGCTTTTCAGGGTGAAGAGTTTGAATATCCTCCATAAAATTGGCTAACACGTTCACCTCTCAGTCTACCTGAGCTGCGTTCCACCGGCTGGGACCAGACTAAAGGCAAAGAGACCCAAAAACAAGCTGAAGAGCTGGAGGTGGCTGCAGTAAAGGCCTGGAGATCACCATCTGAGAAGATCCAAAACCCATAAACAGTTAGGGGGACATATTCAATCTTTCTATTTACTTTTAAGTTTTATTTGATTTCTGGAAATCATCTTCAACCCCTGTTTCGGTGTTTTGTGTCCCTGGAGGGTCCCAACCCTTAGTTGGACAACCATTGCTTTAATGTATAATATTCACAATTGACAATTTGAAATCCAAAACACATCAGTGGTAATGTCATAGTAATAAAACACAGTGAACTGCTCCATTTTAAAGTAGCTGAAGCATTTAATATTCTGAGTTTTGCAGGTCGGCCATGTTTGGTACAGCGTTATCACGCTACGTGCCATTTCCATGATGATTCAAGTAGTTATCTAAGTCAAGATTGTGTGTGAGATGCTTTGAATCATAATTTGAAATAGGTTGAAAGGAGTTGAACAAGAGGACAAATGCCACGTAGATATGGAGGTTGGAATAAAGGTCGTCTCATGAATCTACAACTAATTAAGTTTTTGACTGCAAAAGGGCAACTGTTTTCATAAAAAAGTAAAATAAAGCTAAAAGAAATGCAAATTGAACAAAAACTTTTCTGAAATGGAAAGACAGTGTGGGAGGATAATGGATAGAAAGAGATGGTGAGTGTGTGTGTGGGGGGGGGGGGGGTTGCCTTTACATCAAAGAAGAATAGAAGAAGTTGCAGCTCTGAAAAACATAATTTGGTCCATCTGGTTATGACTCGAAAAAGCAGACGGTGGAATCAGTATCGGTTTCTCTCTCATTCTCGTTCCTGGTTGATGGCCGTTTCCGCCCTCGGTCTTTACACAAATGGTCGAAAAACAAATTATACACATTTGGTGGGTAAATACTTCTGAGAATTAGTAACTCTGTGGCTATTTTGTTCTTTGAAAAAATGTTTAGTCAATTTGGAGTAAAGTTCTCAGATGTCAGAGAAAATTGCTCAAGTCATGCTTCGAGAAGCACATTTTTCGTCTGTCTTATCTACAGTCTTGATACCGAAAAACTCAATTTGCATTTATATTAGAAAATGATTATGGGGCCCAGTTGGAGCCATTTGAAGCACCAGTAAAATAACACCCCATTATGACTTCAGCATGAGATGTTGTCAGGGTACAGGCCTTGGCTTTCTCCTGTCCTCCTGTGTGTGTGTGTGTGTGTGTGTGTGTGTGTGTGTGTGTGTGTGTGTGTGTGTGTGTGTGTGTGTGTGTGTGTGTGCGTGCATCTGCTGGGCAAGGCTTCCGTGTTCTCTTCTCTTGCCATTTAACCTCCCTGCAGCTGACCAAATAATCAATGCTTTACATGCATCGTAACATAAAACCATAGTCTCTTTCACCCAGACACCACCACATCGCTCAGTCACATAATGAGCACCCTACGGCCAAGTTTCAAACGCTTCTAGTCAGATTGTGCCAACAAGGTCCATGACTCCTGTTCACCTTGGATCCGGCCTGTTGGGTTTCCCAGCTTTGGCCATTCATCCTGCTCTGATACCACCTGCTCTTCTCCACCGTTTCCGGTTCCCTTAAGTCAAACTCAAACCCCAACCCTCCTCCAGCCAAGCCACAACCAACTACACCCCAAGTTGCAATTAACTGACTTCAAAATGGTTCACTGACTCCTGGTCTGCATTTAATCACACGGTCATAACAGATTTGGTAACTGCATGGAGACTGCCGTCATTTTGAAAAATGAAAAATATTGGTTTGACCTTTAATTCCACACTGAAGAAGATGACAAATCCCTCAGCCTCCTGCTCGATAAGTGAGCTGTGGCAGAAGCAACTCGTTTCCTGTGGAGTGTGTGTTCCCTCCTGAACTAAATACACTGCTGATCATTTGAGCAATTCATGTGGAATATGCTTTTTACAACCTTGAAAGAAAAAAAAAGTATGTTCAAGCCGTTCATACCAATTATTCCACCCCTGCAATCTTGAAAGCTTTTTAGCGCTTAATGCGTAAAATGACGCACGCACCGGCAGGAGGGCGTGTAGTTTAAAAGCCAGTCACCATGAGGAGACACCAGACTCTCCTGCTGGACACCTCTGTCCCCTCCCTGCTATGTCTCTGGAGGACTCATTTCTCACAGACCCCGAGGACACCAGGGGTCCAGTGTTTCTGAATGTGTCCAGAGTGTCTGTGGACTCCACGGAGCAGCACCAGTACAACATCTGGCTCCCCGGCATCGTGATCGCCGCCGTCTATGGGATCATCATCATCGTGGGTCTGGTCGGAAACGTCACTTTAATGAAGACGTGTTTGTTGGTGAAGTCAATGCGGACGGTGCCCAACTTGTTCCTGTCCAGTCTGGCTCTGGGGGACCTGCTGCTGCTGGTGACCTGCGCCCCGGTGGACGCCAGCCGCTACCTGGTGGACGAGTGGCTCTTTGGCCGCGTTGGGTGCAAATTGATCCCGTTCATCCAGCTCACCTCGGTGGGAGTCTCCGTGTTCACCCTCACTGCTCTCTCCGCTGATCGGTAGGACAACAAATGATTTGAATTTACCCCCCAAAAAAATTACTTCTTGATTCATACCTCAAACATATGGGTTTTTAAAAATAAATGTAATCCACGCAGAAGAAAACAGAATTACATTATTGTCTCTTGTTCCAATCATCACTGATGTAATGTGATATGAAGCTTGCACTGGGTAAAATCACGTTTTTAATGCACAGGATAAAACTTCACCCCAAAAGAAAAAGTCTGCAAATTTTATTAGGACTGAGAAATTCTTTCAATGAGTTTACTGTGGAATCCAATGCTTTGAGAGAATATATTTGGTTTTAATTTGGTGAATTTGGTCTGAGATAGTCTCTGCATCATCCTGGATGCATTATCATGACCACAGACCCCACTGCTACAAATAGTACACATGCACCCTGTGTGCCCTGCAGGGAAACCTACAACCCCACAGCATTACTTTGAATTATATGTATTATTTTGACATTGCATCAGAACAGGAAGCATCAGATTCCGTCGTGTTACGAATCCTTCAAGCTATTTCATGATCCTCTAATATTAAAATTTCTAACTCACACATGTCCACGTACCCGGTGATATTGGTGAGGTTTAGGTAAAACGATTTCAAGAACAGTCATCAAGTATATGCAGCCAACTAACTTTAGTTTTTTCTAAACTTAGAGGAATTAATAATTTACTATAGAAAAGTAGTCAGACAGCACATCTGATTTTTGTAAGATCTTTCCAGCAGGCGAGGAGAGCGAAAAAAAGAGAGAGAGAGAGAGAGAGAGAGAGAGAGAGAGAGAGAGAGAGAGAGAGAGAAATCCTTGTTTGGATGAATTCAGACCACTTACTCCCGAGACAGAGTCAGACAGTCTGTCTCCTCTCGCCTGTTTCCTGCTCCTGTCTCCAGAAAGGTAGTGATGTGCATAATACTACTTACCCTGGCAGGTTCAGTGCTGAATAGAAACGGCAGAGGTGAAGGTAAATAGAGTAAAACTGCATGGTAGCAATTGGTGATTAGTTCACCTCAGAAAAATGGCCCAATCTCGAGAAGCAATGGGTAAAAATATTCAGTTCGCTATGTGTAGGTCAGAAAGTGGAAGGAAAGAAACAAACTAAACCAAAAATGTATCAAACTCTATTTGTATAGCCTATATTTACAAATCACAATTTGTCTCATAGGGCTTTAACAAGGTGCCACATCCTCTGTCCTTGACCCTCATCAAGAGAGAGGAAAACTATCAAAAAACATATTAATGTAGAAACCTCAGAGAGAGCCACATGTGAACGATCCCTCTCTCAGGATGGATCGAAGTGTAATAGATGTGTGTAGCAGAGCACATCAGCAAATGAGAAAAGACTGCGTCTAACATAAATGGAGAGGTGTGTCAATGTTTATTCAAATTGCTACACAGTTACATGCACAATATAAATTTTTCATTTACTTACTTCCCCTCACAGAAAACAAATAATATAATCGATGCAGTAAGAATCTGCTCATAAAAAAAGAATAACTGTTGGTCGAAAGACAAAAGCACTAATAGAAGAGGGAAGCTGACTGTAGCATAAAACTTCTTTTTGGTTTGTAGACAGATCATTGTTGCACATGTTCTCTAAAAAATATAATGTGATATAAGAAAAAGCCCTGGTAGTTAGTTGGTTTTCTCTGCATTATAAATCAGTATTATAAATCAGGGCTTTGTCAGGGGAAGATCTGCTCCTTGGATCTTCCCCTTCTTTCCCCTTCTTCTTTTTCTGGTTGGCTTCCTGTCTTTCTCCTCCTCCATCACATCCTCTGTGTGCAGCTTGCTCTCCATCCGATCTTCTGTGTGCAGTTTACTCTCTATTGAATCTTCTGGGTGCAGTTTGCTCTCTATTAACTCTTCTGGGTGCAGTTTACTCTCTATTAACTCTTCTGGGTGCAGTTTGCTCTCTATTAACTCTTCTGGGTGCAGTTTACTCTCTATTAACTCTTCTGTGGGCAGTTTGCTCTCCATCTCCACCTTCTGCACCGTTGTGATGCACACTTCCTCATTCTGAGCCTGCTCCTGGCACAGGTTCACGTTATCAAGCTCCACCTGGGGCTCCTCCTTTTGAGCATGCTCAGTCAGGCAGTCGACGGGGGCCGACGTGGGTGCATGCCTTTTCTCAGTCTCTCCCTTGAGAAGCTGATGTGTTTGTTTCAGCTCCTCCTCAAGCTGGCCCTGTCGGCTTTTCAGCAGGTCATCCTGCTCATGGAGATACAGATTTTCCTCCTCAAGAGACTGCACTTTTGTGCTCCACTTTAGCTCACTGCTCTTCAGCTCGTTCTCCTTTTGAGCAAGCTCAGTCAGGTAGCTGATGTGGGCTTTGGTGCATGCACGTCTTTTCTCAGTCTCTCTTGCAAGAAGCGCATGGGTTTTTTTCAGCTCCTCCTTTAGCTTGCTTTGTTTGCTTTCATGCAAGTGAGCCCAATCCTTCACAGTCTTAATCATAGCCCTGCCTTTATAGAAGGAATCTCTGAGGCCCTTCACAGTTTCCAGGAGCTGTTTGTAATCAGTGGCCCTAAACAGGACTGGTTCACAAGTCTGAAAGATAGAAACAAACATGAAATCATTATTACAGCTTCACACCCGCAGCAACACAAGGTGGGAGAATAACACATATTTCTACAGCTAGATCTACTTTGGTCTAAGGACAGGGCTACTTGAAACACAACCCAACAGAGAGTAACATGTAACCACAGCCTTGAAATCAAATTCATACATATCACATGAAAAGCAAACCATCATGTAATTAAAAGGATAGTTCACCAAAAAAAATGAAAATTCACTCATTATCTACTCACCCTTAGTGGTGAGTGAAGTATTTGAGTCCACAAAACACTGCTGGAGTTTCAGGGGTAAACAGTGTAACAACAGCTGAATCCAATACAACTGAAGATATTAGTGAGCTATCTTCAGACGTAAAAACAACAGAAAAAGACATAACATGCCTCCATACTGCTCCTGTGGTGTCATCCAAGTATCTGCAAGCTCCGCCATTCATATTCGACTCGAAACGAGGTCATTTCCACCTTGTTTTACGCCAAAAAGTCCAGCAGAAATGGCTAAGCTAGTGGACGGTAGCATTTCTGACGGTCCCTGAATTGACCTCGTCGGGAAGATAGCAGCGGACATTAATGCTTTAAAACAAGGTGCGAATGACCTCTTTCCGCGTCTAATATGAATGTCAGGGCTTGTGGACACTTGGATGACACCACAGGAGCAGTATGGAGACCTGTTGTGTTTTTTTCTGTTGTGTTTTTACGTCTGAAGATAGCTCACTAATATCTTCAGTTGTATTGGATTCGGCTGCTACACTGTTTACCCCTGAAACTCCAGCAGTGTTTTGTGGACTCAAACACTTCACCCACTCCTCCATCGGCATAGGGGTGGGTAGATAATGAGTGAATTATCATTTTTGGGTGAACTATTCCTTTAAAGTGTTGGGCTCCACATCTATTGAGTTTTTTGGGGGTACGGATAAACTGTAATTCAAATTCTTCATGACATGAATAAATAACAGGGAAAAGCTTGCTGGCCAAGAGCATTGAAAAAAGACAAACAAGAAAATCTTACCAGTTTTCTTATTGAGTACATTTTGGATATTGTTTCAGGAAAATGTACTTCGATAGTTTGTTGGTCCCTTCTCAGTTGACGGTCCGTTATCTCTAAAGACAAGATACAGGTGCACTCTGGTACAGATTCTTCTTCTTTGTTCAGTTTACTAAAGAGTGGCAATCAATGTCAATGTCAAGGTATTCATGGGCAAATACGATGATCACAGATCAAAGGAATGGGTTTTGTGTAAAGGAGGTAGATCCTTCATAGGTTCTACATCACGGGAGCCCTGTGATGGAAACAGATGGCAGTAATGCACCATTTCGTTGGTTGCCATCCATCCATTGACATAATTCATTCCCTAGCCACTTACCCAAACCTCAACCATCACAACTACATGCCTAACCCTAACCCTAACCCTAAAACCAAGTCTTAACCCTCAAACAGCCCATTGAATTTGTGAGGACCAGCCAAAATGTCCCCACAACATCAAAATGTCCTCACAATGATGGTATTGAACCAAAATTGGCCCTCATAACTTTAGATAAATGCACACACACACGCGCACACACACACACACGCACACGCACACGCACACGCACACACACACACACACACACACACAGTCCAAATAAAAACAAATACATCAGAGCACTGAATAGGACTCATTTAGAAGTCTTGCTGTTTAGGTTAAGAAACGTCAGGTGAGATCAGCTTAAACTAGATTTTCAGGTCTCTGCAGAGGAGACCTTTGAGGTTGGCATTTGAGAATTGGAAGTTAATTCTCTCTGAGCAACACCAGCCATGAAATAAAGTCCACTCCTCCGTTCCTCAGATCCTTGTCTCTTACTGATGTTGTGCTCAAATACAATTTTTGGTAAAAATGTTCTTGCCCGAGCACAGTTTCAGAAACAAAGTATGTCAATAAATCAATCAAGTTCTCAACACACCCCCATTTTCACCATCACTGTGAGTGAACATTTACAGCACATTGAAAGAACTCATGTCATACAAACATCCTTCTGTTCTTGATAAAAAACCTGTGACAATTGAAAACTCAACACAAGCATACATGAGAGGATATGTTTCTTATATTATGCACACCCAGAAAATTAAAACACATTGCACAACTCTTCTGCAGCACATCAAGATTTATGCATTTTAATATAGACACTGATGGCATGCTGTTATTTCTTGCAATGCTTTTTACAAAATACAAATGTACTCTCAGTGAATACAGGGGTTTGCTCATTCTGTAAAAACCTGTATTACAATATCAAAGTGTAGATTTAGTATTGCACTCCTGCAACACTGTCACAGTGGACCATTGTGTATTATATCAATATCGACTTAAAAATAACCTTTTTCATACATCTGCACTACCCACAATTCAACTTTGATTATCAACAATTTGGTTGTACGTTCAGGTGTGTTATGCTAGCTGAGGGCCGGCTAAGCTTCATTAGCCGGCCCACTTGCAATTTAAAACTCTGCACAGGTTACAATAGTTGGCCTAGTCCACAAATTTGTCCTCGTCCTATAGGTACAAAGCCATCGTCAAGCCGCTGGACATCCACAGGTCCAGCATCTGTTTACGAGTGGGGGTGATTTGGCTGCTCTCTATGACTCTGGCGATTCCTGAAGCTGTCTTCTCTGACCTGCACGCCTTCACCACCAGCCACACCAATGAGACGTTCATGACCTGTGCGCCCTACCCTCATGCCAGGAAGCTGCACCCGCAGATCCACTCCACCGCCTCCTTCCTCATCTTCTACATCGTCCCACTCTTCATCATATCTGTCTACTACTGCTTCATCGCTCGCAGCCTGCTCAGAAGCTCTGTGGATATCCCGGCTGAAGGACACCTTCACCTCCAGAAACAGGTCTCTGTGAGGAGTCCTCTGTTTGTTTTACTTAACATGAACCATAACAGGAAATAATTCAAATCTATTAAGTCCCCAAAATACTTGGTTCGATATTTTGGGAAATATGCTTTCTCTTTTGAGAGTCAGATGAGAAGTTTGATATTGAAACTAATGGAAACCACGGGCCTGGTTCTACCAAAAGATAAAACATTTAATAGTAGCCTACCTGTAATTGTCTAATTCCTACAACTACAAACAAACTTGAGCCTAAAAACTATTTTGCCATTTTGTTGGCTGTAAAATTCAGGACTATTTCTACAATTGGACACTGCTGGTTGTTACAGGTTTTCACAGAGGACACTGCAGCTTGTTCGGTGAATGATAATTTATTAAGAAAAAACGAATCAAGGCAGAAAATATAAGGAAAAAAGAAAATGGAGCGTGAACAACCAAACAGATCACGAATCCAAATACAAGGAAAACATTATAGTGTTCCTGATCTGAAGTGTCCGACAGAAAATCCAAACAGTCTCTCAGAGAGTTCAGTGTATTTCCTCTCAAGAAATAGATGTAAAACTAAAAATTTTAGTTTTTACACGGCTTTTTTTTAAACAAACAAGATTTGAATCTTTTCTTATCTTTGTATGGACAAAAAGACAAGTAAGTAATAACAAACACAAATGGTTAAAACATCCCGTATGCACATACTTATCTTATACAGCTTTGTTTGTAAAAATCATTTCTCTCTCTCATTTCAGATCAAGTCCAGGAAGCGATTGGCCAAAACGGTGCTGGTGTTTGTTGGCTTGTTTGCCGTCTGCTGGCTGCCCAGTCACGTGATCTACCTGTACCGCTCCTTCAACTACGACCAGGTGGACACGTCGCTGGGCCACTTCATTGCTAGCGTGTGTGCTCGCATCTTGGCCTTCACCAACTCCTGTGTGAACCCGTTTGCTCTTTACCTGATGAGCAAAAGCTTCAGCAAACACTTCAACAAGCAACTATGCTGCACGTCTCCCAGACGGTTGAACCACCAGAGTAGTGCAAGTACAAACATAACCACCGTATGAAAACATCCTGGTTTTCATAAACTTACAAGATCTGCATTTTAGCCGACCTGGGGTCACATTGTTGGTTGCCACCCGCCAATAGACCGAAAAAAGAAGAACTAAATATTTTAATAAATTATCAAAAAATTCCGAAATTGATAACAAATTTTAGTTAAAGGAAGAAAGGCAGACATGTCCTTAATGAGCCGGGCATTTTGAAGGTTGAATGGTTAAAACCAGTTGAAGTATGCAGGAGTTGTTGGCCCAAAAATAGCAGAAAACACTGAAATGACTTTTTAGCATTCACACCAATAAATTCAAGCACAGAAATATACTATATACATATAAATGAGATCCATTATCAAATATGTATATTGTAAATTACATCTGTGTGGAATTAGTTGCTAGATGTTTTACACCCTAATCACAAGTTTCTTTCAGTACAGAGGCATTTGCGCTTGTTTTTTTATATTTTTATTTCCAAATAATAATTAAACTCTATCTTCCTTCTGTTGCACTGACAGCTCCCAAAAAGAAAAGCCAAAGCCTCTCCCTCGCCACCTGGTGGCTGGCTGCAGTATAGACAATACATCCCCCCTCCCCTATGTTAATGAATGGGAATGGACCAAACTTAAAAGTCAAACTACATGTTAAACACATTTTTCTCAAAAACGGTTTAAGTCATTTTAGGCAGTACTCATTACAGTGATGTGTGTTCAAGATTCCAATGCCCGATTGCTCCTGCTCTAGATGCTCAAGATGGAAGACTTCGTATCCAGGATATTTTGTCTTCATTGCTGGACACTGGGAGGAAGTGGAGACACACCATCCATCTTTATAAACAGTCTATGGTCATAATTGTCCCCAATCTTTATGTTAACCTTTTGCCTTTTGACGACCTTCTCTTCTCTCAGAAAATGTCAACAGTCAAGTTCTTGAATCAGTCGTGAACTGGGTGTACAACACCTTCAAAGGTCCTTGTGTATGAGATGGAAACATCAGTGAAAGGTAATACTGCCTCAAAGGTAAAGAATTAACCACTGCATTTAGACACAAGAGGTAGGAAAGCCATTTACACACATACACAGTTCAAATACATCAGAGCACTGAATAGGACTCATTTAGAACTCTTGCTGTTTAGGTTAAGAAACGTCATGTGAGATCAGCTTAAACTAGATTATCAGGTCTCTGCAGAGGAGACCTTTGAGGTTGGCATTTGAGAATTGGAAGTTAATTCTCTCTGAGCAACACCAGCCATGAAATAAAGTCCACTCCTCAGTTCCTCAGATCATTGTCTCTTACTGATGTTGTGCTCAAAATGCATTGTTTTGTAAAAACATTTACAGCAAATTGAATAAACTCATTTCATACAAACATCTTCCTGTTCTTGATAAAAACCTGTGACGATTGAAAACTCTACACAAGCTGCCCATACAGTATACATGAGAGGATATGTTTCTTATATTATGCACACCCAGAAAATTAAAAACACATTGGACAAGTCTTCTGCAGCACATCACGATTTATTCATTTTAATATAGACACTGATGGCATGCTGTTATTTCTTGCAATGCTTTTTACAAAATACAAATTTACTCTCAGTGAATACAGGGGTTTGCTCATTCTGTAAAAACCTGTATTACAATTTTAAAGTGTAGATTTAGTATTGCACTCCTGCAACACTGTCACAGTGGACCACTGTGTATTATATCAATATCAACTTAAAAAAAGAAAACATTTCATACATCTGCTCTACCCACGGCTAATGTGGCTCCCAGCTGCTTGCCTTATGTAGAGACATGGCGGGGATATCAGGCCCTTGTTGAGCTCTATTCTCTCCACACCACCACGCTCAATTTTCCAGACAGTTTGAAAGACTTTACACTGTTGACCCAAACTCCCTGGAGCCACCAAAAGATTTTATGCAGCTGTTTTGCATATGCAGTTTTACTCCCCTACAACTGTAAACAGGTGTTGATATGTAAAATCAGTTAAATTCCACTTCATTTGTTTTTATATTTATTCAACCTCCAGTTATTTTCCTTAAAAGTATAAATATACATCCCAGTGGCTACAATATGAATACAACTGATCTCTGAACTCTTCGTGATCAGTAATTATTAAACGCATCCATCCTTTGACAGTGGTCGAGAGGCAGGTTATACCCTTTCACAGGCCGCCAGCGGATCACAGGGCTGATATACAGATACAAACAGCCATTCAAACCTTTGGACAATTTAGAATTGCCAAACAACCTAAGCGGCTTGTCTTCGGCCATTTGGCAGGAAGTGGGCGTACCCGGAGAAACGCCCAGAGTTGTAGAGAGAACATGCAAACTCCTCACAGAAAGAACCCGGCCGAGCCAGGATTCACCGCAAGGACCTTCTTGCTTTTAGGCGACAGTGCTAACCACTGCATCAACGTGCCGCCTGGGAAAGCTATAATTCTCTAAATGTGACTGTCTTTGCCCACTCGTGTTTTGCCTTATAGGTCAGAGTAGGGCCTGGATCAATGTGAGCCACACAAGCAAGCTGGAGATGCTTCATTGGTAGAGGAGGAAGTCCTGGATACTGTGAGGAATGAACAGGCTGGACACTCTGTGCAGACGATTCCTTCCCAGACGTCTGCGAATACAGAACCGACTCAGCTCAGACAGAGTGTAAGGACCTGGGCAGAAGAGACAGAGCAAAGTTGGCACGACTTCCAGGGAGTGAATCAATCAGTGTTAGGTTGTGTGTGTAACATGGATGCGAGTGCCTTCATACTCTACAACACACCTCTTGACTGTAGTTTGGTTCTCACTGGGCTGTTTGGTGCTGACAGGTCCAGAGGAGTTTTTCCCTCTGCGTTCCTACAACACACGTCAGCTCCGAAGTCCAGCAGGAGGTCCACGATGTCGGCTCCTCCAAATCGAACTGCAGCGTGTAAAGGACTGTCCTGTCCACACCCTATTTGAACGTCTGCTCCTGTGTGCACACACACACACACAAGCACAGAGGGTTTATCTCCCGGATAACTGAAGCACACCACAACCAACATGTTTCCTCACAGGCTCCACCACTTTGATGAGAAAGAGTAATAATACAGAGTGAAAATCTGTGGCTCTAATGGAAACATTATTAGATGGGAACTTAAAGCAGAGCTATGAATAATATTAGATTATTTGCAGCCACATCCACAAGAGCCATAAACATCACACACTTCTCTGATCTGGGAAAGGGGGTGGAGACAATGACAGTCCCTAAAAGCAGTTGCCATAGCAACCAAGGTTGTGGGGATACAGTATGATGAGTCTCTGGCTGGAGTCAACAGTCACAATACAGGTGCCCTTCAGGGACAATAGATGCATTTCCAGGTATAGACCAGACTAATGTAACCATGATTTCATGTCCAACAGAGTGTTCACACACAAGTATGGATAGATGCTGTGTTCCCTTGAAGAATGTCATTATTTGGACATGTAGTACATTTTTTGTATTACTTCCTGCGTGGAAGATTACTTTCAGAATTTAGTGACATTACATAGATTGCTCATTGGTATTCTCCTCGATGGAGCTTCCACATAGTTTATGCTCAAGACATATGCGTCTCCGAAAGCTTATTCCATCCCAAGTTAACCAACACGCAAAATTTCCATCAGACTCACAGTCAAAATCAATTTTTATTGATTCCACATTAAAATAAATCATGGATATTGCTGAAACAAAAATCAGCTGTGTTTCGGTGATTGTTATCCATGAGTGTGTGAAATTTGTTGCAGATCCGAATTAAAATCTGGATCTACTGAATTTAAATATGGCTTCCCAATAGTATTGTTGCACCTTGGGATTGTGTTTTTATATTTTATTTTACTTGATGTGTAACTGACAGAATCTTTAAAGCACCCTGTAAATCAAATGTAATATCAATAGTGAATCAAAGAATGTGAAACACCTAAAAGAAGTTCATTTATCTGCTAAATCTTTTTGACTGAGGTCACAGATGAGAGTACCTGTGCGAAGCAGCAGCTCCACGGAGACAGCGGCCCCCGCCGTGCAGGCAGCATACAGCGGAGTCCCCACTACTGGCAGCTCCATGTCAACATGTGCTCCGTAGCTCAGCAGCAGCTCCAGACACTCTCTGTGGCCTGATGAAGAAGCACCTCAGCGTCAGAGTCTGAGCAGTGACAGATCATAGTGACAGATCTCTAACACCAGTACATGTTTACACATACACACCTCTCTTTGCGGCCTCGTGTATTGGCGATACCAGCTGATAGGTGGCGCTGATGAGGGCACTGTGCTGCAAAATGAGCCTGACACAGGCAGAACTCCCGCTGCTGCAGGAGTTGAAGAGAGGTGTGGCACCATCTATTGATACTGTGTTCACCTTTGGAGGAAAACATGAAGACACATGATTCCAAGGCTGCATTATTATCACTGCTTGGTACACAGTTGGATATTTAGTCCATAGCCTCACTTACATACACATGGGGAGATACAACATTAGAAACACTTCTATCTATCTATCTATCGATAAAAGTAAACCTTCACAAACGAGGATTTAACGCAGAACTGATGTATCGCTCTTACATTTGCACCGTTGTCCAACAGGAACTTGGCACATGCATAATGTCCACCGAGACAAGCTTCATGCAGGGGAGAGACTCTGTCCATGGTGAGTGTGTCCAAGTGGAAGCCCTGCAGGAGGATAAGAGAATGATCAGGGTTGCAATTCAACATATGAGCCTGTATCATAAATATCAAGACAGAGCCGGGTTATGTTTACCTGAGCGATGAGGCTTCTGAGGTGGAGCAGTCGGCCCTGGTAGGCAGCCTCGTGGAGAGGAGTCCTGTCCGACCAGTAGTCTGGGAGACAAAGGACACGGTCGGTAAAGTCTCCATTTTCAGGAAGGTCACAGATAGATGGTGGGCTCTGTGAGGTTGAGATGGCCTCGTCTGAATGCACGTTTATCTTGTTTTTCAGGGTCGGCCCAGCCATGAACACCCAAAATCACTGAACAATACACACTCTGGGCTTTGTTGACCACTGTGGAGCAAGTCAACAAAACCTCTATACAAAGTTTCCATGTTTCAGCTGATCTGTAGTTTTGTATTTACAATAATGTAACTTTAAAAAACCTAGAAAACTATAAAGACATGTATTTGTTGCTTTAATGCAAATATGTGCAAAGACAAACTACCTGTTGTTGGAAGTTTTGTGAAATTGTTCATGAAATAAGAAATCTGAACCAGTTGTGTGAGCCGTATTTTTCCCAAAACACAAAATAACAGAGCCGAATTGACCAAATAGAAAATAAAAATACACCTACCAGCCATCAGTGAGTTGCATACCAGCCCCCCATAGATATACAAGGGCCTCTGCCAACTTGGGCACAGGGAAACTTCTGTTTGAACAGCAGCCATGAAGAAAATGAAATAGTAGCAAACTTTTCCACGACTATCCAGGACAAGCTCAAGCTCACCCGGTCAGATACACAATCGTGTAGTCGGCCTTCCTCCCCCTCTTATGTGGGTCCTTGGCCACCTCCCCCACATTACCACCTTCCGCCCACCCTCATCCCAGTCCATGGATCTAGTCTACATTACAGTGTGTTGTGGGAATGGGCCTCCACTGACGTACCTTGAATAAAATACTTCGAAATGGGCATGTAACCGGCTACAAGCAGAGGGACAAACAAAGGCTTGCACAAGTTTCACACTCTCCATATTTGAGAGGTACAAGAGCTGTGTGCTGTATTTCATTTCGCCAAATCTGTTATGTGTGATTTTGCACTATTTTCTGTTATGACGGCACATTTTCAGCTAAAGGGACAGTTGTATCTTGCCATCGCAAGTCATGTGATCAAAATATTCTGTCACTTACTTACAATAAAGCACATCTACGTCCTCTGAAATGTATTCTGATGAGATACAGTCACACAGCTCTTTACGTCTCTCTACAGATTTGTTCATTGGTCACATATCTGCAGCTCTTGTTATCGTTGCAAATGTAACACGTGACAAAGTTCAGTATTTTCAGTTTCAGCTGTCTGCATCAACTCACATAACGAGGTTGTTTTTCTAGGCGTGATATAATGTCCAACCTCCAAACATGACGCTATGCAAATCCCAACTGTCAGCATTGAATAGGCCCCCATCCCATCGCTATCACCTCCCGTTTCACAGCTACATTGTGTTTCGTCTGGCATTCGTCATTCCTATGAGCCGTCTCTTTTGTAAAACTAATTCTAAGTAAGCGGCTCTTCAATGTCTTTCTGGGTGTATTGTCCTTGCAAGATAAAACTGGAGGCAACCTAAATAAAACACAAAGTGAAAACAGATGAAATAAAGTACACTTTATTTTCTGGAGTGGACAGTCTGGTAGTCACACAATCGTCTTAGAAAACTCCCGGGTTTGATATTCAGTAAATCGCAAAGGAGAGAAAAGATAAACCGGAGTAAAATTAGTGGTATCAAAATAAAATAAATAAAAATTTGCACTAAACATAAAAACTACACTGAAAATAATTCACTGCAGTTTAGAACAATGAAACAGTAAGAGTACAATTTATAAGCCCTTTTACTCACTCTGGTCAGTGCAATTTATAATGTTTTTAAAATCAAAAAAGTACTTATTACAGTCGCTAGGGCTCCTGCAGATTTCCATTTTAATTTGTAAATATAAAAATAAATCTTAAATAGAATGCTTTCAAACAAGATCCCTTTGATTAGTAAATGTAAACAGCGTTTGGAGTTACCGTGAGCACATTCAGCATTTAGTAGTTGCAGCTAGGAGTGAGGTATAGAGTGATGGAGTTCTGCTGCTGGCTTGGCAGATCTTTTAGAATGAGTTTCTTTTTTACTGCTCGTTTCATGCCTCCACAGTCCGTGACGGCCGGTGGCGTCCACGGCGACGTCCATGAACCGATCTGGCAACCACCACTGCAGGAGAAGCAGGAAGAGGAAGTCTAAAACAGCCATGAATGCAAAGATGGAGCCGGCTACGGGGCCGCAGTGAGCCCTAAGTCTCCGTAACCGTCTGTCCAAAGGCAGCACCTCCTCTCCAGCCACTCTGTCGTAGACCTGAGGGGGAAAAACCCAATGATGAGTCGACAAACGATTACCACGCGCCTCAGCTGAGTGAGTCAGTACACTTACATGCAAACAGGACAAACCACGTCACATGGGAAATAAATTAGCAGAAATAAATAAGCAGGGCGTCCTGATTCTAACCGTTTCCACTGACACACTGACACAGACACACACACACACACATTCAGGAAAATCAGGTTGCTGTAACCTGTTATTCAGATCTTCATAGTGAGTGCTGGCATCAGCATATCATGTAAACACACACCACAATGAAGTTCAGACACAGAGAGAACACATTTCTGTTTCATTCCAAGAAACCAAGAGACAAGAAGGTCTTCAGCACATCGACACGCTCTAACGTAAATGCATGTACTGAAGTGACACTAACAAGATATGACTGAGGTGTTGGTGAACCTACTTTTTCAGTCCTCTCTGCAACGTTTCTCCAAGTGTAGAGGGTCTGCACACGTGAATGGATGGATGCGGGGGAAGGGACAGAGCCGGACCGCTGCCGGGCGATGACCGTTTCTAGACCAGCACACAACGAGCCAACAGTGGGCTCACACAGGGTGATCAGATCTTCAGGTAACACTTCGGGAATGCCGCCGACACGGGTGCTGACCACCTTCAAATTAAAACAAAAACTTGATGCACAAGCAGTGAAGACAAATAGACACAGAGGTATGAATGACACCATATATGAGAGTACAACTGAATCTGTTCTAGTATCAATCTAAAGTTCTGAACACGTTCTTTGAAAGTATTAAACAGAACAGTCTTAGTATCAGGTTGAAAACAATAATTTCATCGCGTGAGTGCTGCTGTAAGCGTGTACAGACACGCTCCAAATATGCATCTGGATCTTAATCAAAATATTCTCAGCATGATGAAACCTTTTAGAGAAAGTGCACTAGTCCCTTAGATTAGCTGAACCTGGCCATTTACCAGTCACATTATTCTGTTATTTCTGTTCCTCAATTAATTGCTGACAGTGCTGTTTTCTCCTCCTCTGACGCCAAACACCAACTGACCAAACTTCCCCTCTCACATATGATTCTCCTGCATCGTCAGCTTCTGTCCTCCATTTGTAACCATTATTGTCATTAATCGGCTGGTTTTTAATGATCACCATTTCCACCCAAAACGGCTATCTCGCTTTGCCTCTCCCCCTTTTCTCCTCATGTGCTATAAAACGGAATTGAGCAGCCACCTATGAGCACACCCACAGGAAATCTATGACAAGATTTCAACAACTACAGCTATACCATCCCAATTCTATTTAGCTCTATTAAAATGACTTCGGCCGCTGATTTTGTAAAGCTGATGAGATATGCAAATGTTTGTTTAGTTCCTTTTTTATATCAATGGATGGAAAAGTTTTTTTACATTATGTAAACAGATTGTAGAATTCTATATTTGGCTTTGTGTAGTGACATGAATTAAGATGGATGTTTGTGATGGATCCAAAACTGTAACAATGATTTAAAACTGACTGAGAGAAGGAGGGTCTTAATATCAGCTTTTTTGTCAGAATGAGTTTTAGAAAGCAAATGTAAACACAAACGTAAACAATCATTACCTAATCAAGTTGTGTGTAATATTGTTCCATGTAGAGTCATGAGTTTCACTACCATAAATAATTCAATTCAAGGGTAAATTATCAGCTGGATACTGTATCTTTGGACTGAAAACCCTCCAACTGTCTGCCCTCCATCACACATCATCATTTCCTCTCATTAAACTGTTGCATGAATGGCACCAGACCTGAAGTCCACAGCTGGCTCCCTCCACAATGGCCATGCAGAACGCTTCGGTCAGTGATGTGTTGAGGAAGATGTGACCCTGCACCAAAACGCCACAGACATCTTTGTGCTCCAAAGCCCCAAGAAGACGCACCCTGCAAAGTTCCAATTGAAAGAAGTTAGGCCCATGCAATAAATACGTTGTGGACATTCTGGTCATGGATAATGCAGCAACTCACTGCATTTCCACAAAGACCTACAATAAATTCAATACAAATAATGAAAATACAATAAAAACTAAACACTTTTGTCAACTTTTATGACAGAAAATGTGGCTGGTGCAATGTTATTATCTGAGGTTCCATTAAGGCACCATTAAGTGCTGGTAGAGTATAGATTTCTTCAAATTACTCCATATCCTTAAAGACGTTAAAATGATACAATCCTGTCAAATATTCTCAAGAATTATGTGCAAGACCTGTCATGCAGCTGGTACTTCTCTCTCACTTCCTCCAACACAATTCTCTTCGGCCCCTCTCCACCAACTAGAAAGTGCAGATCTGGATGTTTGAGGCAGAGCTCTGGGATTATTCCACCAAGAAGATCGATTCCTTATGAGACGAAGAACAGAAAATCGGTTTTAACAATGAATGTAATGCAACACATATACCAGAACACTTTATATACTGATACTGGATTTATGAGGCTGAAGAATGTCAGCCAATGTTCTCTCTTTTAAATAAAAGTACTATGTAAATAAACATTTATTCTTAGAAGCCCTGAAGATGAATTGTTTCAAAGGGTTTGGTCCCTTCACCATAACACTCCACTGCCTTGACTACAGCCAGCTGGAAATACTGAAACATAGCTTATACAATTTTATTTCTCTGTACCCTTGCGGTAGACAAGACGGCTGATGACCACAATGGTGATTCTGTCGTCTGGGCGCTGGGAGGGATCCGGGGTAAAATCCATAGGGTCAACAGCGTTGGGAATAACAGATACTATCTCTGGGTTGAGCACTGCTCGGAGCACCGTGTTCTCTTTACTGGTGTACGACACACACACAATGTGGTTGGTATCACACAGGGACACAGTCAGGAGCTTGTTGGTCAGCACAGAGCTGATGTCAGCGAAGCCAAAGAGTGAGTGGTCAGTGAAAACCTGTGAATGATAATAGTCTTTAGATCACGTGTAGCACGGATAAAGGGGTAGATAAAAAGATTTTAAAATGTTTCTTCTGGGTCATTATGAGTCACAAACCGTGTTCAGGCCCATGGTCTTGGCGTGGAACAGTGCATCATGGGCCAGAGCGGAGAACGAACTGTGTGCATGCACCATAGTGATGCGTTCTCTGAAGAACACACAACGCAGCAGTGGGAGACTGTGGAGTAAGGTAGTGGCTGTGGACTGGTTGTACATCACCTGCAGGGGGAGGTAGTAGACTTTCAGTCCATTGGTCAGGTACCTAAGACCCTTCCTCTTTCCATAGGCATGGGTGACGATTACCACCTTGTGTCCCTTTTCAACCAGACATTGGGAAAGCTGGTAAATGTGACTTTCTACTCCTCCCATATTTGGATAGAAGAAGTCGGACACCATGCAAATGTTGTGCTTCCTGTTGAAGACCCTGACAGACTCTGCAGGAGCTCCAGATTCTCCCTGAGATGAAGGATTGCTCAAAGCTGCCGCTCTCCTCCGTTGGCCCATGGCAGATTCCTTGTGTGGCTGTGCGCTGCACCAGTACTGTAATGCATTCATTCACCTGTTAGTGCATCAACACCAATTTATTTAAAACAGCAACAACAGTATTTTAATAATCAGTTAATAAGTTGAAAATTCATAAACAACCCCAGAAAACTGAATGAAGGAATAATGCTCATCTTGTTTTGACAAAACGTAAAAAAAACGAAAATATTCAGTTTACAATAATGTGGAATGTAGTAAATATGAGTATTCTAGTGCCAACCATCTAATGGATTATCCTCTAAATCATTGCAGCTATAGATTTAATACTTTTTTATTACAGACTTCAGCTAAACAAACACTTCACTTTCTTTCTTAAAAGGTCCAGTGTGTAAGATCTAGGTGAAAGGGATCTATTGACAGAAATTTTATATAAAATAATCCTAGTGATGTTTTCACGAGTGTGTTTCATCTAAATTATACAAATTGTTGTTTTATTTACCCTAGAATGGGCCCTTTATATTGAAATACGTTATATTAGCATCATGGACCCCCCTCTATGGAGGCTGCCATGTTTCTTGTAGTAACCCAGACTGGACAAACTACACACCCTTTGAGTGTTTATGAAAACTGAAGGTTACCACAGGTTCTGTTTCCTGTTTGGAAGGGGAGGAGGAGGTGAGGGGTGTTCAGCTGCAACAGGCAACTTCGCCACTTTATGTCACTAAATTCTACACACTGCAACTTTAAAGTCGTCCAGTATGAACACTTGTCATAGTACATGTGATATAAGTTATTAAGGTTTACAACTGCATTCAAAGAAATCAACCCATTACCCAGGAACCTCCCAAATGCTGCAGTATGTATAGAAGACACTTCACTGACTGTGGTGACATCTCTCTGTTCAGTTGTTGGATTTGCTGACTATTCTGTGCGTGTTAAGGTGATTGCGTGATATTTATTATTCAGAATCAGGGTCCACATAATGGTCTACACAGTGACACGGGATACAATACAAACAGAGTATACATTTCTAAGTAGATTGACATTATCTTCTATGTATCAACGTCTAAATCAATATCTATTAGCATCCAGCTAACCCCCTTCCTTCAGATACAACCTCTTTACAGACATTTGATCAACATATAGTTTACACCGTTCAAAACTGAACTTACCGTGGATAAAACGTCACTCTTGTTCCGGCCTGTGAAAACACACAGAACTATTTATTACGTGCAGATTCATTTCTGCTCACTAGCCTCGAGCTAGCTCCGTAGCCGCCCGTGTCACTTCCTGTTATCTCACTACGTCAGACGCAGTGATGACGTGGCACGTCTACTGGACGTCGCTTTATGTTTTGGTCACCGATTTTACTCTCAGTAATAAAGTTATTTTAAAGTGTTCTTTAAGATGTTGTGCATAAACTCGATTTAGGAATATTATTGCATACTATTTCAACTTCTGTAAATAAATATCAGTGTTGAAGTTAAGAATTATGTGAGCAGTAAAACAGGACAACAACAACAACATAATAATTTATGTTTATGGTGTATTCAAGCAAGAGAATATGGATTGAGTTGCTTAAAATATGTTTAATATTTTTTTAGCTGTCCCACTTGATCAACCATGATTGATCATGTGGGACAGCATGCTTTGGGTAACAATCATTTAAGTTATTTAAATGGAGAAATATGCATTTATGGACTTCCTGATGCAATTTTTTTTTTAATTTGGCTAATCTTCCGATATTTGTTTTACATATTAGATCAACATATTATAACTTTCTATATTCCTTAAGGTTGTTTTCCAACCAATCAAGAAGAAGATTTCGGGATATCATAATAAAAGGAGACATGCCATAGCTTTTAGTGTTCTTTATGCCAATAAAAGAAAATTCTGCCTGAATTTGATAATCTGGGAGACTTGTATCAGACTTTAAAAAAAAAGCCTAAATCACCTTGCTTTAAGCACATCAGGGTCAATATTAACCAATTAAAAAAAGTATAATGTGAAAATGAATGATAAAATGTATATTATTCATAAACATGTCATTAATTTATATTAACATGTTAAGCCATATTTCTTTCATAAAGAACATTATCTCAAATAAAGAAACAGTAATATTAATTTAAAACATTATATTAAATGTGTATCATGTTTTAAGAAACCAATTAAATTTCAATCATCAGCAAGCAACAATAACCGTTTATTCATTATGTGATTTGCCATTGGGGGCTTCTCAGGGAACAAACAGTTGAGTTGAGAGACCATCATCATCGATCACCCCATTATCTTCTGTACATGTTTTGTGAATGTGTATTTAGAGTCACAAACCATAAATATTATTTACCATTTTAGAAAATTGTTCTTGATATTAATTTACTGTATATTTAAATGTAAGGTAATGTAATGTTTATTTCGACAATATGCATGTGGCTGCTGAAAAAAATTTAAATAAATGAATTCAGTTTTCCAAACTTTTCTTTTTTGAACCAAACTTTGTTTATTTACCTTCAGGTTAATGAACTTTTCTTGCATATATTGACACTCATGGAAATGTACAGAGAAATGTCTGCGCGGATTTCTGGTAGATAATGCGGAGAACCAACACGAATATGTTTCTTTGATGCCGTACCTATTACTGTATCTCTCCTCGCTCACACATCTGTAAAAACACACTGCTGAAAGTTCACACATTTCTTTCAGTTAGACACAATTAAGTTTGAATTTGTGGTCTGTGCGCATTCCCTGAACCAGTCTAAACATGTTGGAATAAGATAAAATATGTTGCTAAGACTTTAAGTGATCTGCACACATCACAGACACAAAATTAGGACATATGGGTGAAAGGATTATTATGTTTTACTTGCTCAGCAAAGTATTTCCAAGGTATTAGGTACAGTAGGTTTACTTTTGAACTTTTAGAAATTAAAAAAAAAAAATTCACATGTTATTGCAAGTCCCTCTCCTCCAGCTTGCTTCAGATTCCTGCGTCTTTCACAGTTCTTAGGGTTGAATGATATGATCAAACATGCCACAGGGGCTCCGTCCAAAACCTACTATATATTACATAAAATGACATTAACCTGTTTATTTACAAAAGGTGTAACAAATCCAGCAGAGCAACAACATTCAAATCAACCTGCCGTTCACATTCCGTCAGCCACAATTTCAAAACAAGTGACGGGTTTTAATGTCATGGTTGATTGGTGTAAAAGCAAAGAGAGTGCTTGTCAAAGAAAATGTAGAAAACCCCAGTAAATCCCTTTTTATACATCTTACAAAATATTTGCTTTACATGGTACAATTGTAAAACAACATAGAAAATATTGTGTTTATAATATTCAGTTAATATTTTATACAGTTGTTCCAAACAAAACCATATTAATCTACTTATATAGTAAATCTCTGTAATAATATTTTTTTTACATGTAATTAATGACAGAAAGTTTTAAATCACCAAATGGCTCAGATTTCAGTTTTTCTGTAAGGATGAACAACATCCATTCATCATTTTAATGAATGAATCTTGATGAATAAATTCTGCAATATTTGGGGGGCTGATATCCATGAGTGTGTGAAATTTGGTGCAGCCTGATTGAATTTAAGAGGACTATGAGCCTTGTCGGAGGTATGCTGATGCCTTTCTAGTTAGTATTGTTTTTTAATATGAAGTTTGACTGTTGGTCATATGCTACAGGAACTACAACAATGCAAACAGTTATTTTTGTTGAAAGATGATTTTTCACAATTCTTTGCTTTTTTTATACCTGAGATGTAACCAAATACATTTAAACGTACAAGTTCAAAGTCACAGACATCTCTCTCTCTTGCTCTTTATCTTTTGACAGTTGCTGAACTGAAAGGAGAGAGTTAAAACATCTGCCTGCAAACATCCATGAAAGTTCACAGGATGAATAGGCAACAATCCATCTGTGGCTGGATACAGGATGAAACTTGCCTGGAAACAGCCTGCGTATGAACTTGATACCACATTCATGACTAAGCACAGTTCAGGTGAAACTGTTTCCACATTGGAATTCATCACAGAAGTTGTGACCCTCCACTTCTCTTGTCCTTGTTATCAAATAAAAAGTTTGTCCGATCAACACAGAAGAGTCCAGGTTGATTTAATGACTTACTCTCTCACTACGGCACCACAGACCAGGCAAAATCCGAGCAGCAACACAATGGGGATGATTTTGAAGATTCGAATGCAGCAGCTTGGTTTGACTTGGGAGGATTTACCTTGACCAACCAAACTAAAACCTTAAAATGTGCAAAAACATGACAATTAATAACCAACAAATCTATTTTTTCTCAATTAATTGAATTTAAATATCCTAACCAATACTTTGCGTTTTAAGATGTTTTTATTACATGCTGTAGTATATCCACCTACCATGTAAACCTACCTCCTTCCTTCTTACCTACCCACCTGCCTGCCTTCCTACAAACCAATCTACCAAACTACTCACATATACCGACCGATCTACCAACCTACATACCTACCCATCTTCCTACCTACCTATTGCTGCTTTTGCAACTAATATCATGTATTAAATTTGTCGATGATAGCAATGGACGATATCCAGTAAAACTCCCATCCTCTCCAAAACAAAGAGTTACCTGAATTGCAGTAATAGTGAATGTTAGGGGTTAATGCCTTTGGCCTTCACGACCCATTTAACCTCTGAGGTCCACTTGAATTGAGTGGAGAGTTTCCTCTGGAAACGGTAGAGGCCAGTAGGAGCACCCATGGGGGACGTGCGCTCTATGTTGGTGGTGGATGAATTTGTAAGAAACTTTCCATCCAAATACCACTGAATTTCTGGTTCTCTGTAGCGTCCTTCTACATCACACTGGAAAATGTTTAAACCCCCATTCAGGTTGCTAACATTGCGCTGACAAACAGGGTAGTTTGGCTGGTGAGAGAAGACCTAAGTTAAAACTGGAAAATAAAACTCTGCTGTAGATTGACGGGTGAATGGATGAGTGATCAGATACTGCAGGTATGCATCATGACTTACCAGTCACCTTGAGCGTTATGAAAATGGGGTTGTACGATTTTCCGTTATTGAAACAGCATTTGTATTTTCCCGTGTCATTTGCGATGATGTCGCTCAGGAGAAGAGAGCAGTTGCTGCGGTTCTCTGTATCATCCACAGATATTCTGGCTCTGCCCTTGTATCTGCCACCTGTGTGGGTCTGGTTGATTACAAACACCTCATGTCCGTCTAATTCCATTTGCCAGTGAAAATCTAAGGACATGTTTCTGCCTGTGCAGTTGCATGGCAGAAGGACACTCTCTCCTGCGGAGCGTACGATTGGGTCCTCGTCATTCGCTGTGGAACATAGACGATAGACCTGATCAACACATACACTGTAATACTTTAAAAACACAAGTTTCCCTGCTGCTTTGAAAATGTACTACTTGTATATGTTCATCTTTATAGCATTGATGTTAATAGTTACACAACAATAAATATATTATACACATCCCATCTTACAATCTCATATTACTATGACATCATCGATGTATTATTATTTTACTCTTATTTTGTCAAGGTATAATAATTTCATCATTTTGTACATAAATAACATTCACCTGTGCTTAAAAGTTAAAACGTTTGATACTTAAAACATTTTAACTAGTTTTGTGGTGCTTTCCCCTTGATATCTTAAATGAAAAGAAACTGGTTTCACGTGGTAAATGCCCAAGTAACTTCAACAGCTTGCAAAATCGCTCCACCACACCTTTCTGAACTCGTGCACATCGACACACCCTCCCGCACCATCAGATCTTCTTCTTCCATTCCCCTCACTGTACCACCCGCCCGTTTGTCCACCAAGGGATCTAGAGCCTTCAGCCGCTCTGCCCTTTGCCTCTGGATCTCCCTCCCACCAGACATTCGCAACACTAACTCTCTCTCCATTTTTAGACTAATTTCATTACATGCATTAAAGACATATAATAATTTACAAGCCAGGCCTACAGTCATTCCACAGCGGAAGATAGTGTCAAACTCTACTGAGCAGTTTAAACCATGAACGCTTACCTGAGACAGCTAACACCATTAACACTCCCAGAAAGCTCCTCATGTTCACTGATGAAGCTGTAGAAATTAGTCCAATCTGTGTGATGTTGTTTGATTCCTTGGATTAAATGTCAAGATCTGTCAAAAAGTTGTGTAAATGGGGGAAAATCCCAGCCTTCAGGGAACAGGAACGAACCATTCACACAAGTCTTCTGTGAACAGTGTGGGTGAAAGTGAAACCATTGATTGTCTTTATGGCGACGGAGTCTTGAGTTTCCGCAGGAAAACCCATAAAGGGAACTGCTGAGAGTTTGGATTAAATGCCTTCTTCTGATTTACAAATATATTAAACTAAGTTAATTTGAGCATCGCAGGAACCAAAATCATACAACACAGGTAGATTATAACAGGATCATTTCTGCCACTTTGTTAAAGAAATTATGACTTTCTAACTCCAAATAATTACTTAATATCACAAAAGTAATGACTCTCAACCTCATGATAATGAATAAGTAACTCAAAATAATAAATTATGGTCTCAGAATAATGACTAGGTATCTGAAAACAATGACTAACTCATAATAACTTGGTATTTCAAAACAATGTTCCACTAAGTCAAAATAACAATATCTCAAAATAACGACTTACTAACTCAGATTAAAGACTTATTAACTAAAAAAAATAAATAACGAACCAATAATTTAAATTAGCTATTTTATAATTAATTGGATCTCATAATCAGGATTTACTTACTTTACTAACCTATTATCTTACAATAAGGCGACTTACAAGCTCATAAATATGACTGATTCATGATTTTCTCTTACTATTGTATCATTCTGATATTGAACTTTTAAAAATGAAAAAAAAAAAAAACACATGTTATTGCAAGTCCCTCTCCTCCAGCTTGCTTCAGATTCCTGCGTATTTCACAGTTCTCAGGGTTGAATGATATGATCAAACATGCCACAGGGGCTCCGTCCAAAACCTACTATATATTACATAAAATGAACTTTAATCTGTTTATTTACAAAAGGTGTAACAAATCCAGCAGAGCAACAACATTCAAATCAACCTGCCGTTCACATTCCGTCAGCCACAATTTCAAAACAAGTGACGGGTTTTAATGTCATGGTTGATTGGTGTAAAAGCAAAGAGAGTGCTTGTCAAAGAAAATGTAGAAAACCCCAGTAAATCCCTTTTTATACATCTTACAAAATATTTGCTTTACATGGTACAATTGGAAAACAACATAGAAAATATTGTGTTCATAATATTCAGTTAATATTTTATACAGTTGTTCCAAACAAAATCATATTAATCTACTTATATAGTAAATCTCTGTAATAATCATTTTTTTTACATGTAATTAATGACAGAAAGTTTTAAATCACCAAATGGCTCAGATTTCAGTTTTTCTGTAAGGATGAACAACATTTAGAACATAAAGACTGAAAACACAGAGTAAGCGATTGTGATTTACTCAAGATTGTCACACTACCTATTAAGTATTGAACTCCATCTGAATCTTTTTAGAATAAGTCATATGTCATATGGTTTGGCAAATAATGTGTGTTTTACCTCTGTCAAGGCATTTTGTGTTGGTTTGTTAGCAGAATTACACAAAAACAACTGGACAGACTTGGTGGAAGGATGTGTCAGTGAAAAACCCATGGAAATTTAAGGTGGATGAGAATCAGTGGTCACATCCAGGATTTAATTAAACTTTTTCAACATTGTGAGAGCGTTTTTCAACATTTTCCACGTTTTCCCAGAAAATAATGAATGGATCTTGATGAATAAATTCTGCAATATTTGGGGGGCTGATATCCATGAGTGTGTAAAATTTGGTGCAGCTTGATTGAATTTAAGAGGACTATGAGCCTTGTCGGAGGTATGCTGATGCCTTTCTAGTTAGTATTGGTTTTTAATATGAAGTTTCACTGTTGGTCAATGCAAACAGTTATTTTTGTTGAAAGATGATTTTTCACAATTCTTTGCTTTTTTTATACCTGAGATGTAACCAAATACATTTAAACGTACAAGTTCAAAGTCACAGACATCTCTCTCTCTTCCTCGTTCTCTTTTGACAGTTGCTGAACTGAAAGGAGAGAGTTAAAACATCTGCCTGCAAACATCCATGAAAGTTCACAGGATGAATAGGCAACAATCCATCTGTGGCTGGATACAGGATGACACTTGCCTGGAAACAGCCTCCGTATGAGTTTGATACCACATTCATGACTAAGCACAGTTCAGGTGAAACTGTTTCCACATTGGAATTCATCACAGAAGTTGTGACCCTCCACTTCTCTTGTCCTTGTTATCAAATAAAAAGTTTGTCCGATCAACACAGAAGAGTCCAGGTTGATTTAATGACTTACTCTCTCACTACGGCACCACAGACCAGGCAAAATCCGAGCAGCAACACAATGGGGATGATTTTGAAGATTCGAATGCAGCAGCTTGGTTTGACTTGGGAGGATTTACCTTGACCAACCAAACTAAAACCTTAAAATGTGCAAAAACATGACAATTAATAACCAACAAATCAATTTTTTCTCAATTAATTGAATTTAAATATCCTAACCAATGCTTTGCATTTTAAGATGTTTTTATTACATGCTGTAGTATATCCACCTACCATGTAAACCTACCTCCTTCCTTCTTACCTACCCACCTGCCTGCCTTCCTACAAACCAATCTACCAAACTACTCACATATACCGACCGATCTACCAACCTACATACCTACCCATCTTCCTACCTACCTATTGCTGCTTTTGCAGCTAATATCATGTATTAAATTTGTCGATGATAGCAATGGACGATATACAGTAAAACTCCCATCCTCTCCAAAACAAAGAGTTACCTGAATTGCAGTAATAGTGAATGTTAGGGGTTAATGCCTTTGGCCTTCACAACCCATTTAAACTCTGAGGTCCACTTGAATTGAGTGGAGAGTTTGCTCTGGAAACGGTAGAGGCCAGTAGGAGCACCCATGGGGGACGTGCGCTCTATGTTGGTGGTGGATGAATTTGTAAGAAACTTTCCATCCAAATACCACTGAATTTCTGGTTCTCTGTAGCGTCCTTCTACATCACACTGGAAAATGCTTAAACCCCCATTCAGGTTGCTAACATTGCGCTGACAAACAGGGTAGTTTGGCTGGAGAAGAGCTAAGTTAAAACTGGAAAAGAAAAATCTGCTGTAGATGGATGGGTGAATGGATGAGTGATCAGATACTGCAGCTATGCATCATGACTTACCAGTCACGTTGAGGTTTATGGAAACGTGTTGGTACATTTCTCCTATATAGAAACTGCATTTGTATTTTCCCGTGTCATTTGTGATGATGTCGTCCAGGAGAAGGGAGCAGTTGCTGAGGTTCTCTGTATCATTCACAAATATTCTGGCTCTGCTCTTGTATCTGTCATCTTTGTGGGTCTGGCTGATTACGAACACCTCAGGTCCGTCTGATTCCATTTGCCACTTAAATTCTTTGTCCGTGTTTCTGCCTGGGCAGTTGCATGGCAGAAGGACACTCTCTCCTGCGGAGCGTACGATAGGGTCCTCGTCATTCGCTGTGGAACATAGACGATAGACCTGATCAACACATACACTGTAATACTTTGAAAACACAAGTTTCCCTGCTGCTTTGAAAATAAACTACTTGTATATGTTCTTCTTTATAACATTGATGTTAATAGTTACACAACAATAAATATATTATACACATCCCATCTTACAATCTCATATTACTATGACATCATCGATGTATTATTATTTTACTCTTATTTTGTCAAGGTATAATAATTTCAATCAATCAATCAATAACATCAATCAATAACATTCACCTGTGCATAAAAGTTAAAGTTAACATGCATTAAAGACATATAATAATTTACAAGCCAGGCCTACAATCATTCCACAGCGGAAGATAGTGTCAAACTCTACTGAGCAGTTTAAACCATGAACGCTTACCTGAGACAGCTAACACCATTAACACTCCCAGAAAGCTCCTCATGTTCACTGATGAAGCTGTAGAAATTAGTCCAATCTGTGTGATGTTGTTTGATTCCTTGGATTAAATGTCAAGATCTGTCAAAAAGTTGTGTAAGTGGTGGAAAATCCCAGCCTTCAGGGAACAGGAACGAACCATTCACACACGTCTTCTGTGAACAGTGTGGGTGAAAGTGAAACCATTGATTGTCTTTATGGCGACGGAGTCTTGAGTTTCCGCAGGAAAACCCATAAAAGGGAACTGCTGAGAGTTTGGATTAAATGCCTTCTTCTGATTTACAAATATATTAAACTAAGTTAATTTGAGCATCGCAGGAACCAAAATCATACAACACAGGTAGATTATAACAGGATCATTTCTGCCACTTTGTTAAAGAAATTATGACTTTCTAACTCCAAATAATTACTTAATATCACAAAAGTAATGACTCTCAACCTCATGATAATGAATAAGTAACTCAAAATAATAAATTATTATCTCAAAATAACGACTTACTAACTCAGATTAAAGACGTATTAACTCAAAACAATAATAACTAACTAATAATTTCAATTTGCTATTTTATAATTAATTGGATCTCATAATCAGGATTTACTTACTTTACTAACCTACTATCTTACAATTCTGCGACTTACAAGCTCATAAATATGACTGATTCATGATTTCCTCTTACTATTGTATCATTCTGAGACGCACTATCTCATCATTATTTATTTTTTTATCTAATAATTTCGTTTTTTTTTTTTATCTCATCATTTTGATTGAGCTTTTAGGCAGTTATGTTCTTCCATACTGATCTACCTCATCGATCAGATATTTATGTCCCTCGCCCACGCCCCCTGGACGCAGCGTCACGCCATCGCCATCGCCACCGTCAGGAGCTCAGGAGCTCAACCGGGAGGAAGCAGCGGGATCGGGATCGGAACACTAGGGCTTCCGCCGCGTCGACAAACACACACACACACACACGCGACCGTCCGCTTCTACGTGTATATGCATTAATCCACACCTGTCCACTAGCGCAGACATCGTGAACACAGCGGGGGTCAGCAGGAGGAAGCCATGGGAGAGCACACGGCGTTCTTGCTGTTACTGGTGGCGACCTTGACGCTTTCAGCCGAGGTGAGTACAGACGGAGGAACGTGGGGGGGGAGAAGAGTCGCTGAGCTGTCCCCTCACCAGCTCCGCTCATCTGAGGCCGGGGCCTGCGTGAAGCCGCAGCGGCCTCCAGCTGGACGGACGGGCAGTGGCAATGGCGTACTAAAAATAACGGTTAAAATGTGAACGTGACTGGAGTTATTGTTCTAAAGTTCAAATGTGCTAACACGTCAGGGATGTTGTGTAAACTGTCCCCCCGCTGACGTGACCCCCAGGCACCTCCGACACCCTCACGGAGCGGGACCCTGTAAATGGTGGTCCGCCGACGGGTTTAAACGCCTTGAGTCACCGGGTTTCACCGGGTTCACGTATTTACTGCGCAGAATTAGCAAAGCGATGCTACCAGGCCCTGTCGTTTAGATGTCACAGCCTGGCTCATGTCAGACATGTTTTTGTTTATCTCATGATGATATCTTTTTTTTTTTTTTAAATCTCACTTTTGTTATGATACCGAGCCACTGTTATCTTCTGCAGCTGGCCAAAGAGCTGGGTTACATCCCATAGCCAGGGCTGTGAATAGGATCTAGGAAGCTAACATTAGCTAGCTTTGTCCAGAAAATGGCACGGATTGGCATGGCAACCGCTATCTGCTAACATGTCAGTCGTGTAGAAAGATGTTGTCGGGTTTAGACAAACGAGAAAATACAGCAGCTACAACCACGTCGAATACAACTTTAGAGCCCTGAACACCCTCCCGACAGCGACGTTGTTTTTCAGTTGTGCTGATGTGGATTGTGTTGTGGGTTCTGCTGTGGGCCGAGCAGATGTGGTGAGACATCTGAGGAGAATGGAAAAATAAAGGATGCAGCCTTTTTTTTTTAGTTTGACACAAGCAAGATGGCGCCCGCAGCTTACTGCTGCTGGACCGTGGACAAACATGCAGCTAAGGATCAGCTGGGAAAGGGATGACCGAGGCAGACATTGCGAATTATTAGACACACAGTGTGTTTTATTTCCACATGCATGCTGCGTTTGTGGATGCAAGTTATTTAGGGAGAGTTTCTCTGAAGAGCAGACACAGCAGCTGCAGAGTCCTCAGCCAAACCCCTGGTTGCTGCAGTGAAAAATGTTCACAGAACCAATTATGCAGGACACATCAGACTTTCCTTAAAAACTGTTAAAGCTGTTTAGCTCAATATCCTCTTATGGACTTAAACGTAGATTTATCGGGGTTTAAAGCTAATGGAAAATGTATATAGGTGTGGCACAAATGTGGTGTTATTTGCCATTTTGTTCTTGCACAGTAGGCATTGGAATAACCAGATTGTTTTGTTACACACTGGTGACTTACTTACTTGGTGTTCAAATACGAGACAAAACTAGTTTTTAATACTTATAAAGTCCTACTTATCCCAAACAGCTCGGAGAAATTACAACGCATTCCAAACAAAAGATTGGGTTCTGGGAGGTTAACCCGACCATTCTGAGTTGCGACCACAGAGTCTTTAAACCTCATTTTGTTTTATTTCCTGTAGCCTGCAACATGTTGACATAACACTCCTTGTCCTCAACCAAGCATTGGTTCAAGCTCTCACTGCTTACGGCTGCAGTTTTTCCATTTTTATTTAAACAGCATGAGCGAAGTGGACATGCCAAGATGTTCAAATAGAAAATGGAATCGTACATTTATATAAATAAATGGAAAATATTATGCACTACAGGTCAGAAAACCGTTTTAGCAGAGATGAATAATTATAATCTATTACACTCACAGGAAGCTAATATTATGCAGAACTTCACTGGCAGACATTGCCTCAAATTGGAATTAGTAATTTAAAGACTGACAGAAGATGGTTTGTAGGCTTTTGTCAGCTTGAAAAAAAGGATTTGAAAGGCAAAACAGAGTGTAACTTCTATTTCTCCCAAACCTGAATGAAGGAGAAGAGTGAGTGCAGAGAGCGATATTCAATATCCTATTGAACAGGTGGAACAGATCAAAGAAGTTGCCAACAGCTGGGTTTGATAGTTGTGGTTGAATAAGTTTTAAGAATAGGCTGTATTGTCTTAACTACACTCTCATTGCACTTTCATATAGGAAATGGATAAAGCCTCTTAAGACAAGCTAACAGAGGGGACATGTGCTGCACAGCAGCTTTAATACTTAGCTCTCTGGCTTATGGGCTCAATGGGATAAAACTTAGTACCTAGCCTTGCTTAGTCTTGAACCAGTAATGATCTTATTTGTTTATTCATATAATAACTTAGATGTACAGTGGTATAATGAAATGATTAAAAGAGGCCTTTATCCTTCTGATAAGGATTGTTCTTGTTCTATGTAGAGAGACAGATGTATGTCCAGGATTGTATGTGAAAGGACGTAGAATAAACTGAGGGGATCTAAATATACATAAGCTGCTTCAGGAGATTTTTGTGGTTAAGTGATACTTAAGCCAGTTTGGTGCAAACGGTCTTGATTGTTGTCTTTTCTTTCCCTTTGTATGACCAGGTGCCCGCGGATGACTCCCTGGGTTTGCTAACTGAGCCCCAGGTGGCCATGTTCTGTGGAAAGCTCAACATGCACATCGATGTACAGACGGGCAAATGGGAGTCTGACCCTTCCGGCACCAAGAGCTGCATTGGCACCAAGGAGGGAATCCTGCAGTACTGCCAAGAGGTATTTAAGCAGAGACAGATAGAGATAGGGACACATGCACAGAATCAGCAACCTAGCAAGCAGACAAAAGAGAAAGGCAGGTAATGTAATGACAAAGAACATAACAATCTCTCACTGGACCCCAGGTGTACCCAGAGTTGCAGATCACTAATGTTGTGGAGGCCAATCAGCCCGTCAGCATCCAGAACTGGAGCAAGAAAGGCCGCAAGCAGTACCGCAGTCACACACACATTGTGGTGCCATACCGCTGCCTGGGTAAGCAGCTTTACTTATAAAGGTGTATGTTACTTGGCGTGTTTGTGTGCAGGATTGCATGTGTGAATGAGGGCACTAACTACGTGTGACGGACAAATCCATGTTCACGTTGCAGTTGGGGAGTTTGTGAGCGATGCCCTGCTCGTCCCAGACAAGTGTAAGTTCCTGCACCAGGAGCGAATGGACCAGTGTGAGAGCCACCTGCACTGGCACACAGTAGCCAAAGAGGTGAGAAGAAACAAGATAGCATTTCATCATAACACATGAACTTCGTGTCGTTTTTTTATGCTCCCAGTATCATTATATGTACCGGTGGCTTTTTCATTCCACTTGTCCCTTTTCTTCTAGTCCTCTGTAGGCTCACACTGTGACTCAGCACTCCTTAATTTCATCCTCCCACCCCTCGTATCGGCTGTAAAACTACATTGCCACTTTGTTTTGATTGTGTTTCTTTCATTCTTTATTTATTATTCTTTATTATTATTTCTGATGGTACTTCAATGTGCAGTCACCCCCAGAAACAATTACAGTATGAGGACTGAAGTAACTGAATGTTTTCCGATTTCACTTTGGATGTTGTTCATATGTGAGAAATTGAGGCTGAGAAAACCTGTTTTAATGTTATTAAAATTAGTCCTGTGGAGACCGCACAATGAATCTCCATGACTACGGGATGCTGTTGCCATGTGGCATTGACCGTTTCCGAGGGGTGGAGTTTGTCTGCTGTCCGGCGGAGGCAGAACGAGAGACGGAAAGCACTGAGGTAGACGGGGAGGTGTCTGACATCTGGTGGGGTGGAGCCGAGGCCGAATACTCTGATAACAGGTATCATCATCACCAGCAACACATGTGCACACACATATACACACACTTGTTGATACAAATGCTGAACCAGCCACTCTCTTCCCAGCATGGCACGTCCAGCAGACACAGAGCCCGCCACTACAGAAGATGACGAAGACGAGGATGAACAGGCGGAAACCTATGAAAGGGACGAAAACGGAGACGATGACGAAGATGATGAGGAGGACGAGGATGACGAAGACGATGCGACCGATGAACGGGATAGCGATGAGCGCAATGCTAACATTGACATGACCACCACTACCACGACAACCACTGAATCAGTTGAAGAAGTTGTTCGAGGTAAAAACTCAAGCGATCACAAACCCATTGTTTACATGAGTTCAGTCTGTGGATGTTTTTTACGGAAAATGTTTGTTGGCCACGTAAAATGCCACATTTTTATGTTTTCCATGAAATTCAGAAGCCCACAATTTTTCATTAATTTTTAATTTGCGTTTGCCTGTGTGCACATACCTCAGCTGTCTGTTGGGCTCGTGCTGAGTCAGGCCCTTGTCAGGCCATGCTGGAGCGCTGGTACTTCGTGCCTGCGAAGGGCCGCTGTGCTCCCTTCTTGTTTGGGGGCTGTGGGGGCAACAGGAATAACTTTGAGTCGGAGGAGTACTGCCTTGCTGTCTGCAGCAGCTCGTGTAAGTCCAAGGACCAGAGTTATCTAAACCCTGAAGTGTCTGCACCACAAGCCTGATTCCTGTCCTCAGGCTACTGCAGATCGTCTCTGTGTCTCATTCGCTGTCTCTGTTTCTCTCTATCACGTGTGTCTGATGGCTCTTAACCACACAGAGCACTAACAAGTGGATCCGGTTGCTCATCCTCTAGTTCTGCGTTGAGCATTGCAGGATAATTTCCTATTTTCAAAAAATCTCAAGAAATGATTCTTTGTTCTAAGCTAAGCTAACTGGTTGCTAGCGGTAGCTTCATATTTAGCAGAAGAGGGGATTGATTTTCTCCTCCAGCTTTAGACAAGATTATGAATAAATTAACTCCCACAATGTTGAGCCAGTCTTTACATTTTTTAAAGGGGCTATATTATTATCTTATTAAAGCAGCTGGAAATGTTAAGGTTTTAGCAAACATTGCCAAAAGAGTTGTAAATAGAGAATCTGTTGGGGACTACTTTCAGCCGTTGATTAATACACAGTTTAGTTCTCTAGTATTTGTGGCAGCCAGATTGGTGTATGTGGGATTGACTTAAATATAAACTACAGTGTCCATGTGGATCATAATTTAGAAACAGTTCAGTTGACTAATGTGAATACTTAATCAGACAATGCTTGTTATTTGGATCAATACTATTTCACATAACTAGGGTCTTAAGTTTGTTTGAACTCTGCAGTGAAATGAAAGGAGTGAAAAAGGCAATTGGATCGAGTGAGTGTTCCTGTTGGAAAGCAGCCATGATGCTCAGCCTGTTACTCACCCATGAAGCCGGTCATCCACTTCCATATAATTTAATGATTCTTTTCATCATTTTCTAACCAGTCACACTAACGGATACTTCTTACAGCATGTGGACATGGTGCATAAATACTGAACCTTATATGTCATCGTATGTGTACATGCATCTATGTACACGTATGCTTGCATGCATTCCAGTTGCAAGGTCTTTTGTTTGCTGCTGCTGTTGTACAGGAGTCTAACCTAACTTGTCGGTCTGTAACAGTGTCATCAACACGACTAGCTAAGTGTGTCTGTGCTTGTGAATAGGACAAAGTGTTGTTAAAGATTAATGGGCTGAGTTGCTGTTTCCACCCAGAGAAGCACCACACTCCTCAGTGGTGCAGCGACTGCCCTGATCCTGACTCAACACTTTTCATCTTATCTCCAGGCTCCCACGTCAAACAAAGGCACAGGCGGACATATAAACACACTTACACTGGAAAACCTATCACCTTCACTCCCCTTACAATCTGCATCTCTCTTAAACTAGCATGTTTCTGTGTGTATCTAACATATTATATGTTATTAACATGCATTTAAACTTATTGCAGATTTCACTGTCTTTTAAATTCTGTCATAAGCCTTTATAGAAATCTGTGCTTTAGACTCACTGAGGTCAGTGTTGTTCTGCATTTACTGTTCTTGCATCCTCTTTACTCATGTTCTTCCTCTTTACTCGTGTTCCAGTCACTCTGCCTTACATCAGACTGTTTTCGCCACTGCCCTGCACCTGACACTTCCTTGTTTGTTCTCCCTCAGTGCCCACCATGGCCCCCAGTCCTCCAGACGCTGTGGATCAGTACCTTGAAACCCCTGGCGACGACAGTGAACACTTTGACTTCCAGAAAGCCAAGGAAAGCCTGGAGGCCAAACACCGTGAAAAGATGTCCCAGGTGTGTGTGTGTGTGTGTGTGTGTGTGTGTGTGTGTGTGTGTGTGTGTGTGTGTGTGTGTGTGTGTGTGTGTGTGTGTGTGTGTGTGTGTGTGTGTGTGTGTGTGTGTGTGTGTGTGTGTGTGTGTGTGTGTGTGTGTGTGTGTGTTGACATTTACATCCTAAACATGACTTTTTCCACTGTCATGTGACAAGGCCATAAAATGGTGTTTTTTGTGCCTGATGTGATTCGTTGTCCAGGTGATGAGGGAGTGGGAGGAGGCAGAGAGACAGGCCAAGAACCTTCCTCGTGCCGACAAGAAAGCTGTTATCCAGGTAGGACACACACACACACACACACACACACACACACACACACACCACAACCTCTGCTGTTATTGTGTTTGTTTTATATCATCATTTGTAAATGTCAATTCTACTTTGAATGAAAACATTTGAGCCGCATCCTCTTGGAGTTAAATGAAAGTCAATGCAAGACATTACCCTCAAGCTATTCCTTTATTAATTACTACTGATGACAACATAATGATCAAGTGTCGTATTCAGCACATTAAGATATATTATGCCCTGATGTTCTTATGAGGCATTGAAATGTTTTTATATTTCATGTTTTGACATGTATTGGACACATGAACGCAAGATTAGAACTTGGAATATGTATAATTTTCAAAGATTTGTGTTCTGATTTTTGAAAAAACTTAGGGAAGGCGGTGAAATTTTGATGTTTGACCTTAGCCATGAGGATCAATGCCATTCTTTTAACATCCAGCAGGTGGTTAGCTTAGCTTGTCATAAAGGCTAGAAGCAGTCAAAATATAAATTCACCTACCAGCACCTTTAAACCTCACCAGTCACTACTTTACATCTTGTTTGTGTTATCTGTTCAAAAACCACAATTGTCGAGATGTGGTTCTACGAAGGGGTCCATGGGAACTCGTGCGCACTTCCCATGGACCCCCAGACCCCAGCCAAGTTAACTGCATATTCAATGGACTGGTAGGTGACTGGTTCATCTTCTTATCTAACACTTGGCAAGACAGCAGATCAGCATATTTTCCAAAGTATCAATCTGTTCATTTAAGTTAACGTCTGCCGGCTTTGAAAATGTGCTTGAGACCTTTCATGAACCTGTTGTAATCTCGTGCAGATGTTATGAATGAAAATCAATGTGAAACATGAGCCTCAAGCTTCAAATCAGTGGTTTTTGCCAATTTATTCCTTTATTATTTACTACTGATGACAACATAATGATCAAGTGTTGTATTCAGCACATTAAGATATATTATGCCCTGAGGTTCTAATATGAGTCATTTACATTTTTTTATATTTCATGTTTTGACATGTATTGGATTAGAACTTGGAATATGTATCATTTTCAGTGTACGGTTATTATCGAGATGAGCAGAGAAACCAGATTAAAATTTGAAAAGGAAAAAAAAAAACATTTTCAACCCCATCTTTGCTCCGCAGCACTTCCAGGAGAAGGTGGAGGCTTTGGAGCAGGAGGCAGAAGGAGAGAGGCAGCAGCTGGTTGAAACCCACATGGCCCGAGTGGAAGCTCTGCTCAACAGCCGCCGACGCCAGACTCTGGAAAACTACCTGAGTGCCCTGCAGGCCAGCCCTCCACGGGTAAAAGTGCATGTTTACACATAGCCACAAGCACACCTTTGCACTTTCTCAATCAAGACAATATTTATGACATACGGGCATTGGGTGTGTTCATAGGAATTCATTTATACACTAACACCATAAATCACTTCCACCACCAGGCTCGTCAGGTGTTGAGTCTGCTGAAGAAGTACGTCCGTGCTGAACAGAAAGACAGGCAGCACACGCTCAAACACTACGAGCATGTCCGTACAGTCGATCCCAAGAGGGCTGCGCAGATCCGACCTCAGGTACATGCGTCACTGCGGTAAAACTTGAACAGGACAGAAAGATTTTAAATGTTTGAAAAGAAGGCTACAATTAAGTGATATATATTTTAGTACATTTTCACATACAGGGTTATGTCTAATGAATTTGAGGATCTACAATTTTTAACCATTTTTAGTATTTGTACTGGAACTAATTCAGTTTCTTTCGACCTTTTTAGGTTTTGACTCATCTCCGTGTGATAGATGAGAGGATGAATCAGTCATTGGGTCTCCTCTACAAAGTGCCCACTGTGGCTAATGAGATCCAGAACCAAGTTGGTAAGTGTCATCTTCATTCTTTATTCTTAATGGACTCGTGCAGGATTCACTTCTTTGGATCTAAATTCTCTTTAATGTAGCAGTGTCAACATATCTACATGTATGGGAGGAGTACTCTATCAATAAAAGAAAGTAAAGGTTATATTGTTGGTAAAAAAAAAAAATCGTCATTCTTTCATTTAGTGATTTATGGGATGATATCATATATTTTATGCACAATAAGATGACAGACACAGATTTGTGTTCTGATTTTTGAAAAAACTTAGGGAAGACGGTGACATTTTGATGTTTGACCTTCTTAGCCATGAGGATCAATGCCATTCTTTTAACATCCAGCAGGTGGTTAGCTTAGCTTGTCATAAAGGCTAGAAGCAGTCAAAATAAAAATTCACCTACCAGCACCTTTAAACCTCACCAGTCACTACTTTACATCTTGTTTGTGTTATCTGTTCAAAAACCACAATTGTCGAGATGTGGTTCTACGAAGGGGTCCATGGGAACTCGTGCGCACTTCCCATGGACCCCAGACCCCAGCCACGTTAACTGCATATTCAATGGACTGGTAGGTGACTGGTTCATCTTCTTATCTAACACTTGGCAAGACAGCAGATCAGCATATTTTCCAAAGTATCAATCTGTTCATTTAAGTTAACGTCTGCCGGCTTTGAAAATGTGCTTTCAGAGACCTTTCATGAACCTGTTGCAATCTCAATCTGCTCATTACCAAGGAAGGGGTCCAATTAAACCACCTTAAATGTGCTTTGGGAGAATCGATACTGCACTAATGAAGTAATCCTGCAGCCTCCTGTAGTGCTGAGAGAGGATGAAAACCAGTTTTACAGCGTGCCCTGGGTCCAGTGATGAATGGCGTGCTGATAGCGCAGCATCTTTACAGGCTGTCTTTAATAATCAGGATGCTGTTTGGACTTCACTTGGCATGCATTTTTTAAATCCCTCTCACTCCCACTTTTTTCTCTCCCCGAGCTGTCATCACAGTGTCTCTCTCTCGCTCACTTTCCGTTTTTCCTTCTTAGCGGTGATAATGCAGAGAGTTCAGTCGGAGCTGTCTCAGCAAGTCTCTTCTCTGCAGAGCGACGGGCGGGTGAGTCGAGCTGCACCCACTCTCATATGCGTAGAGCCCGTTCTGTATAAACCCTCCCTCTCATGTATATATAAATAGATTCACCTCTACCCTCTACGAATGATAAAAGACAAAGTCAACACAGTCCTGCTCAGATGGGCTAGCTGCAGAAAACAAAGAAATACCAAGGGGGCAGAGACAAAGGGTGTTTTCCCAGTTTCAGTGACTAAGCTGATCACAAATAGTTGTGAGTGTTATCTGGCACAGCGATTGAATAGTCAAATAGAGAAATCAAAATAGAAATCAAACCGTTAATTTGACAGGATACTGTATCTAAAGGGCAAACCAGATTAAAGCTGCAAGTGTTTTAGCCACTATACATCAGCAAGCATGAGAGATGTCCGTTTTGAGCAGATAATCATCAGGATTGGATTACATTTTCAAAGAAACCCTCCCTGATATCAATGCTCTGTTGTGTTTGCAGGTGGACGGCAGGGTGAGCTACGGTAACGACGCTCTGATGCCTGATCAGGCCTACAGCTCTGCTCCCATGGACCCTGGCCTGGACGGACTCGGCTTCATCCACCCTGAGAGTTTCAATCAGCCCAACACAGAGAACCACGGTAACACACACACACACACACACACACACACACACACACACACACACACACACACACACACACACACACACACACACACACACCATTGAAATGGAAATACACAGAGACTCGTTGATGAGTTACAAAATTAGATATTCTCCAAATAAATTAACCTGAGTTTAAACACAACAAAAAATAATTTTGTGTGTAGTGTAGTAAATGAGATACCATTTGACAAACTGAGTCATTGATGAGATGATTTCACATTTTATTCTCTTTTTTTTTTTTTTACTTTTGATTCAGTTGAGCCTGTTGATGCTCGTCCAATTCCAGACAGAGGACTACCAACACGACCTGGTGAGTCATACTCGTACTCTTTGTCACCACCTCTCTTGGTACATAGCTTCACGTCTTTGCATGTTACAGCCACGGACATATGGAATCTGATGATTTGAGGCTGAGGCTCATTGAGGAGCAGTAATTCAGAAATAGAACTGGGACCTAACCCATAAAGTGATTTTAAATCTTAAAATCAATTCTAAAACTGACTGGTGCCCAGTAAAGGTGGCCATCTCATTTACAGTAGTTAAGACATGATGGTATAAATGCATGTGGTAGTCTTTGCAAGAGAGGAAGGACCTGACTTTTTTAAATGGAGGCCAAAGCTGTTCTGTAGGGAGGAGATGGACTTTGGAGGGCAAGAAACTAATATCTGTCCCAAAACTTCCTCCAGCTAAATCAAAATAAATCGTATAGAAGACTTTATTCCACATGATGTGAATATGATGTACATCCATGTAAAATGTGAACAACTAAAACCCATATTGACCAATTGAAAATGACATCAGTTTATTAATAGGTAACTTTAATATCAAGATATGTCTGTAATAATTCCTGCATTCTTGAGTTTGCCCTTATCTTAATTTCCTATTTGCCCTTGTGTGTGTTCACTTTGTTTATTGGACACAACACAAAAACAAATATAATCTTGTATTTAGGACAAAGAAATGTTAATGCACACCTACTTGACTTTGTGCATGTTTGTTCTTTTAACTCACTTTGTCTGTGCTTGCTCTGGTCCTGTCAGTGTCTGCCCTGAAACCAGAGGAGATGCCAAAAGTGCGGATGGAGACTGAAGAGAGGCAAAATGCTGGTTATGAAGTGTACCATCAGAAACTGGTGATGAAAACCATTTGATTTCGACATTACAGACTCATTGTTCTGGTCCTGCAGTGGCCTGTGCTTCGTGCGCAATAACTCTTTTTTTTTTTCTTTTTCTAATGGTAGGTGTTTTTCGCTGAAGATGTGGGGTCCAATAAAGGTGCCATTATTGGACTTATGGTTGGAGGGGTTGTCATAGCAACTGTCATTGTCATTACCTTGGTGATGCTGAGGAAGAAACAGTATACGTCTATTCACCACGGCGTAATCGAGGTAAGGAAAAGAGCTGGATGAACATGCAGCACAGAAATCACTATTTCCCCGTCTCTTCTTTTGTTTTACTGGCCTTTTTGTTTTCTCTGTGTTTGCAGGTGGATGCAGCAGTGACACCAGAGGAGCGTCATCTGGCTAAGATGCAGCAGAACGGCTACGAAAACCCCACCTACAAGTTCTTCGAGCAGATGCAGAATTAAAGAACTGCTCAACATTTTCTTCAGGCATATCCCAACCACACACTCTCACCACTCGAAGGGTCTGTTCCACTCAGGTCTTTTGCCCTCAGCTCTGACAAACTTCCATTTCTCACCTTGTTGCGGGGTGGGGGGAGGGAAGGTGTGAAGACAAGACACAGGCTGGTTTTTTATCTTGTTTTAAAGTTAGTGAAGGATACAGTCTATGTCTCAGTGAGGGGTTTAGGCTAAAGGAAACTGACATGGAACAAATCTTCTTCATTCCTTATCCCTTGGTTGTACAGAGGAACACACACAGCTTACATTTACCTGCATTTGTTCAGACAAGGGTACCCTGTCTCAACTACCCGATTCAGCCAATGAGAACAAAAACATCACAGTGTTTGTATTGAACAGCCACCACCCTGTTGACTATTTACATAAAGTCAGTGCAGTACCAGAGAGCAGAAATATGTTAACCCCGATTAATTCCATGTCTCTCCTTCGTCAGTCCAGCTGTTTTTTTTCTTTCCTTGTTTCCTTGTTTCCTCAAACTGTCCCACACGACCCTGTTCCCCTGCTCTCAGATGACAGCTGTGCTGTTTGATGACATAACAGCTCTTAGAGCTGGCACCGGGAGGAGGGGCTCTCAGAGCTCCTCTCCGCACGATTAAAGCCCAAGTGTGTCAGGTTTGTTTTTCAAAAAACAATTAAAAAAATGTCTGAAAAAATATACATTATCAAAATGTGTAAAACTTTAAAAAAACATTGAATGTTTTGTTTTCAGATTTTTTTTTAATGTGTAATATATTAAGACAGAGATTAGCTGTAAGTATATGTAGTGCATGGCAATATTGATGACAGATACAGTTAACTGTATGTTGAGGTCCTCTTCCTAGATATTTTAGCAGGATTGTACATTTGTAGTGTCTTCTTTGTGATCTTGTGATATGGAGAAGAAAAAGAGTATTCAGAATCTGGTCTGCTTCGTGCTCACACAGACTTGCTTTAACTCAATCGTTTCTCTTTATGCTCATCTCCATGCTTCACTGTTGTGTTAGCTGCATGGGCAAAACGCTCTATACTGTATGTAATATATGAAGTGTAATAGTATCCGAAAGGAAGACGATCGTGTTACTGTTTGCGTTCTATGCACTCTTTGTCATTTTGGAAGTCTGATTATTATTATTATTACCAAATATTATTGCTGTTAAGTCCCTGATGCCAGTTCACACTGTTGCTGCACATTGGGTTTTTATTAGAATGAGGATCATGGTTTAAACTCCAGGAAGAAGGTTTCTCTGATAGTGTGTCATTCCAGATTGTTTTTTCATTCCAATTTCTCTCTTGATTGTAAGTATTTGGAAGATGGAGATCCAGTTCGCATTAATGCAGTTTCATTATCAAGCTCAGTCTTTTCCCCTCATTCCCCCCATCTCTCATGTTTAGCCTGTCTTTATGGCTGTGTCAGCAATATTGTACAGTGCAGCATTTTGGAGTCAGCGCAAGTATCCGATGATGGGAACGGATGGGACTCGATAGTTCTACAAAGATCAGAGCAATTTTCTTGATGGTCCAATCTCCTCTCCAGTTCCTCACCAAATCACACGTGCACATTATATTTTTCTACATTTCCTGTGTATACATGTACAGTGTCATCTGCACATCTGTTGTAAAGTCTCTTAATCGTCACAGAGGGGAAGACATAGCATTAACAACGGGAGGATGACCACATCTCACATCAGCACCTTGCCCTCTCCCCTAAATTAAGTGATTTACGCCTCCACCTGCAGTAAACATGAATGTGACCTGCATATTGTGCATTTAAACCACAGAAATACAACACATATCACCTCTGCACACTATTTCCACATATGTACAGAAACACTAACTGATGGTCTTAAAATCAGGTGAATGTTTGAAATTTGTATTGAAGCTCACTCTGGGTGTCTTTGAAGGATCGTGATGAAAAATAAGATGCTTTTGTTTCTAATTGATTCAGTGACCTTTCTCTGTGTGTAGTTAAATGAACCGTTTGCTTAGAGTAAGAAGAGGCTTTCTACACTCACTATACCATGAATAAAGTTTTGAATGTACATAAAACTTCCTGGTGCACTGTCGTGACTCAATGAGTTTAAAGTAATGAAGTTGATAATGCTGAAATGATTGAATCCCAGTCGTTAAGAAAAAATGCTTGCTGCTTTATTCCCCCTAGTGGACAAAAAAGGGTCCAACAGTTTAGGGAACAACCACTAAATAAAATACAAAACGGGTCCTCTATAAATGGAAAATATGAAAATACACTTGCCCTTGGGGCTATCAAAAAACATGAAGTACCAGTATATACAGTGGGAGCGATTCTTAGCTATAGACGAGGAACACATTACACAAAGCTGGTTCTTCAGTCACATGTTCAAACATTCAGTCACATGCACAACAGCATCATTCAATAATCACACATATCCTGCACCTCATCCTGACCTGCACACGCATCTCTTGGTTAGAATTAAAGCAAAAAAACAAACATTTTACCTGCCCCAGTCTAATTGGACTTAAACTGCAGAGACATTACCAAAGTTGTTAATCCACACTGATCAGGGATCAGCTTTGCATTTCTGTGCTTAGTGAACACAGCTCTGTCAAACAAAATTGGATTTGATTTCTCGTCAGCGGAGGAGCTAGAGGGCGCTGTAACGCGGCCTCCCTCAACTGTCCTTGTCTAGTGTCGTGGTTGCCAAGGTCACTGTAGTGATGGGCTGACCCATGCCGTGCATCTGCATGCGTGCCAGTTTCTTTTGTTCACACTCTGTCACCAGGCTGTTGAGCTCAGCAGCGCTGTAGCCAATCAGAGTCCTCAGGTCGCACACAAACTTGTAGACGAAGCGCTTGCCCTGCACTTTGCTGATCATGTCCCCGTCATAGTAATACCTGAATGAAAATGTGACAGTGAGAATAAAAATCACACAATGGCATCATCAAGTTCAACAAGTCAGGTCATGTTTTCAAAACGTTTTTCAACAAGCCACCTACACACACACATACAGAAAGTTAAAGGACAGTCCACCAGACATGAATATCAGTTAACTACGGTCGCCATGATATCTCACACAAGCTCATTAATGAAAAACCCAAATGCAACGCCACAACACAAACGTTTAAGTGACAACACAACTACAAAAGCCCCACAACTGAAACAAAATCATAATGCAATGGAAGTTTGTTAAAATCTGGACAAGCAACCTGACGCTTAGAATTTGATGCTTGTCTACTTCAGGTGTTACGGTACAGGTGCTTGAAGTGCCCAAAAAGGAAGAATGCATCTAGATCGTAACACCTCAAATAGACAAGCATCACATTTTAAAAGGCAACTGACTTGACTGCAGTAATTAAGTGTGCTTGTTTCATTGTCAACATCTGTTGTTGCTCATTTCCATTGTGGTTGTGTTTCCATTGTGGGACTTTTGCAGTTGCGCTGTGGGTTTTGTATTTGAGTTTCCCATTAATGTGCTTATGTGAGAGGTCTCACAAAACTCCTCCTTAACTCCTCAGAAACAGCTGTATCATATCTTCTCCATGCGAGGTGTTTTGGCATCATCTTAAATATCTGTCCTACAGATTTTTAAAAGAGAGTTTACAAACTCCAGTTTGCAGCTGTGGGCACAAACAGGTAGTTTGAAACAAATTGTAGCAGTCATTGTTTTTGGAGCTTGACCTGTGTTAGTGACTAAAGGTCCAGATGTCTCAGCCTCTGCTGCTGTGAATTTGAGTCCCCTGACTGTATGGAAGACACAGTACCCCTATAAAAGATAAACAGAAGAGACAAACCTGAGAGCTCGGCTGAGTTTCTCGTAGTTCATCGTTGGCTTGTTCTTGCGTTGGCCCCATTTCTGAGCCACAAGTTCAGGCTGGTTGAGTTTGAACTCGCCCTCCTCTCCCACCCAGGAGATGCAATCTCTCGCATCTTTGTCTGTCAACAGCTCCAGCAAGAACTGCCACAGCTGGATCTGACCGTTGTTACCTGGCAGCAGACAAATGCAGAATTCAAGATAAACTGAAATACACTTAAAATAATAGATGCATTTGCCATCAATAAACACTGCACTGGAGAGTGTGGCATTTGGTTGCAGCAAACAAATATTTCGAAAACTAATTTGCGAATAATTTTGTCATTTGTGTGTACTACCTGTGCGGTTGCCAGGTGAGCTGCGTTCCTCTCCACCTGAGATACGTGGAGTTCTGGGACCACGACTCTGCTTCATTACCTTTATGGTCGTGGGTGTGCTCACCTGAGCTGGGATGATCTGCACAGCTGGAGATACACAGGCAAAAGTTAGAAATGGAAAGTTAATACATTTTCATTAGAGCTGCAACTAAATACTATTTTCATTACCAATTCAGTCTCCCAACAGTTTCATTTCATAAATGCTCATCGCTATTTTCAGGGGCTAATTTCGTCTGGCCTACAATGCAAAAACAAAACTATGCAATTACTCATCATATGTTTTAAAATAACGTGGGAAGCTGAGACTAGAGTATTTGGCATAACTGCTTGAAAGATAACTAAATGATTTTATCAAAATAGTTGCTGGTTTATTTTTTTTTTCGATTAACTGATCAGGTCTGGTTTTGCATTGGTAATGAAACAAATAGAAAAATGTCCCTCCTTCAAATATTATAGTTTTTGAATCACCTTGCTTCCCTGTGGGCAAGAAAAAGAGACTTTTCAAATATAAAACTCATACATTTCAGCAGATTTTTCACAGGAACACTTACGTTGATCAATTGTGACTGTTGCGTCTCCTCCAGACTGATCCTGACTTGCCAACACATCTGAAATATAAACAAGGGACAAATTCAATTTGACTTTTCCTGCACAGATGAGATAAAATGTGTACTTTGCATTATCTCTGTTCAATTCTAAACACACTGTCAAAGAGTAGGACAACCACACCATCTGACTTACATTTGCGTAGGAGCTCCAGGTGACTCCACAGTATCTCTCCATTAGGCACTTTCTGAAGGAACTCCTCTTGGCTGAAGCCGCAGAGGTCTCTACCTGGGATGTGAATACTGCCGATTTCCATCTCGTCAATGTTGAATTCCTTCATCACCCAAACAGCCCAGTGGATCACCTGGTCAGCTGACCAGAGCATGGGGTCTGTGGGGAGAGAGAGACACCTCATTTACAAACATCCACCTCTATGTCTCACTACATTAAGAACTGTTTTTCATCACAGTGAAGGTTTTAAGAAAGACTTTCCTCACCATATGGTATGCCCAGGCGAACCTGCTCTTTGCGGTAGCCTTCAAGTGCTGCCGCCCAGCGTGTCACCTGTTCTGAGGTCTCATCAGAGAGGCCGGACCTGTCCACAGCAATCAGCTGACCCTCCTCAACCAGAGTACCCTCATCCCCTGCCGCATCTGGATCGATCACCACTTCTACTGTTTCTACTGGCTTCACAATTTCCAAAATGTTCAGCTTCTCCTCACCTGAGAAAAGACAAACAATTAACATTTGGACACAAGCAGTAAGACGTTACTGTATATTTGCTGATCTCTGAAATGTTCCATTAGAATTGTGTCAGTGTGGTTTAGATGAGTACCTGCTTTGGTTATAATCTGCAGACTGAGCTGCACTGTTCCATCCGTCTTCACCCCCTGATCAAAGAGGCTGTGATCCGGGTGAAGCTAAAAAGAGTACACAACAGAAGTCAAGAGAGAGACGACTCAGCATACTCTGCAGTGAAAGCGACAACTATCAGGCCTGCATTTTACATGTGTTTCAGGCAACAGAAACAAATGTATCAGATCATGAAGGGATTTTGATAGGCTCTGAAATGCACATTTTGGACAGAAGCAGCACACATCACATTACCTGAATATCCTGCAGGCAGATCTCATATGCATCCAGTGATATTTGGATGCGTGGCTCCAGAAGCTTTTTCAAATTTCCGATGGGCTCATTGATGTCAATGTCTTGCTGAATCAAATCAGATGCAGTGATCGTTTGCTCCTCGACACTACAGAATAAAAGAGAACTGTTAATGTGCAGTTACTGTATGTGCAAGAATCTGCACCTCAAATAACCATTATGCTTACCCTTCCTCCAGGCACGCCTGTTTCTCCCGCTCATCGATCTCGATCTCTATCATCTCTTCTGGTTCACTTTTAGACATTCTGTTTGATGCAGAGAGCCAAGCTGTTGGAAAGTAATAAAAGAGATGGTTAACTGCCACTTATCAGGACATACACAAACAATTAAACAGTTGTGTTTTGATATTTTTGTAAAACACTAAACAAAAAACAGTCACACCATAAACAGCGGCTTCAAAACAACAGTCTTCAAATGAGGAAAAGAAAATATTCTTCATATGTGACAGTATCAGAAAACGTTAGTAATCATACTGAATAAATCAATCTAATACTAATTGATTAATCAAGTTATTGCATAGCTCTAAATTTGAGTGTTTAGGTTGTAGTAACTATTGTTTTACAAATCGGAGGTTGATCAATTATGTGTTATACCTCATCACTGTGTTTACAGAATGTATAAGCATTATATATATTGAACTTTAGTTGTATTGCTATTGATATTGTGAAATATTAAAATAAAATATATATGCCATACAGAAATTAGTGTTATCATTCTGTAAGGGAATTACATTATAATATATATATGTATGTCTGCACTGTACCTCACCCTAAAACAGAGCATAACTGCATTGCACATCTGTTGAACCTCCCTCCAGTAGCCAGTAACAACACCATACTTAAATATGTTTTTATATTTAGATTAACTCAAATAAAAACAACACTCATGGCACTCTATTTAGTACTTTACTGTGTATTCTAGTATTTTATTGTGTATCATTTGGTTAGGGAGTATGTACAATTTGTACATTTTATGTTTATAACATTCTATTTGTAACTATTTTAATTCTTCGTATCCTTTTATTGCTACTTCGCTCTATGTACAATGCCCTTGACATGTTGCTGTAACACAATGATTTCCCAATTTGGGATCAATAAATTACATCTATCTGTCTATTTGGAAGTCTAAGCAGCAAACACGACTGATAAACACCAACAAAGTTTCTTTAGTCCATTTAAAAGGATACTTTAATATATAATAAACAGATTGGGGCTTGTGCATTGAAGTTTGTGACAGCGAGTGAAGTGTTACTCAATACTCAACACAGCGGTATAATCACTGCAGTATTAGTACTAGTAGTGATAGTAATAATAGAAAGGCCTCTGAGCCTCGACTCCTCATTGGCTGTGAGGCACAGTTCACTGACTGCTGCGGCTGCTAACGTTAGCCAACTCGAGGGCGAGGCTCTGGCGTCTAAAGGCCAGACGGTAGGCCATTAGTGAGCAACAACAATCACCACACATGAATGTACATCACACACACGTGTTGAGAAAACACATCCCGCTGATATTTACACACCGGGCGACACGTGTCACCGCAGTGAAGCTGTTCCGCGGTGAACCAAGTTAGCTTAGATTTAGCGAGCAAATGCTCCACGGGGGCGAGGCAGCCCTGTTACACAAGCCCCGCTCCCGACATGCTAAACAGCGGTTAAACTATCCCATAACCGCGCCGCGAAATCATAACCGCGAAACAAATGTCCGATAAGGCACAATTTAACTCTGTGCGTAGAAAAGTTTTGAAACGGAAATAGAATAAACGGAAACAAAACAGCATAGGGCAAATGGAAAGGAGCCGGAAATCCTGGCTAAGGTTTACAGCGCCGCAAGACTTCCGAGAGCAGCCGCGTCCGATGCAAAGAGGCAACTTATGCGGGGGAAACTAACACCGCAGACCGAGTGAAATGTTTCTAACTCACCGGAACGACCTCCAGCTAAACACCACCCAGGACTAAACAGAAGTATGTACTAAAAACCAAAGCGGAGTTTATCGTCTGCGGATGTGAACGCGCTGTTTGTGGCTGTGACGGTGAGCGCCCCGGGAGCTTTACTGTTAGCATGTTTGGCTAGCGCTGAAGTACCGTAACTAACTTTTTTAATTAATTTCTCCTTCTCAGATAACGGGAAGTATATCGTAGTTGTGGCGAGAGACGTCAGTGTTAGCCTAGCTTTGTTCCTGGCTCGGCCTCACCCCACGAAGCTAACTAGGAACCAACAACATCTAGCTAGCTAGTTAGCAAGCGAGCTACAAAACAGCGGGAAGAGTCCGAGCACGACAAACACGACCACGTACATGAGCACGATTCAGTAGTTTCTCTCCAAACAAACACGCGTGTCTGTGGAAGTATTCATACCTGTTTAAAACCAGGCCCTCAGAGATGTAGAGAGTTCAACTGTGGTGGATAAGCAGCCAAATTTCACACAGTCGAGTCGTATCATGCAAGTTATTTGGTGAAGTACAGACACAGTGAGGAGGGCGGAGACTAACTGGCATCACTCAAGTTAAAACTAAAACAAAAAACACTGAATCTTTCCAGGGAACTTCATCTTTATTTCAACTTGCACTTTGATTTTTTTTTTACACATTTCCCCCCTTTCTTTGTACAAACATGTGTCCATCAGATCAACTTTTTGTGGTTTTAATAAAGTAGCTCAACATGGTTTCACTTCTGTGTCACCCATTTTAAACTGATTACCCACAATTCAGTTCTCATTAAGCTAAACACAAACGTCCCATATTATTCCACCAAGTAACCAGCATGCTGTGTAAACTACACGTTAAGTTTAGTGATTTTTATTATCTTTAGAATTGTGTGTGTGTGTGTTAAATCCATAATAAACCTTCATGTCAAATATAAGCAGTCTAAAATATTCACAACAGGATAAGGGAGATTTCTCATCCTACAACTTATTAAAAGGGGATTTTCACACAGGCCTCTACAAAATTATGTGGTAAAATGGCACGGGTCCCTCCCTCTAACTCCCACACAGGCCAGTGGACCTTGGGGCTCCTGGGGGCCCTTGGCAGATGCCTGTTATCTGGTTTTTAACCCACCCCTGGCTCCTTTTTTTTTTCAAAACTCTTTTTATTGGTGTTAATACACATTTCAAACAGAAGTCTCTCAAATTGTTTGTCATTTTTTCCCAAACCAACATACAAAATAGTGACATGTAGACATGGTGAAAACAGCAGCTACAAACAGGCCATATATATATATATATATATATATATATATATATATACACACACACACACACACACATACATACCTATACAGCCATGTACACATGTATATGATTGTAGTACAATACATGCAAAGGAAAAGAGATAGCCCTCTTCCCTACTAAAGCTAGTATACAAACGGAAAAGAAAAACACCCTTGGTTTCTAATACTTTTGTTAAATGTCTTCGTAAGACTTTGATGGTAACACGAATGCGCACTATTCTGGTTGGTCACTTTACGTCTCGTTAAAAACCAACAAGTTCCTTGTTTGCCTTAAAATGCAGTTTCCTGTATTTTTTTTTTTAGGCACTGAATCAGCTGCTGTTGAATTTGTTATTCTACTAGCCAATGTTATCAAATGAAAATTCCAGTATCTGTTCATGTTATGCTGTTGTTTTGTTGTTATATTTGTCTTTTGATATTTCCTCTTGAAAGAATCAGGTTTATGAAATAAACATCTTTTATAAAAATAAAAAAGTGGTCTACTATGTGGCATTTATGATTAGAAAAAAATATTAATGTTTTTTTATTTTCATGGTCAAAATGTTGCTCCTGGGGGGTCCCAAGGATTTGTAAAATATTTAATGGACCATAAAAGGGGCCCAGAAAAAGCTATACTCTATAACACATGAATATGAATCGTAGCGGCTTATAATTTACCACGAACAAGTTTAAATATCCACGTTAAAATCTACAATATTTTAACCATTATGTATTAACAACTGCATTTACTGAATGCTTAAACCAGATGTTCTTTTTCTGGGTATTTCAGTACACCAAACGGACTAATTATTCTAATGGGCATTTCAAAATGTACAGCATGGATTCGGCTTTTGTTTTGAAAGTCTCACTAAAGGCGGAAGTAAACGTTATTTAAGAATACTTCCGGGTCACCTTCAGAATAATTGTTTTTACGGCTTTCAGAGTAATGTTAAAGTAAAGATGAATACGTTTTACAAAAGTACTTTAATTTCAGCGCATAAAAGGTCGAGAATGGTCCAAATAGCACTTTCTCTCCTAAACCATAATGATTTAATGATAACTTTAAGTCATCTGGTAAAACAAGTTTTCAAACAATAATACTTTTCTTTAAAAAGTAAAGTTAAAATGATAGCGTGAGGACAACCCAGGCTAGTGGATGGATTCATGGATATAATGTGTATTAACCAGTCGAGAAAAGTTGCATTAATACATTAATTATTACTTCAAATATAATAAACAAATTTAGGGAGAAATACCTTACTTTTCTGATGCACAATGTCTTTTTGATCACTTTAATTAAAACACGGATGAAGTGAATTGCAGACATTGCGCTCAACAATTAATATTTATGTAATATTGCAAGTCAACACATGCACACTATAAACCAGTACAACTGTTACCAGCCAGTACTACACATTGTATTTGTACATGTTAATTAACTCAAATAATGTTTGAACTCTAGTTTGATAACATTCATTGCACATGTAATTATTTGATCACACAGCAAATTGTTAAGTGATAATATAATTGTTGAAGGTTTTGTGCAAGAATGCAAAGTGTGTTGGTACATGCAAGTAAAGATCGTGCTTTTATTCTGAAGGAGGTGAAGCGGAAGTTGGGTCGCTGCCGCCGCTGAGTGAACGCAGGCGGCCAAGATGGCAGAGTACCTGGCGTCCATTTTTGGGACAGAGAAAGATAAGTAAGTGATTAACGCTGATTTAATTGATGTTTTCAAACATTTTTGTGTTTCTCTTACTACGGCTTCTGTGACTTTTATTAATTTGTGTGTGGTGTTTAGTTTCGATGGCTGGAAGCGACACGCTGGCTATAGCTAACAGTGCTAGCATGCTAACCCGAGGAAAATACCGCGCCACCGTCGTTAGCTCCTGTAACATCTGGAGGAGTGTTCGCAACGAGTTACCTTTTTCTGAATGAATAGTCTCTCTTACTCAGTTAACTTCAAGTATATGCGACCCAGTGACTTCTATCGACCTTTGAGTCAGGCTAAGCTAATGCTAGGTACTTTTTGAACCCTATCCCCGTCTTTGTTCCACCGGGAGACACACGGACCAGCAGGGCGACTTCGTCGCGTTATTCAGATTAAACTAGTTCCTGATCACAACTGCTACATTAAGTCTACTAAACCTAAAGTAACAAGTGAGACCAGGTGTACATCCAATGCTGGAAATATCCTGCAACGCTGTTGTACTACTACTAAACTTATAGTATTTGGGTCTGTTTCTCCCAACATGTCTTCTCCCCATATATTCATTCATCCATTCAGTGTAACTCAAAATGTTTGAAGGGTAAATAAGACTAGATTCTGAGCAAATAACAACTTGTTCATGCAGTTTTCATGTTCATTCATTGTTGGTTGATAACAGAAAACAATTGATTTTAAAATGATGGATGATTTTAATGATTCCTTGAGGATTATCGACACAGGCTGGTTTTCACAAATGAAACTCATAAGTATTACCGTTGTACTGTTGGATAAATGTAAGTTTTTGTATATACATTATATTCCACGAGCGTTTCATCAAATATATACCACTTGACTTGTTTTTATGTACACAGTGGAAACAGTATGAATGAGATAATGAGACTAGATGACTGCTATATCTGATGGGATGAACCTCACCAATTGTACCATTAAATAAATCAGGTTTAATGTAAAGCAATGAGTGGAAATTAACCAGGTAACATTAGATCATATTGTTATCGGACTAAAATTAGACTGCATACACACTGAGAGGGGAATTCATAAAAATATTTAGGAAATTGCTTATTTCCAGGAAAATGTATGGCTTGAAAATATGGGTCGCTTATATACATGGGTGTTTATAATAGAACAATGTCTGTTAACCTGCCAGAGTTCAGGGAGGACCAAGGATTCAAGTTCCCAAAACTCATTGCAGTTGAAACCATAGTGTAAAGTTAACTTTCCACTGTTTGTGTCACTTGTAGGTTCAGTCGGGGGAAATTGAAGTTGCATGTAAATACTGGCATAAGATGTAGATTTAAGTCCCATGAAAACAGTTTTGTTTACCTTTTCTCGTTGTGATCATATTTTCTCATTCCCCAGGGTCAACTGCTCTTTTTATTTTAAAATTGGTGCCTGTCGACATGGAGACCGCTGCTCCAGATTGCACAATAAGCCAACTTTCAGCCAGGTAACATTGTCCTTCTGTCTTTAACCCTACGATTTCATTGCTGTATAATAGTAATTACTTGGTATCAATAAACCTTTTAAACTTTATTTTTCTGTTATCTAATGGAACTTATGGGTTAATTTAGGTCTGACAGTGTATCTACCGCTTAGTTTTTAGTGTATGGGTTTTTACAAACACTCAGTTAATTTGAACTAGTTGCACATTTGTATTACAAACATACTACTCAGTGTTTTTGAATCCTTTCTTTCTATGTTTACAAAAAATAATCATCGTGACTTTCTTTTTTTCTGTTCAGTTACTGTTTGAAAAACAATATTCATAATAATAATTGTAAACAATGTTAATGTACATACCAGGAAAAAACTGTGAAATGGAGTAAAAATCCGACCAAGTATTCAGTAACTGGTGATTTCACTTTAAAACACTTATTCCTTCGGGGATGTTTGCTCAGTTTACAAACACAGAGAGGGTTTGGTTACCAAGCTGTACACTGAATGATGATACATTGATTCTGTAGCCGTAAGCCTTTTGAACAAGAAGTAGGGAAATAGACAAGTAATATCAGTGGTGTTGTAATTTAGATTGCTTTGCTTTATACACTAATAAACACAGTGGGGTAGGATGTTGCTCCTGGACAGAACTTCATCGATCATGTCTTGTTCTGTGCTTGCATTTACGCTTACACCTAATTTTCTTAACAGTGGTATTTAATTATTGTATTTTGACAGTTTTCCATGTCCTTTGCATCTAAAAAATGTGTATTTTTGTGTTACAGACAATTGCCCTCCTGAACATTTACCGGAACCCCCAAAACAGTGCCCAGTCTGCCGATGGACTCACCTGTAAGTGCTTCAACCCACGACGGAGCTTTGTGACAGAAATATAACTTTCTCTAATCATAAACCTATGTTTTCTCACTCAAAGCTGCCTTTCCTTCTAGCCTTCTCTGGAATTTAATATGTTGCAGAAATATAAATGATATGTTTATTTATTTTTCTCTCCTGTAACCACCAGGTGCCATCAGTGACATGGAGATGCAGGAGCACTATGACGAGTTTTTTGAGGTAATTCACATCATTCTGGAGGTTTTTTCATGTAGTGTCACTCTTTCTCAAACCATAAACACATCACTTTAAAAGTTTTTACAAGAAAATCATAGATATAAGGACAGTGGTGCCATTTAGCAAATGTAAAAACACCAAGTTTTGTATTATCTGAGTCCTAAAAAGAGAAGTGGCATTTTTCAGGAGTATAAACAAAATTAGAGTTCCTTCACAGTCAAATAAACGTTAATAAAGATCAAACATCCAGATCCATTTATTCTTCTCCTGCGACCTAAACAATGCAACCGTGGGGTTGCTGAACAGCAGCTGTGTAGCTGAATTACAGCATTCAAAAAGGTGGCAAACAAATTTAACTGCAGAAAGCAAAGTTGTGAATTATTTCCTAAAATTTCAAGCAGGTCCTTTTATGGACCAACTCTTCATTGCAGTGAAACAAATAACATTTTATTTCATTTCTCTCTTCCACCCTTTCAGGAGGTCTTCGCAGAGATGGAAGAAAAATATGGAGAAGTGGAGGAGATGAACGTATGTGACAACCTCGGGGACCACCTAGTCGGAAATGTGTACGTAAAGGTGAGTGTCAGGCCTAAAAGCAAATGAAGTCACCATTACTTTATTTATCTTGTATACAGAGACTGATGTGTCTTGCTGGTCTTTTATATTTCTAGTTCCGTTATGAAGAGGACGCTGAGAAGGCCGTGATTGACCTGAATAACCGGTGGTTTAACGGGCAGCCCATCCATGCTGAGCTCTCTCCTGTCACAGACTTCAGAGAAGCTTGCTGTCGCCAGTATGAAATGGGGTGAGTGCTCCGAGCTGAGGTCGAGGTCATTGACTGTTTTAGAAGGTTATTTAACAAGCAAAAGTTTAGCTTACAGTGCTACATCCAAAGAGGAGTCTTTATAACAGTTTGTAGTTATTACCATGAGTGGGAAACAGTTAACAGTAAATATGATACTCTTAAACAATGATGAGAATCTGGTCATTTTGGGTATCTCAGTAATGAAACTATTATCACTACATGGGAACTGCAGTAGATCTCTCTGGGTTTTCTATTATTGGATGTCAGTTGAAGTTGACTTCATATGAAATACTCCAGTTATTTAATAATATGGCATTTTCCCACCCCATTTTCTATTGTGTGATTGAAAATTAAATGATGCTCTTGTAATATTGTTTTATAGTTTGTACAGTATTGTTGAATTCTTCCTGCTCGATGGAGCAGTGACTATGTAGAAAAGCTCCGATGGTCTTGGTTAATCTTCTGTCATTAAGCTCATGTTGATTTCTTTTTAAGTTCTCAATGTCAGGATATACAAACTTGTTTTCTCTTGTAGCTGCTGTATATAACTTGTTTGCTGTTGACGTTCTTATACCTCAAATGTGAATCTTATCTCATGACGTCCTTTTTGAATTTGTCCTCTCTCCACAGGGAATGTACTCGTGGTGGCTTCTGTAACTTCATGCACCTGAAGCCCATCTCACGTGAACTGAGGAGAGAGCTCTACGGGCGCCGGAGGAAGGGGTAGGAACTTACTCACTACCTTTACACCGAGACACTGAGGAAAACCCACCTGTTCAACTAATGTCATTGTATTTATAATCTACACTTCTGCTCTTCCACAGCCGTCATCGGTCTCGTTCCCGATCAAGAGAGAGACGATCTCGCTCCAGAGACAGAGGTCGGGGAGGTGGTGTTGGAGGAGGAGGTGGTGGTGGTGGAGGAGGAGGAGGAGGAGGAGGAGCAGGAGCAGGTGGAGGAGGAGGTGGCCGTGACCACGAGAGGCGTCGCTCCAGAGACAGAGAGCGTTCAGGGCGATTCTGAACCTCCGGCCATGACTACTTGTCCTTCCCTCTCCGTATCAGTCTTTTTTTTAAGTTTGTATCCTCCAAGATGTATTCTGGGACTAACAGACAGGTACCCGCTCATGAAGCTGTGACAGCATTGACACCCTTGTTTTTTTTCTTGATTTCACCTGATTAAATTGAACATTTTTACTTATCATGACTCATATGAGTATTTCTTGTTATCACATCACTTAAATCTCAGAAACATGTCAGTGCTTTTCTCCTTCCTGAGCTGTATTGAAATAAAGTAAGAACTGAATGTACACCAACGATTTTTTTTTAACCTAATTAGCAGTTTATTAAACTAATTTCACGGCTCAGAGCTCACTGTTTCAAACAAATGATCAGATAGCTTACCTCCTGTTCCTGGACTTAAACTCTAATGAAGTGTAATTTACTAATGTGTTCAGAAATTTCTGAAAAGAAAACCTCATCAAATGTTCCTTCTCTCGCCCTCTGGCCTTTTTGCAATATCTCAGTTGACCACAGGGAGGCAGAGGTGACACAGCATAGACACAAGCAGTGTATTGACAGGACAATACTGAAACACAGTTTTATATTCAGTTAATCACAGGAGTGTTAAGGACATGCTGCCTTCGGTCACTTATTACATTTAATACATTCACTTACTTTAATACAATACATCTCAGCATATACTAAGATTTACACAGAACCTTTTAATATATAATTATGGAGATTCTAATGCGAAAACTGATTAAAGAGGCAAAAACAATTAGTCTATATTCCCAAATGTTTATATTCCATAAATGTAAAATATGTCACTTTAATTATTTCTTTTATGGACAATGATTTTACATTAGTGTAAGAGTGCAAATACTTAATGGAAAAAAGGCATAAGGCTGCACTGTTTCACTTTCACAATTTAAATATCAGTGATTTCATCTCATTTACGTAGTTTTTTCCCACACTTGACTGAAAAGGTAGTTTTCATGAACATCTTATACGTCTGTGGTTTTAATAGTTTCTTAGGTCGTTGTCTCAGATAAAATCATCAAATTCTCTTATTTAGTTTCCTTTACTCCACAGACGTCTCTACCTGTATTCGATTTTAATTTATCACTTCTACATTGTGCTGTTTACATGTTTCAGAATATTAGTGGAGAAATCATGCATGTCGGAGATTTTAAAGTGAGATTATATGAAAAAGAATAACATGATCTTTTTCCAAATTTAAATACATTACTTACAAAATGGACACTTCAGTAAGTTGCTGCTTCAGCCGCTGACCTGACCAGCAGCTTATATAAACCCGTAACCAGCTTTAGTTGGAAAATTTAAGACCTTTCCTCTGTGAAACTGACAAATCAGAATAATATTTAACGTGTATTAAATAGCTGAAATAATATTGTCATTGATTGTTATTATGGCTTCCATCTGGTCCATTTATTTGGACTGTTCAATAGTCTCCTCATTCATTAAAACATGTCACAAGCCACATTGAAAGTGAAGAAGCGAGATTCTCCATCAGTTCAGTTTAATGTCGTCATCCTCGTCTGTTTCACCCAATCAGAAACGCCCCGTGGCTCTTCTGTGAAAGAATGTGTTTCTCACTGCTCCGTCATTCCTGACAAAGGGGGGGGGGAAAGGGAAAACGTTTCAAATGACCTGTCAGCTCCGATGTCACTGAATATTGACTTCGCATGGAAGTGACACTCACTGCTGAACTGGAAACTGTAACCATCAACTCCATTATTAAACAGGGCCACTGTGAGGGGGCAAACCAGTCATAGCTCAACAAATATAACAGCAGATGGAAAACCACAGACAATCACTGTGTCCTTGACTGAAGGACGTTCTGCGTGTGTGTGTGTGTGTGTGTGTGTGTGTGTGTGTGTGTGTGTGTGTGTGAGGTCATCTGATCTATCGCCCTCGGCCAGAAGAGACGCTGACACCAATTATTCTGATATTAAGACAATAGTATGAATTGAATGAATGAGTTATTTGTCATGATATGAGGAGGAAACAGTTGAGGCATTCTAAAAAGCACCAAATATCATCTGGGATTTGCTTCAGCTCCCCATTTGTGACCCTGGAAGAGATGATCAGTATAAATGGATGGATGGAGGTGAACATCCAAGGGGAGACTTCATGACGTCATAACCTCAGAGGCGTCAACCCAAGATGCAAACCCCTGGTAAACCTGAAATACAAAAAGGTTTCAGTTCCTAAAAACAGAAAGAGAAACCTGCAGAGATCTGGAACAAGGTTCTATAGTCTGACGACGGAAAAATCAGTCTCTGTCAAAACAATGGAAAGAGGAAAGTGTGGCGAGGAAAAGAAGGAACGTGACCCAGTGATGACGACAAACTGCTTCGATGGGTGGGCAGGCGGTTCTGGCTTCATTGTCTCGCTGCACGATGAACTTCTTCCTGAGCAGTTGGGAAACATTGTCAATTGGCTGTGAAAGTGTTTCTGAGTGAATCCGGCTGCTGCCATCATGAGTGAAGATTTCTGAACCTGTTCCAGAAGCAGCTGTGACGCCACCTCCACCCTGCTTCACAGAACTCCTATGTTCAGCAGATCATTTGTTTCTACACACTTTCTGCTCATTTCTCTACTTTTTACTTTTAAATTCCTCTCTGGCCTTAAGTCTCTTCCTAGTGATGAGTGTTTTGCGTCCTGTGGTGAAGCCTCCACGTGATACTTTCTGCTACATGTCACTGTCTGCTGGTTTTTGGCCTTCTCTTCACAACACGTCTGTCACGAACTGCTGTCGGCCTGTTCGCTCTGACCTGTTGTTCAGTGCAACTGTAGTTTCCTTCTTTTCCAGGACATTCACAATTGTTCATTTCCAATAATGGCTGTTTGAGCAATTCCTCTGTATAATCTTCCCTCTTTTCTCTTCGCTCTGGTTTTCATGTTGGTTTATTTCTTTTGAACAACAAACGCAGTCTGCAGAGGTGAAGCCTGAGGCGGAAAACCAGAGCAAATATTCAAAGCTATTTAATGTTTAAACAATTCATCTTAAAGACAACAAGAAACACCTGTCTTGTAAAAAGGTGGTTTCAGACTAAACAGACTACGTCCAAATTCTTTAGTATTTTTTGAGAATCCCTCTTTTTTAGCCTAAAACTCCAACATTGTTCTTCGTAGTTTTGTGTGTATGTTTTTTTTCCGGATTCTTTAAATAATGTCAAACAAACTTGATGACATTTTTTAAAATTAAAATGAATCAGATATTCAGACGTACAGATCCCAAGAGATACATCTGCAGAGTGATAATCTGTGTGTTGGATTATCACATCTTCAGGTTTTAACCTGAGTAGTTTGACCTCACAGGGGATTAGACGTCTCTTATTCTGCCTTCATGATATTAAACAGCTCACAGTGTCTGAACGTCTCTGCTGTAAATGAATGTGCTGTTTTCCTTCTATCCTTCTAATCTGCAGAGCCCCAGTGAGTTTCTGCTCCTTGTAAATACGTTAATGTGTCTTTTCCTGAGGGAGTGAATGTGGCCTGTGATCAGGTCAGTTCAGTTTGGAAGGAATTAGAAAGTTAGACTGTTTTCACAATCAACAGGTCACTTGAAATCCCCACAAACAGCGGGTGTGTTTGGAAATGATGCGATGACACATGTGCAGTTCAGCCTCTCAAAGCTTCCTTTGCCTGATGAGAGTAATTACAGAATTAGAGTTTAATTATTTGCCTCTCAGGGGCTTCAGGGAGGGGGAGCCGTGAGTTACTAAATCATCCAGTGTTTAATTTCACATTGCAGACAGAGAGACCCTCAAATGACCTCCTTATAGGCTGAACCTGAGTTAGTATGATGAGCACACACTTTATTTTTGTGGGACCCACCCTCTACAGTAAAGCTGTCCCCCAAGTGAAATGGCTGAGTGAGCCCATGCGAGCATACAGAGGGAAAATGTTTGGAGAATTCGCAGTGATGGTGTGTTGATGACGTTTCTAACACGCAATGGACAGAAGAAAAAAAAGAATATAAATGTCTCAGGATGAAAAAGAAGAGCAATACACAGAGAGGGCGCAGACCAAAATGTTCAGCTGAGAATTGAGGGTTTTGTGTGACACGGGCCGACGCTGACGTCAATGTCATTGACACATCGAGTCCTGCTTCTCGCTGCTCTCGCCACCACTCCTCACCTGAATGTTGCACAAATGTTCCTGTTGTTTTGACCCCAACAATCTCCTGCTGTGAAAACCAAAGTGCGGAGAATGGGCAGACCCAGTTTTCTGGACATTTAATCAGAGTTCAGGTCTGAACACGGCTCCAGGTTTGTGATGAAGAAAAAGGGTTTTTATTCCAGCGGGTGAAAATCTGAGATTCTCTGAAGGGGTCAGGAAACTCCCCCCAGGAAACTAATGATTATCTTCATCAGGAAATACAAAGCAGCTGTAATTCAAATTTTAGAAGGGTGCATCGGTATTAATGCGGTAAATCGTTAAGGTAGAAATCAAACAGTGATTTTATTCTTTATTTTTGAACGGTCTACGGATAAACAAAATAGGCTTGGACATGGATACACAGAACCAAGCGTGCATCGGCTCCTGTGGGTTCTTATTCATGCAATCATGTGTTGCAATTCTGTGCAGATAAAGTGGGTATTCTCTGAAGAACTAAATCACACAGACTTGTCTTTTTAAAATGTCAGAACCAGCCCATGACCTTTACACAAGCTCCAGCATATCTGTGGAAACACCACAACAGCTTTAACATCACAGCAGCACTTTAAACTCTCTATATTCCATCACAGTTTTGTTTCTCCTTTTCTCCTTTTCTTCTCTCTTCAACCCTCAGTTCAAGCCGACCCCTCTGCAGGCCGACCACTTCACACGCACACGTGGCCACTGTTCAAACAGGCCGCACGCGGTTTTGACACACGTTTTTTGAACGGGGTGTATACCACAGAATGTAAACACGCATGTTCTGGGATAGTTTCTGAAAAGAAAAACAACAATAAGTCACTTTTTTCTAGCCAGCACAAAAAGTAATATTAGGAAAAAAGGACACATGATGTAAGTTTGTGCAATTGCTGGAAAACAGTTAGTGTCCTTCGTACGCACTTGGTGCCTGTCAACGTGCACTCGAGGCACACAGCTCACAGCGAGGTGTGAATGACATGTCCCTCTCCGAGTGGCACAAATTGAAGGCCATCAGTTTCTGAGCCGATGACGGAGGACGCTTGTCACTGGGCTGCTGCCTGCGGTTGTGTCACCCAGTCGGACTCCAGTGTCAGTAACAGCCCTGCTGGCGCGGCCCAGCATCGCACCCCCCCCCCCCACCCCCACCCCCGGGCCTCCGTTATCTAACTCGCCGGAGTGAAGTCACTGGGTCAAGGCAGCCGCAGTCCGTCACGACCCCTCGCCCAGAAAGTCACACTTGCGTCAGCACTCCAAATGGAGCTCCATCCATTAGCGTTCGCCTGTTGGAAATCAATAGGGATGAAAATAGCACGGTTCGGTGTTTAACGACGAGGAATGTTCCCTCCACAGCTTCTGTGTCGCCTGCATGCGAAACCAGAAACGTCTGTGCTGAGATCCCCCCCCCCCCCCCCAGTTTGTTTGTGCTGTACTACACATAAACAACCTCAACAAGGCCTTCAGAACTCAAGAGTGTAAACAAATTGTGTGAGATGAGAATCTTAAAGAGAAGAAGAAATGGGCCTCCCGCGCTGGTTATATATTCTGTATACTGGTAATTATCGGCTCTTCTAAAAGCAGCTCTGGTTGCGAGTTGCACCCTGTGGACATGTAGATGTAACGATAAGCGTTTGAATAGAAACCTTTAATTGTTGAACAAAGTGTTTTATGAAAGACTTCTGGGAAACTATTATACTGTATATCCACCTTTCATTCTGAAGAATGATCTGATTCAAAAACCATAACCGGAAATATTCTCCGCTTTAAGCAGCAGCCATGAGGCACCGTAAAGTACAAAATGATGTTGCTGAGCCCACACAGAGGTTTCCAAGAGGCTAACATTTATTCATTGAACTCAATGAAACACCAGTGAATTTATATCATGTTTATCACGGTAACCACAAAAGTCGTGGATCCTTAACAAAGTCATTATTCTAACAACTTCACCAAACCGTGACCACCCTGTAACCTTAACCGCATGTTTGTTATTACAGGGAAGGTCTTGTGCGCCTGCCGTCAGCATGTTAACACTGTCATTGCGAGGACATGGGCCTGCTGATGATAGCATTTAGCTCATAGTGCTGCAGTATGACCAATGGTTGCATTAAAAAGTAGAGCTGTACTCAGTAGAGCGCACACATATGCCAAGGCCGAAACCCCCCCGACACATGACTGTCTGGTTCATATTGTAGAAATATAAGAGTGGTCTTAAATCATTTATGTATCCTGAACATGGTTAAAGAAAAGGAAAGCCGTTTTCAGACATGACCATCGGGGGAACTCCTGCTCAGATGACAACAACACCAACTGGAGAGATTTGTTGTCTTCTTGTTTAGTCTTTTCATTTTTTGCGTCTGTCGCGTTTTAGAAACGTCGTCAACCCCCCCACTTGCTCGAAGTGAATTCAGCAGAGGATCTCATGCTGTGTTCTCTCTCTACGACCTTCTCTGGCTTACTAGGGGGGCCAGATGGAGAAAGGCCTGCAGAAAGTCCGGAGGCTCTTACTAGGACCTTTGCGTTTACACATACATGTCCTTCAGAGAAACTCTGGAGAATCTCTAGAGTTTGTTGTATATGTCTGAAAGCAGCTAGAGACATAATAAGATGTCTCTAAACTCTGAGTCCTGTTTTAATATTCCTCACTTTTTCTATCTTTATGAACTTGCTGAAATTCCCTCTTATTCAGAATTTACACATTTTCAGTCTTGATTACACAAACACTGTAAGAAATGTACCTGGTAAATTACAATAAACTACTGGCAGCTACAGTCACCAGCAAGATACCGTTACTCTACAGTATACATACAAACAACAGTTTATAACCATTACAAATATTACAGTACTATACTGCGTATTTAGATGTTTTACCGTATAATACTATACTGTTTTGTTGCTGTTCCTACTGTGATTTTCATTTATGGTTTATTGCCATATAATGTATTAAAATACTATGAAATCTGATTTTACAGTATAACATTGGTAGAAGCTAATGATTTAAAAGTTTTACATTTCACAATGATTACCTTTGAAACTGCAAGCATAAAAATGGTTCAGTCAAGAAATGGCCTTAAACCCTTAGGTTTTTATTGAAGACACAGCATCAAGCATATTCAATAACAATGTAATCCATAAAAAACACCCTCCCTCATGCTGAACAGGTTCTCAATCTGCATGTCATTGTCTGAATTCAGTTTTCTTCTTTAACTATGAAAATAGATATAAACCTGAAACTTCACAACTGGACAACTGCACTGAAGTAAACTGAGCTGAACAGAACACTTGTGCTGAGACCTGTTGCCTCATGACGTGAGCCTCTGGTTGCAGTCTGGGCGAGTCCCTGGTGAAAGTACAGCTCCTGTAGGAAGATGTGTTTGGATTCCATTAAGCCTTAAAGTACATGAGTTTCTCTCCCCCTTTTTGTCTGGACCAGCTTCTCCTGTGTTCTTAAACACCACATGCCCTGGTCGGCCTTTGTTCCCCTCTCGGGATTGACAACAATGAAATGCCTAAAAATTTAATAAGATAAAAAGCATGTAAGTTAGGATTATTTGCAGGGCTTGTGGCATCCTCTTGAGATTGAGAGTTGAACACAAGACAGTAAAAACTGGGCTGGATGATCTCATATAGGACATGCCATAAATGATCATGTAACATCCATTTGTGACAATGCAAACAACTGTGTCTCCGCCAGATTTGCTTATGTGACTCTTACCCAATCAGTTGTGGACTGGCTGTGAGGGTCAGGTGCCATCCACATGACTTGGACTTCGGCTGTTAAGTAACCCAGGAGCAGGCCTATAGTATCCAATTCTTTGCAGTCAGTCATCGTGGAAATCATCATCTTCAATCCCTCCTCTTATAGTATTTAATGCCAGTTTTGTTCCTATACGTCAACTGTGCTAAATGAAGTAATGGGACTGGATTCAGCATGAGTTGTCCAAATGCATTATGAGTGGTTGAACAAAAAATACTGTATTATACTGTAATTACGGACAGTAGCTTGCTGCAAATGTCTCCCTCATCGTAAGCATCAGCATTTCTACTATTCAGATGTATCTAAGAAAGACAGTACAGCACTGTACAAAATTCCCTGTATTTTTACAGCAATTTGTTACAGTGCACCGTAACAATCCTGTACTTATTGCACTTGAATAGTTCCCATTTAAATGCAGAGAATAATTTTGAATGTGTTATTGCCCCAGGTGAAGTCAGAGCTATCTCAGATCAACCCTGACTCTCACTCAGATGACTTTCCACTGGAGAACCTACAGTTTATTCTGGGAGGAGGAGTCCCGGGGATCGTGGGGTTGATTCCTGATAGGAAATGCCTCTTTAGCCAACAGGAACACAGCACAATGGAGAACATTGTGAGGAATCACAGGGTTTTTATTTAAGGCTGTGGACAGGAGAGTAGGGAACAGGAGAGTAGGGGACAGTGCTGAGGATGTGAACATGTCCTGGTTTTAGTTTTCTCATTTTGTGTCATCCCTTCGTCAAAACGTATAAATCACAAGTGTGTCACCCAATGACATGAAAGAAACCCCTGCCCCCTGCCATGTCTCATCCCCTCTCTGCTTTACGTCCTCTCAGGTTTCTATCATACGGCTCCTCTGCACTTACACAACAAAACAGATGAAAGACGTGTGATTCTAACAGCGAGGGGAGGGGGGGGGCATGGCTTGAATACACACACCGACAGACGGACGTGTGTGATCGACTTATACTGAGTCGGAGAGAAGACAGAAGTCAAATGGACGCAGAGCAGAGCAGCTGTTTGCTCTGATTTCTCTCGTGCGTCACACTCCGGCCCCTCAGGAGCAGCACAGCAGTTTGAAACTAACCCCTGAACTTTATTGGCAGGGCCACGAGGATACAGCGTACAGTGGCGTTGGTTGCCAAAATGTGTTTATTGTTTCCCATATTTTCTTACAGCGTCCCTTCTGAGCAGGCGAATGTCGAATGGTCACGTCTGTGTTGCTGCTCTGATGTCAGCCAAGTGTTAAACTCGTCCTGCTCCAAGGACGCACTGGGTCGTTTCAGCCTGAAGGAGAACTGTCAATGAGACGTTACTTGTTAATGTTCTCTCTTTTAGAAGTCAAGCTGATTCCCCACAAAGTCACACTACTGTAAACTTATGATTACTGACATTTTACTAATAAGGCTCCATTTTTAAGCTGTGATTATTAGCTGAGTGGCCGGTTAATCCATTGTTCTGCTCGTCAGTTATAAACCATTGGTAATAACAACTCCTGGATTAGCAGGTTGTGGATAATCCTCCTCCAGCCCGACACTTTGCTATAGATTCACATGGAAGGCCCCCTCTAAGTTATTAAAGTCATGAACAAAATTCTAAGAATTTCTAATTTCTTATTAATTGTAAATTGTTAATGAAAATGTCTTCAGCAACCCACGGATTCTGCTGTTGTAAATAAGCCGTTTATAAATGGATTTTAGTCTTGATGTCCTGCAGCCCAACACGAGGATAAGTGGTAAAACGGCTCGATGAAGAGCTCACTAAGTTCCCAGGATATAAATCTTTAATAAATGAGTCATCAACCAGTAATGAAGCCATTTATTACACCTTTTAAACCCTTTATACATTTTAACTGGTGGAGTCTAGAACCGCGTGCGCTCAGACGATGGATGTCTTTGGTGGCGACCTCCATTTATTCTGACAGAAAGAGATAAGTTATAAAATCCTCTCATCATCTGTGTTCATAGATTGAGCACCACAAACGCAATAGAGGCTAAAATCCAACATTTCTACGACCACAGTGTCACAGACCTCTCCCCATGGAGGAACGGCAGCAAAAGTGAAGAGATGAAAGCAGGAGAAACTGTTTTATATGGAGGGGACCACTGAAAGTCAATAGAGGAACAGAAACGTGATCCACATATTGACTATGGAGGTCTGAACGTGCCAGATCACAACGTAGACTACTGTATAAAGATGAATGATGTGTCTCCACTTCCTCCCACTATCCAGAAACAAAGCCCAAATATTCTGCATACGAACACTGGCATCTCGCTCATTCGGAGCCTGAGTCTGCAATAGAAAACCTACCGATACACGCACTCGAGTCAGGCTCAGCTGTCTATCATGATGTTTTTATAGCATCAAATAACTAATTGAAACCAAACTTATCAGAAACATGAACACTTGAACAAACATCAGTGTGATAAGAAGTACCTAAAATGACAGAAACCATATTTAAGAAACATTTATTCGACGTATACTTTGAATTTTTAGTTTGGTCCACGTCCCATCTACTAACATGGACAAGGTGGGATTTATGAGCTATACTGCAACCGGCCACCAGGGGGAGATCAAGATGCTTTTGCATCACTTAAGTGTAGCTCTCATGTTGTACTTCTTTATATACAATCAATCGGTAATGAATATTAACACAGATTGTGTGTATTTATAACATTACATATTATAAATGTATGTTTGTTGCATGTCACACTTGCTCCACATATTTTCTCCACAAATTTGTACAAATCAGATAAGCTGGAGCAGTTTTATAAACTATTTTCTCCTCTGCATGACTGAAATGACCTGAAATAGACTTTAAACAATCTGACTCAGTACTTATACAAATTCAAATACTGAGGATATGTGTAGTGGTTTTGTTGCTAAATTTAATTTAATTTTCAAATTTGGGAGGTAGCAAGGAGAACCCAGCTGAGCACAGACCAACCTGTGCTTTCACATTCTTAGACTTCGAACACACACCCACTGCAGCAGCTCAGCAGATAGGAATCTAGAAATATGAAAATGATGGGCGGAAGCCTGTAAAGCATTTAATTGTTGCTGACAATGCAACAGTGTGAGGAGTGCATGTAAAGAAAAACTAACTGGGCCAGAGAACCACACGTGCACGAGCACACAGACCCAGTGGTGCCTCTGAGAAAAGTTTGATGCTGATGTGCAGTGAAAGGCAGAGGTGGTGCATTAGTTGGAGTGTGGAGCCGCTGTGAGTCAGATTGTGCTGCCGTGTCAGCTCGTCCAGACAGACACTGCTCTCCAGGCTCTGTGTAGGTGTCTCTCGGGGGACAGAGAGGCTTTTCTGTTACGAAACCCAGAGTTCAGGCCAGTAGCTGCTGCACCTCTTCAATTCTTCATGACATGCAAGGGCTGCCTGCATCGCCTGGTTGGCAGCGCGGGGTCACAGGGCTCCAGCACAAAATGTTTTTAAAAAATCACACGTCCATTAACAGATTATCTCCAGCACTTTGCTTTTTTACGTGGGCTTTACTACAGGATGTTTTCACAAAGAGCATTTTAATCTTTGTTTCGGCTCGTAGTCACATGCATTGACTCGTTCAGTTACAGTGATCAACGTCTTACAGGAGCCGCTCGTTCTGTGCTGTGGTGTTTGCTTTCAAAATGTTCTGCAAGAACTTTTAAAGTGACAGTTTTCTCCAACAAATGCATTCATTTTTAAACAGCCTTTCTGAGCTGTCTGCACAACATGAAATAAAATACATCTGGGGTCATATCCCTGCTCAAATGTAAAATGTTGACTTTTAGGCAACAGTAAATCAGGGAAATCTAACTTTTTAAAACTTTGTTTGAACTGGGGTCAAAGCTGCAGCCATACAATCTGGTTGGGTGGTTGTTGTTAAATGGAGAAACCTGTGATAATGACAGTTTTGTCAAAGTTTGGTTTATTTCATTCAGAAAGTCTCAGAGATCAATCGTCACAGATATCTGTTGACCCAAGGTGTCCCTGACTGAAACTGAGAGCAGCAGTCGTGACCTCAGCAGAGGAACTGTGTTGTGACAGACCCAACAGAGCGTTTGTCATAGATTTGTAATTTCAGGGTTAAGTGGACAGAATTACTGGAATCTCTCTGTGGGAAAATGGAAGATAAACACAAAACGAATCGCTCCTGATGTCTTTATGAGAAGAAAAAAAAAAAAGAGGTTTAATTCACAGGAACGTCTTTTTGAAATATGTGTATGTATATATGTAAAATATGTTAATGAATTTATTTTTTACCTCCAGAGAGGTGGTTATGTTTTCATCACTGTCTCTTTGTTTGTTGGTTTGTTTGTTTGTTTGCAAGATTGCGATAAAAACTACCGGACGAATTATCACAAAACTTGGTAGAAGGATGGGATGTAAGACCCCATTCAATTTTGATGTGGCTGCAGACCTGGGGGCAGATCTAGGAATTATTCATCACTTTCCTTAGCATTCTGCGATAGATTGTTTTATTTTAACATTTTCTCCAATTTTCCAGAGAATAATTCATGGATCCTGATGAAAACAATCAGGTGTATTTATGGAACTGATAGTTATGAGTGTGTGAAATATGGTGCAGCTTGATTGAATTTAAGGTGACTGTTGGGCCTTGGCAGCTGGAGCACTTTGTCTTTTAGTTTGATTAGTTTAATTAAGGCACCATTATTACCATTAAAAGATAATGTCCTAATAACTGGTAGTTAGCATTTTTTGATCGTAACAAAATGTCCTTTGTTTGTCACGTGCAGTTTGAGGAGGTGTGACGTTTCCCTTTATCACTCTCGCTGTTGACTGCATTAGATTTTTTTTATCCATTTACTGCCTACTGACATTTTAAGTATCAGCCGCGTTGTTAATGGCTCCAGCGGCGCTAAAAATGTGTCACTTCTGGGTCACCTGATGCACTTCAGTGTCTCCGCTGTCGGTGACCTTGCATACCGCAGGCTTATGTAACCTCAGCAGTCTCCGTTTCCACAGACGTGCAACATGAGCTCCGACACAGAAGTCTGAACACACCGTGTGGTGTGTGTGTGTGTGTGTGTGAGAAGCGACACACACTGCATAGCGACCTCTCACACACCTGCTATTAAACACAGGTTTCCAGCAGCTAGGTGGGACATTTTGTGATGGGTGCGTTTGATTCAGTTTAGCACATTTTTAAATATCAGTGAGAGAAGTTGAAGACAAATAGCACGTGTTCATAAACGCTGATGTGTATATTCCAGTGCACGTGCGGAGGTGTTTGTGGACGCATGTGTTTACTTGTGCCGCCTGAGATGTTGTTCTGACTGAGGAGGTTTTCCATTTTGGGAGCCCCCGTCCTCCCCATCTGTTTTTTCATCTTTTACGTCAATGCCTCCAGACCGTCACTGAGTGAAAGGGTTTTCCTGCTCGATGTCTCCTGAGAGCTGCTGCCAGGCTCGCTTCATCACTGTATGTCTTACGGGCCAATGAGTTTCCGTTTAAGCTGGAGAGAATACTTCAGTGGAAAAAGTGAAGAAACTTCCTCACTAGTCCCTCAACTTCCTCATCTCTTTTGTTTACGGACCCTGGCATTTTCCAAACAGGTGTTTGTGCAGTGACATAATAAACTCATTTGTAATTTTTTCCCCTGAGTGAAATGGCAAGACAAACATAAGATCATGACGTCAACAGGATGTGCGCTCACTTCCTTTTGAACAGAGGCACTCGTTCCTGTCATTCGACTTGCAGTCATGTGGTTGTGCAGTAACTTTGTGCAACAAAAAGACGGAGAGGAACTAACACGACCGGGCAGCTCGGGAGAGTGGCTCCAGCCTTGTAAATTAACAGAGACACAGCCGAGCGGAGGACTCGCGGACTGACAGACGAACAGCCCGGAAGGATTTGAGTATACGAGACAGAACATAAAGCAACGGACAAAGGGGATGAGGGGAAAAAAACAGGAGCAGGAGGCGCAAATCTGTCAGACGAGACTGTTAATTACCTCGACAAATTCAGCATAGCCTTATGACTGCCAGGCTGGAACAAACTATTGCTCCTTGTCTCAAATAATCAGCTCTGCTAATGCCAACCCTTGCCCCCTGACTGGACCCATTTCTCTGCCCTCCGTCTGGCTGCACAAACACTCATGACCCACTTAGAGAAGCTTACACACACACACCCACACACACACACACACACACACACACACAAAGAGACATATCTCTACAATCAGCTCAGAGAAATGAAAGGCAGACTTGTTAGCTTTCCGCAGACTTGTCGGCTGCATTGTGAGGCCGCCGTCGCTGACGCCAGCTCTGGCCGATGGCCTCATGTGTCCACTGCAGCGTCGAGTGGCGACAGAGGTAAACAAACAAGCTGCATCCAGTTCGAGCTGAGACAAAGAGCCAGTCATCGAGAGGAGAGAGTGTGAGGCCACCACTCTGACCTATAACCCCCCCAAAAAACAGCAGCAATTTATGTGTGTGTGTCTGATTATATTGTATCTTAACAACATTAATAAACGTCTTATTATTAATGTTCAGTTCATACGGTTATGGGGTAGGTTTGGGTTGGGGTCGCTCAAAAGCAACATTACATCACAAGTCAGCTGCAGCCCTCTTTCCCTCGCAGTCACTGCACAGTCATGAGGGGGATGAGGATGACTGCACATGTGCACCCCAGTGTGTTGGATTCTCGGAAGATCTATTCAGGAGCATTGATTAAACCACACAGTGTGTCTTGAAAAACATATGCTGTGGAATTTGTGGTAAATATCAATAAAAACCTCCATTTGATGAAAGGGCAGGGACCAATAGATGTCTTAGGTTTCAAAAAGTCATTTTTGGCAAAAAACGAAGTATCAGGGAATCTCTAAAGCTGAGACTCTTCGCTGCACATGGAATCATGGTGCTCTGTTGGACCAACTTAAAAAAATGACTTCAATGGGTAACACACAAAAATAATTGTGTTCAACTTAATTGTAACAAGTTACACAAATACAATTTCTAACTTTAATTTAGAAGAACTCAATTCATTTGTCTGGTTATCATATAAGCCATTAAGATACATCATCTGGGAACCATGAAAGTCTGCCCTATATATTCCATTCCAACAATGGATGAGATAAACAACTCATGTCTCTTTGTGTTGCAGGAAGGAGTCTGGGCAGCTGGCGATGAGCACAGCTAATACCCATGATACCTTCCCGCAACATGTGGTCATGTAGCGACAAAGTAGCAGCGTTCTCTCTGGTTTCACGAGTCCAGTGTAACAGTAGCTGGAAGCCGACGAGTCAGGCCCTTGTGACGCAGCCGTCACCTGACAAGTCCTCCCAAGTTTCCACAGAGACACAACTTCTGACACTCCTGTGTCATGGTACGACCACGTGGTGCGACGAGGGGCTCTGACTGTGTCTGTGATCGCGGTTCCTCCTTTGCTCCATCTCTGCCACGCACACTGCACACTGAGATGAAACACTGAAGTGAGAGATGACACAAGGGGGGGGGTTTTGCAGCAACAACAGGGAAAGCTAGAAAAATGCCACGAATCACAAGATTCAGACACAATTCAGGACGAAAGACAAAAAGAGGGGAGTTGATCTGCTCTAGTTCCATGTTTACTTTCTGAGAGAACAACGTCTGAGTCTCTGAATCCTTCTGAGAAAAACAAAAATCTCTGTGTGATTGTCTGTCTGTCTTTTCTTGCATTTCAAGGAATTGGGCCCCCCCCCCATCCGTATTTATTTAAAAGTGAACTTGCTGAGATGACATGTGATTTCAAACACAGAATACTCCTTTGTGAGATTGAAAGATACATATTTTTTTGTAAACAGAAATAAAAACACTATCATAATTACCACAATATTATTTTCATCAATAGCTCTTAAAGACACGTTTATTACACAGCCTCCACCCAGGAGAAAATGTTAGTCTTTAAACTTAACATAAATAATAATGTGACTGATAGGAACTTTTTTTAAATCTTGATATTATTTCTGGCCACATCGTCCATTTTTAATGGGCATAAAACAGTAAATAACATTTTTAAAAACACCATAATTGTTGGAACCTTGGTGGGTGGGTGGGAAGGTGAGAGTGCTGGTGGAGGTGGAGGGGCGGAACACAGACGGTTTGTTTGTGGTTTGTGTGTGTGACTGTTTAGAGGGAGACCAATTCAGCACACAGCTGCTTGATGAACTCAGTATGAGACAGTGATGGAATGTAATGCCTGTAATGGAATGCTCACACGGCCGCCAAAGCCTGCTGTACAATATTAACAGAGCCCAAAGTGCGTCATAGCTCTCACAGCTGACCGCGTGTGTGTGTCCCTTTAATCTCTCTCTCTCTACTGTAGTGCCACACCGGTCTTGTGGTGGTGAAGTATGAGCCTCCAAATCCAAGTCCCTGGGTGGTGTCGCCATAGAGACAGGAACAATGGCAGCGCTGCACATTAACCTAATATTCAGGGCGAGTGCTTCTTCAAAGATAACAGCTCTGACTCTGGAGACAATTAGTTGTAGGGTGTTTTGAAGGGACATAAAAACTTTCTGCTGGTTTTAATTTGACGGGATGATTATGATCATAATAACAATTACAGTCAATCCACAAAATACTATATTATTATAGGATGAAGAGCAAGACTCTGGTTTAGACATTTTGAGCAGTGGTGTAGCATCTGTATGAATCCGGAATCCTGTCTCCTGGAGATACATTCATATAACGTTCAGTTCATGTTGGTTTACGTCTAATGGGGAGTTTGTTTTGACATCCCATCATTGTCTGTCAGCATTAAAGTTGTCAGGTATTTAGGGGAAAATGTGTCATAATAAAAGTTTTGCACCATACAAAAACATTGTACCAGCATTAAAATAAGGTGTATAAGCATCCATATGAAGCTGGAATTCTGTCTCCTGGAAATTACGATTATATAAAACAAATTTGCATGAAAAAGTATGATCTGAAGAAAATGTCACCGTGATCAGATACGTTTTCTGTTAACATTGTGAGCAAAGATTTGTATTTTCATTATCTTAAAAGTCGTAAATATGATGCTAATGAATGTATTAGTAAAATGTGAATGGTTTCAGAAAATGAAGTAGGTGTTTAAAATCAATCTCTGTGAGACAAAAGCGTTTTTTTTCTACTTTCGTCTGATAAAGAAAGACGGACAGTTTCTTCCGTTCCAAACACAGCTGTACATCTACCAAAATCTCTCCAATGTAATGAGTGGAAACACTGGGCGAGAGGGGGGGGTACACCCTGGATAGGTTGCCGGCATTTGTCCGAAATGTAGAAAGATAACATTTTCAGGAAATAGAGCAGAACATTGAAACAAATGATGAATGAAATGTGAAATTCAGTTAATCTTTTTTTTAAATACCATGAAAATTGGTACAGTTTGGTCGGCTGCCAGTGAAAATTCTTCTTGAGGCGTGGTTCTGCTAAAAGGAAACTCCCTGTAGTCATTGCTAATTATTTGTTCCAGCTCTAACAACATGATGTGACCCAGCTACAGGAGATAATACTAATTCCGCTGCTGGGTGTGTTTAAAGGTCATGCTGTACCTGTGCCGCCTCCTTTAATTGAACACTTAAACTTCATATAAACCACGTACCGAGTACCTGTGATCTCACATGGCTCTCATTAACAGGCGGCGCAGTATCTGCTGTACAGTATCACTCGAAAGTTACCTTGACGTGTCAGACAAAGCAAAAAAATAAATCCTGCTACCTTAAATTTTTCTGTAGAGCCATGCCAAACAACCTGCCCAGGTGGTTTAAACAAACAATTATTTTCTGGCCTTTGTTATTTACTTCAACCAGTTTTCCTATTAGCTCAATTTTTATGCACAGAATCACTGATTGCACTCAGAAAGCTTTACAATGTCAACAACGTTCTATTATTACACCCTAGATGCGGTTAAGAGGTAATGACTTCAAGCGGGATATTTTTGCCAGATAATGAGTTAAATATGACATGTTCACATGGTCTCCCAGGTCTATTCACACAATGTTAGTTCTAATTCTGGTCTCCACCAACTCCTGAGAGACATATCAGGCTCTTTAGCTGCTTAATGATCCACTTCATCAGTAATTAGCTCCCCGTTTTTTTTCTATTGGACAAAACAATGCTGTGAGGCAGGCAGATTTATCATTACAAATGATCTTTTCACATTGTTTTAACATTATTATTGAGTAAATATTGGTTATAGCCACTTTAAATTCAATGATCAGACTCAAAAGGATGAAAAGCCTGACATAAGGTGCGACAAATAGAAAGAATTAGATGAAGACACGACCCTGATAATGTAGCACCAAATTAAATTGGGTCTATGCTGTTCGATATATTTTCTCAGACTTCCACTCATTTTACAGTCGGATCGAATTTCGGCTTTGTTTTGCGTCATTTGCCGCACAGAGGACAGAGTTCCTGACCGGCTGTCGGACGAATTTCTGACATGTCCGAAATACTAGTGAGAAATGTCGGTGCCCCCTCTTTTTAAATGTTCCGCCACACAGAATGACACATATGGTCAATTCAGCACGTTTCCCCTTTTTACCATTGTGAAAGCCCTAAAACTTTGATTTCTTTGAAAATAACCAGACAAGTCTGGAGGGGCAAATTGTGAGCTTTGAATTTCCATGGCAGAATTTAACAAAACAAAGGCTAAAATAATCCTGTATGCCGATTTGGAGTGGTCTCTTTGTCAGCTGTGTCCACTACTGCTAACGTGTACTGCACAGTTTGTACAAAAAAACAAAGCTCATTGCTCATTTTAACAGCAAAAATCTCAAAGCTTTTTGTGGCTGTTTTCCTTGTTGTGTGTGTGAACTGAGTGCAGCTAACTCTGTAATGCACAGCTACGCCGTACACTTCCGAAACATGTTTATTTACTCTGCTGTGAACGTCCACGAGTTCCACAAATCCTCTGGTATTCGTACTCATCCTGCCAGAGGCCTCGATTATTGGCAGTGACGCATGTGTACGGTTCCTCGCTCACGTACACACAATTAGCCGGGTGCTAATCTCACCACGAGGGGAGGGCTTCAAAAGCCGCTAAATTGGCTTGGTAGAGAATATTTTCCACATTGTTTTTTTAACTGCTTTACAGCACATTCAGGCCAGTGGTGCACAGCAGCGCAATAACTGGCACTTCATAGTTTCTTATGCAACAGTCCTTGTGGCTGTTACAGTATCACTGGCATTTTGACTCTGAGTTTCCCTTTTGTCATCAGACGTTCACTGGGATTTTTGCTGCATTTGCTGTTTTCCCCTAAACTTCTGTCTCTTCTGCTTTTGCCCACATAAATGATTCTGGGAAACCTCTTTGCTCCTCAATGCCGTTTCACTTTTGATAAGTGAATTACTTATTCAAAACGTCTGAATGTTTAATGTAGAGCTGTCTGTGTGTTGAACCTTGGATTATTTTGTGTGGGTGTGTGTATCTGGAACAGAGTAGGAAGTGAGATAGGTTCATCTGAGTACGCCTCACACTCAAGTGCGTAACAGTCCAGGCCAAATCCCCAAATGCCTTGAAAGTCCCTTTTTACTCTCAGCTCAAGAACTTTTCTCTTACACTTTGTTGTTAGTACAAACATCCAAGTACTGTACTTCAGGTTCAAGGCTAGCGCTGTTCCAAAAACTTTCTCACAGATTTCATACAAAGTTCACAAAACAGCAACAATAAAACAATGATCATGACACTGATTATTCCTCTATTATTGTTCAAAAACACAAATTAAAAACACATCAATGAGCCAAACCAATGTGTTAGGGGACATTTTCATACATACACACAGGAGTTTATTTTCACTCCCATACTCCCAATCGCACTAACTGTATTCATCCACAGCTGACAATAGTCCCCAAAGAAAGGTTCTGTTTGAGTAACCTCGGTTCAAAACTGCAGGGCCCAGCTGTTAAAGGAAATTAGTTAATCTATTTTCTTAATGAAACAATAAATTTATAACCACTTAAGCCTAAAGCCCTACTGAGGCTTGAGGCCTGCTGAGGATTGAGCTCTACTTAAACTTGGGCTCTATGCTGAGGCTTTAGTCCTCCTGCAGGGGCCACAGGTTCGGGAAATTACATTAAAAAAATTACACAGAATAATTACACCATTATCCTCTCCATTCACCATGGTTCATATGGTTAAGTGACTACAAGTGTCATAGTATAATGCACTTGGAGTCCACTACATTTGTCCGGCAGACAATTTAGAGTCGTAACTTTACAGTTTCAGATTTAACACAGCTAAATATATCAGCTCTGGAACCAAACTCCTCATCCTGGGAACACTTCACTTTGACCCTCATTGAGCGTTAAATATATAAACACATGACAAATGGTTTATTACTCTCTGAAATGTGGTTGTAAGTGGCTATTAACGTGACTGTCAACAGCTATAACTCCTCCTGAGGTCATCAATAACTGATCTATAAACAGCTACAGCAGCATACGTCTTCATGAGAAAATATGTACATTAAGTAACACTTAAACATGTCATTAAAGCCACTTACAGATAAATTATAGTTTGTTAAATGGGGAGGATTAAAGTAAATTATCACCTCCAATGGTTTATTGTATAAGTTGGTTGAAATGCTACATACACATCAATTCATTAGCGATAAAAATATCATAACAAAATATACTACACCACCAGCGAAGGCTTTCTTTATGCATGATGTTTAAATTTCAGTTTCGACACCTTACATTTTTTTTTGTTGATATAACTTTTGCTGTGTTGCAACTTTTAAGTAAGTAAAGAATCTGAAGAATCTGAATCTACTTCCTCCATCAGCGCTCATCTCCAAGTCTTCTTCTCTCTGCACCTCCTCCTGTTAATGTTCGCTTCCAAGTCATGTAGCACTGGGAGCTCAGGGACAAACTGTACAAGCCACACTGAGTCCTGTGTTTCTTCCCTCTGGGTGACCCGCACAGAACTGTCCCGACCCGGGAGCTCAGTTTACATGCACATATACACAACCAACCTCAGAGAGTTCTAAACAGAATCACCTCCATTTATCTGTCACAGAGGCAGATACTGAATACTCAGCACACAGACTCTGACAAGGACAATTCAGCTGGGCCTTGGCCCAACAGGAAGTATGATCTTTGCAAGATTACATAAGCAGTCAGCCGCATGTCAACTTGTTCCAAGTGTGATCATGTCAGCACATCAGGTGTCAGTAAGTGTTTGGACTTAACAGCAGCCTCTGAAAGTTTCAACACATTACCAATATTTGGAAAATGTGACTCAGTCACAGCTCTGAATTACTTTCAGTGTAATCCCTCAGCCTGTCAGTTCAATTTCTATGTCCAGAGTTCTTCGTAGGAGTAAATGTTCCGCGTGGAGTTCCACAGGGCTAAAATCTAGGTCTACTACTTTTTCTATGGTATAATTTTACTGTTATAATGCATACGCTTAGTATTGATTTTCAATAAATGGCATGTAGCAATTAGTTCAAAACAATCATAGTCCTTTTTATTATAAAACTGTATCTCCAACACTTAGGTGTAACTTGTGTTCTATTTTTCCTCCTGTGTGTAAGAAATAGAAATAGAACTGATCCTAACATCAGCTTTTCGATAATACATAAATAAAACCTTTAAGGCGGAATTTATTTGTGTGTGGAAAAAACAACTTCCCCTTTTTTTGTGAGCAGAAGTAAAAAGTGGAAAACGCACTTGCCAACTGGCACTAATGTAAAATCAATAGTCTGACACATACAGGATTTTTGAGGCTGATACCAATATCAGTATTTGTATTTAAATAGCTGAATATAACATATTGGCCATTTAAAAAAAATTGACCAAGGTATTTACTGAGTATGTGATGGTTTTTAGGCAAAAACGTATATTTGCCCTTTCTCTTCTGACATTTTCTTTTTAACTTTTCTCTGTCATTTTTGTATCGTTTTAATTGTTAAAAGGAAGGAAATCAAGTTTCCCTCCTTACAAAATATGTACTGCATATTTAATTGTTTTAAGTTGTTTGTTTTCTACTTAATATCAACAGTTTGAGCGGAATTTCATTCATAAAATATGCCTCAACAACAACTCACACACGCGTTGTACAGTATACGTTTGTGCAAACTTCTATAAATCAGACAGTGTTGTTGAGAGCATTTTACAAAGAGCTTGTCAGTTAATACAGGGTCACGTCTTCAGCAGCTGATGACAGTTATATTTGTGGTGGCTGGACATCTAATGCACAGTGTTCCTTTCACCCTGAGCCTCCAGGAGCACATTCCTGAGGTTAATATCCAAATGTCAGGACATAAGTTACATGTACAAATGTGTGGGACTATTTTCGAGTCAGTGATTTGTGGTGCGTCGTCACCCTGTAAATCTGTACATGCAGTGAACAGCAAATCAACGCATTGCTAAGTTTGGAACAGGCAGCACTCTGTTGGGTCCAGTAGAAATTAGAAAGGGGATTCACCACTGTCTTAGTCTCTAATCTAACTGCAGATAATGAGTGAGCAGGGAGAGAAGACGAGTGAAGCAGAGTTCACTTGGCTCTCGGATGGTTCGGCTTCTCACTTCCAGCCATCCGGTAAATTCTGCTCAGACGTTTCATGAATAACCGACCAGCAGGAGGGTCGATGGGGTCTGATGCATCATCGCTCTGCATCACAGCAGAGGATGATGTGCATCATCACTGTGCCTGATCATCAGTGACTGGTAGAAGATGAAGCAATAGAAATATGTTTTACAATAAAATACTGGCACTAACGGTCAGTGTTTTATGATCCTCTATTGACGTACAGTAAGATTGGCTGGTTTTTATATTAATCAAATAAAATGGATAAAATAACTTAATTAAGCAACACTCACATTATCATGAGTTATACAGTAATAACATTATTTCCTTATGAGTCACTGATAATTACCAGTTATACCAAAATACATTACTTTCTTAAAGGGATAGTTTGCCCAAAAATGAAAATGCACTCATTTTCTAATAGCAACTATGCCGAAGGAGGGGTGAAGTGTTTGAGTCCACAAAACAGTCTCAGGGGTAAACAGCGTTGCAGCAAAATCCAATATAGTTGAAGTAACTGGGGTTTAAATTCTTCAAACATAAAAAAAAACAGAAATACAACATAACATGCCTTCATACTGCTGCTGTGGTGTCATCCAAGCGTCCGTAAGCCCCGACATTCAAATTCGACTCGAAGCAACGTATTTACACCATGGTTTGAGCCTAAATGTCCGCTGTTATCCTCAGCCTGGAGCCATGTTCATGTTCACCCGCACACACATGACAAACTCTCGCCTCTATGCCCTCGGCCAAGGGGCACGTGACGACAGCTATCGCAAGCTGATCTCGTCTTGCGATACTCGTAAGTTCTCGCAATAGCTGCAGTGTTGTGAATGTCGGGGCTTACGAACGCGTGGATGACACCACAGGAGCGGTATGGAGGCTTGGTATGGTTTTTCTGTTGTTTTGTAAGTTTTAAGAAGTGGTCACCAGTTACGTCAATTGTATTGGATTTGGCTGCAACACGGTTTACCCCTGAGACTCCTGAAGTTATTTGTGGACTCAAACCCACTCATCCACCTCTGCGTAGTGGTGAGTAGATAATGAGTGTATTTTCATTGTTGGGTGAACTATCCTTTAAAGGGATAAAACTAGTGAATTGACATATTCTAGTATATGGATCATGAAATTCAGAGGTAAAAGCTAAATATAAAAGGCAAAGATTATGTGCAATATGAATATTAAAATAAATTAGACTGAAGGGAAAAAAAGTCAGAGTTGAGCCAAAAAGCTCTTCTGTTATAATTTTAAAATTTAAACATGATTGATAGTGCATCTGAAAAGTTAGAAGAGTTGATAAAAGAGCAGCAACCACCCATGAACATGTCCATGTTATAAAGAACATTCAAACCACAGCAAGTTTAGGAAGTGAACTTTATTTAAATAAATAGCCACATAAATAAACAATCTTTCTCAAACTAGCATTCTCTGTCCTTTCGTTTCTCTTCCTGTTCCTTCCCTCCACACAACCACACATGCACACACAGACACACACAGACATGCACATGCTCACACAGTCAAGTAACAAATAACAAAAGAATAACAAAGAAAAAAAAAAACATGAAATACTTCTTATTATCCAAAGTTTATCAAAAGGGTAATTTTACAGATTTGCATCGAGAGTCTTAGTGTTTCAATAGTTTTGTGAAATTGTTTCGTCATCATGAGAAAAAACAAATCGGAAATAAGAAATATGAATAAAGTGCAATTCTTGCTTCTGTTTACACAGCGAGTTCAAAGGTCGAAGAAGCTGTCAAAAGGGGCTTCTGAGTGAACAGCCAATAATGGAGGCATCACTTGAACTTCTTCAGTGTAGTGATCAGAGACGGACACCTCTGATTGTGGGTTTGTTCAGAGAAAGGCACGTGTGTTGGTAATGAGTGCAATCAACAAAAATAAAATGTCGGGTATAAATATCAATACTGCATGTTTCCAACAAAGAGCTTGGTTTGGAAAAACACTTCTCCTCTACAAGATGTTTCACAGATATGAGAGAACTTGCTAAACGTCCGATATCAAACGTCTCCTGCAGCTTTCTAACACATCATCTGCACAAAAACATCCATCATTTGTACCAATTTCTAGCCACTTATGAAGAAACTGAAGAAAGTTTCACATACAGCACAACGTGGTATTGCTATGTTTTCACTCTGCTTATCTAGAAAAGTACAAAAACAAATACCACCATGGTCCTGACAGTAACAGCTGGAGATATTCACATGTGTAGCGTTAAGGTTTGGTGGCGACGGGAGGTTTCTTTCTCACAGCAAAAGCTAAGGAGAACATGTGGAAATGCGAGCGAACCACCATGCTACATTTTGAGACAGCATTCAAAGTGAAAAGTCAGTAGTGTATCTGTGATAGATCACCCAGCTCTTGTGCTGTTCACTCTTTGGTTAAAAAAAACAAAAACACACCCAAGAATGCTGCGTGCAGAAACAGCCTTTTGAAATGCCTTCTAGTCTCTTCCTCTCCATTTCTACAGTGTCAAGTTATTCAGTAACGTAGCTCGTACCGTTTGTAGTCAGCTAGCTAGCACAGCAAGGTCAAACAGACAAGTTGAAAATCAAACAAGCCTCAGGCATTTACATTTTGACCATCCTATGTAGAGTCTTGCCTTTCCTGTGTATTTCAATGTGAAATATTGCACTGTTCCCACAGTCTCTGCCTTGTCCACATGAAAAATGTCATTCCTCTTGTATTCTGGGAGCGACGTGTTGTTTAAAGTATTTTTTCTGTTTCCAAATTCTTGCCTGAGGAGGTAGTAAAAGCATCTAACAAGAAGTGCTTATCCACATACTGTACGTAAGGTGCTATCGGGCTGACTGATGTACCTATTGTGCTTAGCTCAATCAGCGACACTCTCTCTTCCTTTAGTTTTGGCTGATGAGGACGCAGCAGTCTTTTTGCAGCTTGAGGTAAAAGCAGCATCTGCGTAGCTATAATAATCCTGCACAGAAGAAAAAAAATGAAATCACAGTTTCAATACAAACCAAAATTGACCCCATAAGTGAATGTATGTAAGCTTAGGACACTATAATGCATGTTCATTGCACTGCTACAGAGAGATGTGTCTTTAGAAAGGCGAACATTGTGGGGGAAATGAAAAACAAAAAGGAAAGAGAGAATTTTGGTCTTCTGTCCAGTCAAGTGAAAAAACATCGAGAACAGGAAATGACACTAAAAAAAGAATGAGGAAGATGGAGCCTTCTTTTTTCAGAAAATGAAAAAGTAGACTTAGACAGCATCAACACATGAGACATAACACATCGGCTAACGTCAGCTCTCACTTCATTCAAGTGAGTCCGTCAGGAGGCTGGATGAGAGTCTTTCAGTCTATTATTGCTTCTCTGGCTGCCTGATACAGATTGAACACCTCATCCAGAGTTTGGTTATTGCTTAGTCTTTAGCTTATATGATATCAAAAGCATAAACACAACATACACACATGTGTACGAGATGTGTAGCCCGTGATGGTAAATAAAGTGTACGTTTTTCGGTTGCATTTGTTCTTTCTCCTTTCCTTCCTTCCTCTTGTTCTTTTATCTCTTCTTCTTCTTTTTCTTCTTCTTCTGGGCTCAAAATCAAGTCATGTTTGCTGTCTCCACAGAGAGAGCAGTTGTTGGTCTCGAACATGGCGGACGTTCTACTTCACCATCACACAGCTACTGAGCTGCTTCTGCCCGGCCCGTCCCAACTCCTGCATGTCGGGCTCTGTGCCGGAGGCCCCAGCCAGGCTCCACACCACCGGCTTGGACAGGATGGGGGAGGTGCCCTGCGTTGCAGACTGGGGCTGCTGCTGGAGGCTGGAGTGGGGATGAGGGTTGGGTCGCTGCTGGAGGCTGGAGTGGGGATGAGGGTTGGGTCGCTGCTGGAGGCTGGAGTGGGGATGAGGGTTGGGTCGCTGGCTGATGTGCAGGCGAGCCTCGAGAAGGTAAGCAGCGGAGGCCACGGGGGACAGCGAGGATGAGTAGCAGGACGAGGAGGATGAGGAGCAGACGCTGGAGGAAGTCTCGAGGGTTTGCTGCCAGGGGCTTTGCTGTGCACCCACTGAAGGTGGTTGAGGAGGCAGGGTGGAGGTGGTGGGGGTGTCAAACATGGAGGAGGAAGCAAACACTGTTGTGGGCGGAGGAGAGGGCGACTGCTGCTGCGCCAGAAAGAGCAAGGGATTCTGGGTAGGTCCAGTCTGAGCTGCTTGGACCTGAGGCTGCGGCTGGTGTTGGATCTGCAGCATCCTGAAAAACAGAGACAGAAGATCGGACCTATTATAGGGGATGACTGTTTCGAAACCATAGTTCCCAAAATGCTTGGGGGCATATACAAAGGGAGTATGATTTTTTTTCCTGAGGTTATTTCCTTACACTTTCGACAACTTCGGCGCTTCAGGATCCAATATTTAAGCGCTCACCTTTGCTGGTGCAGCACCTCCTCCAGCATGTTGCGGTGCTCAGAGAGGGCGGGACCCATTGAACCTCGGCTGCCGCGGTTAAAGGAGAGGGGAGGAACAACCTGCCTCGTCAGACCCTTGATCTTATTTAATCCCAGAAGACCTTTAGTGCGTGTGTTTTTCCTCAGCTGCTGGCGGAAAGCTTTGAGGCCTGCAGAAAGAGCATGGGAAAGTGTTACACAGTGCTACTACTCTGATCCTTCACTGTGACACAGTAGATGTGAGAAAAACTTGAATCGGATTAAACAGTCGATGCTTGAGTTCACGATCCTGCTCCTGTACCTTGTGTAAGAGAGGTGTCAGAGGCTCGGCGACCCTCCTGGAAGCTGGCGGCGGGCAGGCTGCCCTGGGAGGGGGGGAGGAGGTGGGAGGAGAGGTTCAGAGGAGCTCCTGCCGGCAGCAGAGCTCCACCTTCAGCCCCAGAGGCTGGATGTGTTGACATCTCACCCATAGAAGCCTGTAAAGTAGGGGCGGGACTGGATGAGGACTTCAGACAGCTGTCAGAGGAGGCACCATCAGAGGGACTAACCACGATACCTACATTTAAAAGAACAGTGAAGGAGTTAGTTTAAGTGGTGCCGATAGAGCGAGGATTAAAATGTGCCTTTGACATATTTCTGTCATACTCACATGGAGGGTTGCACTGGTGGAAACGGGCCGACACCTCAGCCAGAGTGTGTCGGCGGTAGGTGGTGGTGGGAGGGAGCAGGGGCCCAAGAGCTTGCGATGCCTCCTCCTCCTCCAGGTCTCGGGGTCGCACCTCCTCGCTGATGCTCGTCTCCAGCAGGCTGTTGGGTGAAATGGAGCGATTCCAGAGCAATCTGTTAAGGCTGGCCTCCACTGGAAACACCACACGCTGAAACAGAGGCAGGACGACCGTGAGCCACTGAGGGGGACGTCTGAGCTGCTCGATGCTGTCAAGTTTTAGTGAATGTGTTTACCTGGAACAATCCCCCTTGATCACACTCCATCTCCGGGTACACAGGGGGAGTATTTTTGGCCGGAATTGAAAACGCTGTGGTCCTAAAGCTGCCAGTGGACTCCATTATGACCTGGGGGCAAACAGAAAGCACACAGCGTTTCAGACTTCGAGTACATTTTGCAGGTTGGATCAGGACTAGTCTGAGCTCGGTACACCCAGCTGGAGTGCTCACCTCTGGGCCAGTGGAGTCGGAGGTGCTCCTGGGTCTCTGGCTCCAGGTTCCACACTGGCGGCTGAGCTGCTGGGTGCGATGCTCTCTCACTCTCTCCAGCAGCAGATAGTATATAGCCGAGAAGTGATTGTAGCTGCTGCTCTGCAGAGACTGAGGGGAAAAGGACGGAGACAGTAGATTAGCGGTTTGGCCACTTTGTTTACTTTCTGTCGCTCCTAAACCGAGTTTATATCCATCCCTCAGTCTCTTTATAGCTTTCCTCGGCCCTCCACCTCTGTGTTCGTCTTTGAGTGAAAGCCTGGGACGACTATAAAAATAATCTGTTTGGTGACAACAAAGCGAGAAGTCGTTTCTGCTTTTGAAAATAGAAGGATAACTGTCCTAGAAAGCTGAGTGATAAAGCATGCAGGGATATATGATGGGCCCTGATGTGATGCCATACATGTCTGACCTCACCTCATGAAACAAGTCTCCTGAAACTGTAAACTCTCTGTTTGTAATGCGACTATAAAATGCCAACAATAAAACACCAATTCTTTTCTCGTTCAGTCACCTCAATAGTCCTCTGACGGTCGATGCCCAGTGTGTTCATGATGCCCAGCACGGGTTCACTGTAGTCGCCCAGGTTTGAGTTGTACTCGGTGAGCGAGTGGCTGAGGGTGTTTTGGGCGGCCGTTGGGTCCGCCAGCATCCAGCGGTGCTGCTTGATCTGGGCCATGCTGATTCTCTTGGCTGGGTCCACCACCAGCATCTTACGGATCAGGTTTTCACAGTCTGGAGCGCAGGAGAAACAAATGGTTGTGAGCAATTTGCATTTAGATAGACTTGGTAATAGGCAGTAATCATCAGATGTCAGAGTGATGGATACCTTGGGACATGAAGAAGGGGATTCTGAATCGTCCCTCTGTGACTCTCTGTCTGAGCGCAGGAAGGCTGGGTCCGTCGAATGGAAGAGAGCCGCACACAAGAACGTAAAGAACGACACCGAGGCTCTGTTAAGAAATAGCGAAAAAGAAAACGTTAAGTTTTTTAAATGTTGATGGTTACCTTTTATTGATTCATGACATCTACAGTCTCTTTATGCAAACTTACCCAAATGTCAAGATGAGGCCCCTCATACTCTTTTCCTTCAAACACCTCAGGGGCGGCGTAAGGCGGGCTGCCACACCATGTAGACAGAGGCTCCCCTGCGTTGTAGAAGTTTCCGAATCCAAAGTCTAGAAGACACAGGAGGAGACACACCACAGTTGTGTTATTTAAACTTGTTTGCTTTCTCTGCATTCCAGCGTGAGCTGCTCAGGGCACTGGGCACAGATGTGATTTATTCCTTTCACCACGGTGTCTCTATGTAATTTGTCATCCTGATGATGAAGCATTCACAGGCTAGACCATATCAAGCTAATCTTAACATATCCTCTTATCCTTTCTCACAAAAGACCAGTTGTCTGGCTCTGCAATAAGAGTTGAGCAGGAATATTTCTTTATGCAAAAGTGTCTGTTTGTGCTTCAAAGTCATTTCAACTGTTCAACATTAGTGAATTATTTGCACTTAATTAGCAGAAAGGCAGCACGACAATGTTTTAAAAGCACAGGAATCCAACTGTCTCCGGGCGAAAACTGAAGAGAATACTGATGTGAGATCAGATTAAGGAATGGTTTTCTAATAAATATCAACTCTCCCAGACGATCAAGTGAATGACTAATCTCTGTGGACAATGCAGTTTCTGAGGTTTTTTTTCTAAATATTCTATAGACTGCATCTGCTGCAATTAATATACTTGCATTACATTTTGTATAGATTACCAGTTATTAACAGAGGAGAAGCCTCTTTGTTTTGAGTTGGTGTTGTTCGGTTGATACTTTTAGTCTTTGTTTTTTGATAATGTAGCAACTGTATATACTGTGATATAGTATATCGATGTAAAAGGCTGTATCTCACGATGTTAAAAATGTAAACTTAAATATTGTGGGGAGAAAAAAAATCAACACTCCCATCATGAAGCATCTCGTAACCATGGTAAAGGTGAACAGTGTATGGCAGACCTACCAGCCAGTTTTATATTCATGTTGGCGTCCAGCAACAGGTTCTCGGTTTTTAGGTCGCGGTGGACGATGTGGTGTCGATGGCAGTAGTCCACCGCCGTGAGAATCTGCCAAAACTTATTTCGTGCCTCATCCTCACTCATGCGGCCATTTGAGGTCAGGTGGTCTGCAGGGGAGATAATGTTCCAAAACTGAGTCAAGCATATTGTGGTGCTCCATCTGTCAAAGTATCAGGGTCAACAGATCCCGAATACGCTCTTATTTGCAAATTTGAGAGCTGAACTCACCGAACATCTCTCCGTTGTTTGCGTACTCCGTCACGATGTACAGCATGTCTTTGGTCTCCATGACCTGAGAGGAGGAGAGATGAAAAGAAAACAGTTAATTTTAACTGGGCCATGGGCAGCTGGTGTGACGAAGAATTTGTTTTGTTCCAAGACCTTCCGTTGAGCCTGCTCTAGGCATTTCTTTGAATTGGACATTTTATAACCAGAGAAATCCCCTTCTCATACTTCTCCATAGACTTGTTCCACTCACACAAAACACCCTGGATTTCCATGATATGTCCTGTTGCACAAGCAGGCCGCCAGCAGCTTCCTGTGTGCTTTTGTATCATGTCTGGTTAAAATCCTGTTTATACCCGTAAACTCAGAACCAAACAGTAACACTAAGACAAACATATATTAAATGGTTAGAACTGTTTCCCTGACACTGGTTAGAAGATTGGCACGGAATTTCAAGCTACCCCTTTATTATGATTTCTTAGAAAGGGAGATAAACGCACAGAGGCTGTTTACACGGGTCCCGTCGAAGGTATCACAAAAACCATCAGTGCGATTGCGCAGTGCACTTTGTGGGCCTGGGAGAGACGCTATGACCAATCCTTTTCAGGAGCTCATAGAATGCTCCCATTTCCTGGGAGAGCCCTCAGGAACAAAGCAGTTCCGCTAAAATGGTTCCACAACAAAACAATTTTTCCGTCAGATGACAAAGCCCTGTCTGGGCGACGCTGCCAGCCAGCTCCAGATTAAATGTCACTAAATTCCACTGAATGGTGGAGCGTGATTCTTTTCAAGCCACCAGGCCCCTCAGAAAGCTGAGCAGAGAATGATTCAATGCACAGATGCCTCAGAGCGGTCAGTAGTCTTAATCTGTGAGCTAGGGCAGCTCTCTGGGGCTGTCACCTTGAGGTGCGGATGACGTCATGGCTCTGAAGAACAGGCACAGCACGTCAAGGGCCATCAGCACCCAACCCCCAACCGACTTCCTCCAGAAGGAGGATTAACTCCTTATTATCCAGATTTTGCCATCTTCTTTGCCATTAAGTAGCTTTAAGGATATGTTTTACATTTGTAAACTCTGGGATCTCCACTATAATCTAAAATATTTTTTGATAGGTTTGCACAAATTTATGCTTCATGGCATTTCAGCAAAGTTTCTACCAACCACCCCACCAGTGGGAGCGGGGGATTAAAGAAGATAAAGAGCGGGGTGGTTGCTCGTTGATACAAGGTCAAATAGAGGATGAGACAAAGACAGAGGGAAAGAGTTTTCAATGCTGCTTGACAATAAAGGGGAAAAAAACATTTTGTTCCCATGAGACCACGTGGGAGAGTGGAAACAGCAGCTGATTCATCAGGGCCAGAGGTCTCAGACGGCTCCCCAAAAAACTGCAGCAACAGGATGCAAGACTTGGATCACAAGACGTTCCTGTTACTCACCAAGTACCAAGCATCTGACTAACATTACCTCACCCGAGGGCATGGAGACATTCACAGGGATGCGGGACAGATAGAGGTCACCCAAGTTGGTTTATAGATCCAACGTATACAAATATGATCTAATGGTTCATATTCTCTTCATATGATCACATGTTGAGATCTACAAGTCATTGATAGCGTGTGTTTTTTGGAAATGGGCTTCACTCGAACAAAGAACATTTGACCTCTGACTTGGTTTTTAATTCTAACAAACTCGTTTTGTACGCTTCACACACTTGTGATTGTGACATTAAACATCACTGGCTGACTGACTGAATTCCAACAGCTGTTATATTAGCCCTGAATGGAAACACAGTTAAAACCTCTCAGCTGGTTAACGTCTCTTTGTCCCCTCATCTGAGAGCTGTATTATATATTATTAAACGGAGATTTTAATGTATCATCACTTTGTAATATATCTTACTAATGTCTTTTCTGGTCCTACAATTGTATTATGGTTTACTGATATAATGTTTTAACTTATTTGATTTCTTAACAACATATAATAATGTTTTTTCACATCACTGACCCATATGTTACATGACATATTTCTTGAAAGCACTATTTCGTATTTCTGTAAATAATAAGATGCTGTGGAGGCATTTTAACATCTAACTATCAGTTTCATTATTGCCCAAAGATGCCTTTAAAGTTCTTGTTTGGTTTGACCAAAAAGACAAACCACAATGATATTTAATATTTAGTTGTCACATAAAACAAAGAAAAGCAGCAAATGTTCACAATAAGAAGCTGCAATAAGGAATATCTGGCATTCACTTCAAAAATGAACTAAAGCATCAATTAACAATTATCAAAATATCATTAATTGACTAATTGTTTCTGCTCTATATTGTTCTGATAATGAATTCTCTACACCCAGCTTCTACTGCGTATAAAGGTATATATTGTGAAGCTGTTATTTTTGCATGAAAAATAAGTGAGCACTGTTCACCTTCAGATATGAATTAATTATAGAGTTAAACAAAGGGCAGGAAGAAAAAAAAGGAATTACAAAAAGAGGATTTGTGTGAACATTGTGTTCAGTTTGTTTTGTTTGTTTACCAGCAGGCGTGTGCCACTGCACTCGCAAGGTCGGCTGAGGGGGAAAGAGCGGATTCTTCCCACTAAGTCCTCAATTTGATTAAATGTAAAGCAACGCTGTGGGTAGTCGTACTTCACGTGAAGCGCAGGCACATTGCACAAGTGGGCTTAACGCTCAGACCAGTGGTCAGAGCTTTAACCAGCACTGTCCTGACCGCCCTGTTTCCCATATCTCTGCAGTCACCGCCGACATTATATAAGAGAAAACATCTGAGAAATGCATTGTTCCCTGGTGCCCATGATTATTCTAACTGTGACACAAACACACACAGTCAGGCACACCAACGCACACACACACACACAGGGAAAGGTCAAATGGATTGCACTAATGCCGCTGTGCTGTCCTTATGATTCAATGTGCTCTGAGAGTCAGCAGCTCGAAACAAGCCAGTGCAAACCACCTGGACAACAAATGCCCCTTATTTGTGCCACACACAATGACACTGCTGCATCCACATGTCAACAGTAATGAGGCACAACGCTCTGCACCACAACATTGTTACTGGGGGGAAAACACATTTGTCTTCCACTTTCCAAGCTTTCCGCAACATTGCACTTGACTCCCCTGCACACGGAGCCTTCCCGGCTGCAGGGTTTGGAGACACTGCCTATGTGATACCAGTTGAATAACACACTGCTCCACTCCCACAGCGTTGGGTGCACACACACACACACACACACATGCATGAGAAACAGACACACAGCAGGAAGGTGAAAGATGATACACACCTGGTACAGCTTGATGATATGGGGGTGGTTCAGCAGCTTCATGATCTGCACTTCTCTGTAAATCTTCTCCAGGTTGGAGGGATTCAGCCTGGTCTTATCAATGATCTTTATGGCCACCTGAGAAGAAAAACACAGGAAAATTTAATATATAAGGTTTTACATCTAAAATACACACGGGCCGACACTAAGGAGAAGAGAGGCTGACCTGTGTTTTGGTGACTTTATGTCTGGCCAGTTTCACCACTGCAAAGTTGCCTTTTCCCAACGTGCGGATAATCTCGTAGAAGCCGACCTGCAGCGGTCTTCCCTGGGCAGAGCTGGACTGAGTCCCCCGGCTCTTCTCCGTCATGATCACCATGCTGCACCAGGCCGACGTTACACAGTTGGAATGAATTAAGGCTCGTACCTGCAGAGGCAAAGACAGAGTTGCAGACTAAGTATATCTAGTAGATTCTGATATGAATATTTTACATTAATTGGGCGAATTCTTTTATCCAGGGTTTGCAAAAAAATAAGAGTCAGTATTTGTGGCTCTGTGGTGCAGCAGTGTGAAAACTCTCTTGCATTCATAGTGAGTTCAGTGCATGAGGAAAAGAAGCGTAGAGTCAATAAGGTGCGAAAATGTCCTTTATAGTGAAACAGTATTGGTGAAAATAAAGGTATTTTTAAGCGTAACATTTTTTCCAATTGTTTTGTATTTTTTATTTATTTTTATTTGTTTTTAAGTGTGACATTTTAAACATTTTTTTTTAATGATTCTGAATGTGTTAGTTTTGGCGGATTTAAAAAGCGCAGGAGGTCAAACACAGCCCAAAGTTCCACAGGTGAGAAGTTGAGTTGACTGAAACGCGTTCAGCTGTAAAAGTGACAGTAAAAAGTGCAGTTTTACCTTAAATAGCGGACATGAAGCGTCTCCTCTCGCAGTTCACACGGATCCCAGAGGAAGCGTCAACCATTCCACAACCAGAGACAAGTGTCAACCGGCACCGGCAGAGCGCGGAACAACAGCAGAAGACGCCGCGGAGCAACTTTTCCTCCTCCGTCTCCACTCGGGCTCGGTTGGACTTGTTGTGTCCGGGGCCCGGGACTGCGCTGCGGCCGGCGTGTGGCTCTGCTCTCCGGCGGAATGCGGAGCTGAGGGCTTCTGCTGTCACAAGGGGAACTCCTCCTCCCTTCCTCCCTCCTCCTCCCCACGCCACCATAACAAATTAGATACCCACCTTATTAACGTCACACCCGCGTCAGAGCTCCGCGCTGGGTGCAAGGCCGGGCCCGAGCGCAAGGTACGGGTTGCCGGGCAACCGCGCGGCTCGGCGCACGGTGACGCGTGTGCTGATGGTGGGGTTGCTCTGGAGATGGGGACGATGACGTCAGTCGTGGAGATGTGTCACCACGTGATGTTTCCCTCTGCCGGGGCCGCCGCTCGCGGGCACCCGCTCTCTCACTGCGCCGAGCGACTCCAGCAGCAGCCAAGTTACTGGAGATCCACAGTCAGACTGGATCTGCTGTTTACTTATATGACACCTTGAGTGGTTAGTACATCATTCTACTCTACAGATTCTACTCTACAGATTCTACTCTACAGATTCTACTCTACTCTACTCATCACATATTCTATTCTACTATATTATATCATGCTCAGCTCATCACACTTTCTGTTCTATTCTACTCTACTCTATTCTATTCTATTCTATTCTATTCTATTCTATTCTACTCATGCTCAGCTCATTACACTTTCTGTTCTATTCTATTCTATTATTATGCTCTGCCCACCATGTCTTCTACAATATCCTATTCTATTCTATTCTATTCAGCTCATCACAGCTTCTACTACATTCTATTCTATTCTATTCAGCTCATCACACTGTCTATTATATTCTAATCTATTCTGTTCTGTGTGCTCTGCTCTGCTCTTTTAATTAACTTGAAAAATTAAATAATTAAACAGTAAGTTAATGTTGATTTGTGCTTCATGTGAACTAGACCACCCCCCATTTGCTAACTGTAGTTCGGGCCCAGGCTGATAAGCTGCTTTGGGATTTTGAGGCAGCCTGAGGCTCAGGAAACTCTGCACAGACAGAGGGAAGAATGGATTCTGCTTAATGTCAACAGATTTAGATGAAAATGTCTGCAGTCATTCAAGAAGTGCACGGGCATGTTGTGTGGAGAGGATTGCCTAAAAATATCTCTGAACTCTGATGGTCTGCAGGATGAGAGGATGAAAATTCCTAAAGGATGAGTTGAAAGTCTCATTACTGGTGACAGGATGTGATGTGTGCCAAAGAGGGTGTTAATGACGTGTTGAAACTTTTGCACATGCCACAATTTCTGTAATTTGCCCCCTATTATTATTTATTATTTAATAAAATAAACACAGTATTAATATGTGCAGAAAAGCATTGTCTAATGAATCAGTAATTCTTTTTTATTAAGAAAAATCTACAAAATAAGCTATTATTTAGCCAGGCATTGTCTTTTCTGTTAGTTATGTTGTATTTTTACTTTATACATCAGTATTAAAACTTTATATTATTGTGCCTCAATTTAAGGAACATTGCAAACATTTTTCAAAATCAGAATCATCTACCTCTTACCCTTTTTTTCTGCAAACAGCTATGGTGGTATTAGGGGGCCAGCTGACCATCAGCCTTTCCGAAGGTGGACCAAGAGCTAACACAGAGCGTTTCAGACAAAGGGTGAAAGTGGCACCACTGCAATGTAAAGTTTGAGAAAAATAATGTTTATTTTGAACATTTAAGCATGTTAATCTATTCTAATAGATTGTCAAATTAAAACGATCAATCTGTTGAAAGCCAAAGTATGTGCCTTTTAAAGAAGAAGTCATAAAATTAAATCATAGGAGTCTATTTCTAATAGGTCACCCTTTCTGACGGATTTATGGGTAATAACCCATGGCTTCAGTAACGGCTAATAAATAATGTACTAATTCTTTATAGATTTGCTTTATGCATTGAAGAAGAACAGGTGTTTGGTTAAATGTGCTTTATATTTGGCCATAATCCAATTACAAATGTTAGTAATCCACTTACAATAAATTCTCATATTACTTTGTAATAAAACACCATGTCTTGTTGATGGGTTACACTAGTATTAGTTAATTATATCTAATTAAATTACTGGTCATTGTTTTTAAGCAATAAGTAATACTAATGATACAAACTATAACTGCTAGACTTATTTATAAATAGTGTCTACAACTCCAAATGTAAAAAACCCGAAATGTGACCATAAATAAAGGTTTATGCAGACAGAAATCAATGGCTCTTTAATTGTAGGCTTCCTTCAGATACTCGTGTCTATTCGGATGCTGTTAGAGTTCATTAAACACCGTAAAGCTTATTTGCTCTTTACTCAGTGACTCAGCAATAAATCAGGTCAAAGGAATGTTGTGAAAAGTACAGAAAGCTCCCTCTCTGCTCCCGGCACAAAGCAGGTGGGACAAAAAAGAGGGTGGCACCACTATGACACAGAGAGTGTGAAGCAGTTTGAGAAAGAAAAGACAGACGGAGGGAGGGCAGGGAGAGAGGGAGCGTTTACAAAGGACCAGGAAAAGAGTTGCATGAGAACCACATGACACGTGACACAGAATAGATACGCACATGCTTCTTCTTCTTCTTCTTCTTCTTCTTCTTCTTCTTCTTCTTCTTCTTCTTCTTCTTCTTCTTCTTAGTGTGGTCTATTGGTGGGCAACCAAAGTCAAGGTGCATCACCGCCATAAAAACACACATAAAAGCACATGCTAATACGCAGAAAAATCAAAGTAAAACCACAATGCCATGCTTTGTTGATTTTCTTTTATTTATAAATGTGCTGCAGGTGACCATTAAGAAGTTAATTCAATATTGTAATTATCAGGTTCTGCATCTGGGTTTTTCGTGTTTATACTATCAGATGTCCACACAGCTGTGCTGGTAAATGATAAATCTAAATTACTGCTGATTGCCAGTGGAGCTTCCCTCTTCCCTTGTCTTCTCTCAGATTGAGAACCGGCTGAGGGGATTTTCATGACCAATTTGACCAATCTCTATAGGTCACTGGTGCAGTATCAGAGAGCAAAGGTTGTACCCACTCCTGTATTTGTGTGTGTTTCTGCTCCCATGGGGGGTAATCCTATGAAGCTGGTATGTGAAAGAAGAAATTAGGCTGCATCTAATTATCAAGCCACTGTCTGGTCTGCAACCAGAGACAAAGTTAAAACCAAATAAAAGATGACGGCTATAACACGTAACAGGTGGTGGACAGACTGCAGCATTTCATAACATGCACCACGTCATGGCGGGTGAGAGCAAACACCAAACATCCACCTCAGCACAGAAACAGACTCTCCGCTCCCTCAGTCTGAAATGTTAAAGAAATGCAAACCACATGCAAAATGTTTCAGTTGAAAGGTCACGCAATATTTTGATGCATACTCACAACAAAACCACACAGCCCACTCTACTCCTCATCTCGCTGTCATAACCGAACATCTCTGCCGGATGCCGTTTGAATATCGGCCTCACATGCGTGCTACATTTGTTGTACTGCTTGCGTGTGGATAAAGCAGACACAGTTATATAAACTGTGTGAGGAGATGTCAGCATGAGCTCACGTATCCGTGAGCAACCTGGGCCTGTGTTTGTCAAACAAGTTAGACTTTGAAAAACTAAACTATAGAACTTTGACTAAACACACTGTGACAAAAAGTAGTTGTTTTAAGAGACTGGTGCATTGAAATTGACTTTATTTGTCTATGTAACCTACTGGATTTAAAAAAACAAGAAATAATGAGGACTTTATAAATATAAATAAATAATGAGAATTAATCGTCAACTAACGGCCCACATGTGGGGTCAAGCTGTGAAGGTAGTTTGTGATGCCAAACCACAACACATGCAGATAATCTTTTTTGCCCCTGAAGAAATAAATAACAGTCTTGTGAGCAGGAGACTTGAAAAACATGTGTTGAATGTGAGTCAAGCCTCTTTCCACACAAATGAGTTTCACCGGGAACAACTTTTACTGGAAATGACTTGATAGCACACACACACACTTGTGATATTAATTGTTTGCTAAAGTCATGCATGTAAGTCACAGTTTAGAGTTTCCTGTAAAGAAAATAAAATACAGCCGTATTGTGAAGGTTCTCTGCGATGAAAAATACCAATGTGACTGACCAAGCTATTGTTTTGTCATCAAAGTTTATCAGTTGTGACTAAAAACAGGTGACTTATCTGACACATTTTTCTGTGCGCTGCTTGTTTGTTACCACAATGATAGAGCCATGCGTGGGTTTGCCATGCTTTAGTGGGTTTCTGGTGCTTTGTTGTCTAATGTGGGGGCACAAAGGTCAAGTCAAGGGGTATTTCACTCCCTGGTATCATTTATTTGAATTTTAAAGGAGTTAGATACTTTTACGAGGAACACATGGGTGTATTACAGGACTAAATGAGTAACACTTTTTACCCGTGGACCATTTGCTTTGTGGTTGCATCTTTACACCAGTACTGAAACTAATCGCTTCCTACATATCTGAACACATCAATAAACAGCAGGCATGCAGGGTTTGAAGAGAAGCAGAGATGAGATCAAACATCGACGTCTGGTAAACTGGTGTCATGTAATTATGACTATCTTCCAGATCTAATTGAATTCCAATGTCCCCTGGCTGCACTTTTCTGACAAAACATATCAGGGTTAATCTGGACTTGGAGTTCAAGATCACAAGACGGCAGAAAAGCCTTTGATGGTGAGATGTGTGTCTACCAAACAAGATTAAAGCTGGCACTGTGGGAGAGGAACAAATCCCATGTTTTAAGTGGGGCAACACATAATTCTTCATTAAACGTAATAGAAGCTATAGCTGACAGGTTATTTTTCACATCCACAGTTTGTTCAGCTTTGGAATCACTGCTTTTCTTTTCTCACAGTTACTTGTGTGTGACTTAAATTTCCAGACAAGCTTTTCAAAGTCTGTCCTCACAGAGACCTCTCACCCCTGATTGTAGAGACAACTGTGTCACACGTCCCGACTCTGAGCGTGATTCTGTGTAATTCAACATACGTACAACTTGACCTATAAGGAATCAGCTGTGACTGTTTCCAGTACATTATAATTTTATAATTTACATTTGAAGTGCATGGTTAATATTTGCAACTGCCTATTTATTATATTTATTCGTATAGGTGAACCAAAGTATTTTACAGGTTCAAATTTGGCCTGCTGATGATGCGAGAGGAGAAGTCGGAAAATAACTTAAAGCCATGCTTGGTAATAATGGAAAAGCTAGTAAACGCAGGCTACCCTTTCGAAATCACATCATGCACATCCCCCCATCTTTCATCTGCCCTCTCGTCAAAGCTACACCCATATGAACAAGCACTGCCTGACATCTGCTAGATGCCAACTTTTTCGTGAGTCACTTGCTAACTTTTGGCTTTTGTCATTGCTTCAGTGGTGTATGCTTCTCTGCCTTCCAGGCTTGTAAAGACTTTGTTCTTGTACAGTGCGAGCACGGGCAGGATGTGTGCAGTCAGGTAGGTCGGTTAGTGACACACAAGTACACCAGCAAACCATTTCATCCAAATCCTGTGGGGAACATGAATGGTTATGCCAAATGTCATATCAAGTGAACTAGTAGTTATTGGGTAGCTCAAAATCGCTAATATGAACCTCACGATGACACTAGAGGAAAAGTCAGGGGAGCATCAAAATCATTAAGAAACAACCTCATTGCCAAATTTCCTAGACACCCATTCAATTGTTCCTGAGATATTTTCAGTCTGGACGAATTTCATACTCCGAGATTGCCACCCATAGAGACAGTCACCTGTAACAGCAACTTACTATGACCGATACCTGCTTTTTATTGTTGGGCAAGTTCTAATGACCATAGAAATTATGATAGGAACAAAAACAAGGAACTCAGGTGACATCGCTGTAGAACATGTAGTCCATGTTAGGAGTAGGTTTGGGATGGAAGGGTTAACCAAATACGCCTTTGACCCAGGAAACCGCTCTTTGTTTCATGTTTGAAACCTATATTCATCACTGATTCCTAATGTCAACCAAGGTGTGCCGAAATGTAACCAAGCCTTGATTGTTCCATTAGCTTAACAGCATGTTTATTATTGTAACCATGATGAAGAAGGTCTGGTATGCTTGTTGCCTTTGGCATTCTATTTCAAGAAATACCCACATGGGTTGTATCAGAGGGGATGGACAAACGACCCATAGGTGTTGCGATTGGAGGATCTGTTGCATCCATGCCATCTATAGCATAATCACCACAGCAACACCCGTCAGCTGATACAACATTAGCAACTACAGTAGCTCTCAGTTCAGGTCTGCTGTGAGGTCACGGGTGCTTCCTGTTTTGCCTGTGTAATTTGCATGAGACTTTCTCATTAAACATAGAAATAAAATCTATATTCAAGTTTAATTTTGCTGTATATTTGTGAAACATTAGGCAGCTTCTGACGATTTAAAAGCATATGTACATACACATCACTGACAGACCTGGGCTGATGTTTCACTTTCTGATCACCCTCCATTTATCAATTTATCTTACTCCTTGGTTTTATGGCCCCGACAGTCTGTGAAAAGCGCCTTTGTCTGATCATTTGGTGTCATTGTGTGGTGCGGAGGACAGGAGGGCTATTCTTTCTCAGTAATTAACGCTGGTCTGTCTGTGCTTGTTGACTTTGGCAGGCAGGGCTGTCCTCGTGAGTTTGTGCGTCAAGCTATCATCCAGGAGGGCCAGCACCAGCCCTCACCAAACAAACAATTCCACTAAAGAGGTCTCACAGATTTCTCACCCACAAATACTCGCGAATGTCTCACATATTTTGGGGTTTGTGGTCAGAATTCCTGTATAAATGATATTTATCAACAATAATCACAGATATTTCCAAGGATGTCCCTACATCGAATTCGAATTCCTCTAGGTTGAACTGGAAAATCACTCTATTTATTACAGAAAACCCATTCAGTATTATAATGTGGTGGAAATACAAAAGTTCCCCGAGAGACAGGGATTAACTAAATTGAAATTAAATTATTGTAATCAAGTGATCATCTGGTTGTTGTTCCATAGTTTGGTGGTACAGGCCTCGAGGGCGAAGAGTGCTGGAAAATGTTTGATTTAACATTGAAAATGAACAACTATATTCATCTTACTTGCATTGTGAGCTACGTGCAAAGATAGGCTAGAAATAGGCACAAGTTATTTTTTCCCGATAATCTTTGAGCTAGTAGAGTGAGCTTGTTGACAGCAGGGCTGAAAAATTGCGGACATGGATAGTAGAGAGAAATGAAAGTGTTGATGTTTTCAACTGTAGCCAACAGAGCCTAAAGGTATGTTTGTGTTGGAGTTGTTGTCCCCTAATGTCCCCAAAAACCAAGTAAGTAGAAAATAGACATCAAAATACTTTATAGCCTCTATTGTATGAAAGCTCTCTATTAGTGCACATCTATAGGCTATGAACAGCTATCTAAACAGGTATGTTTTCTTTCTTTTTGCAGCCAATGGAGAATTAAATGACAGGAAAAAAAAGGCTTCGAACAAATTAATGTGTTGTCAGACCACTGTTCACATATGGAAAAGATAGTAATGTGGTGAAAAGGGAGGGAAACATTGACATCATGGCTCTTTTGCTAGCATGAATATTCAGGACCCTGCTACTTGAACAAAAAGATCAGAAAACATCATATTGATCCAATTTAGGAGATTTGAAACATTATTCCCAGATGCATAACCAAGCTTTGGAGGAAAACCATTTAAATCACCTAAATTAGCAGCTTTTGTAGCCATATTTGTTGTGTTGCATGTTTATAGCTGTTTATTAAAGCACTAGTTCCTTCGTGCAGGATTTCTATTTTTTTGTTTCCAGATTTTAAGATAAGCTAAATTAAGCTAAACTGCTAGTGATAGCTTCATTAATAGCATAAAGACATGCGAGAGTTAGCAGTCTGCTTTTGTAGGGCTAACTCTCAGCAAAAAGCAAACACTGTAATTCCCAAAATGACAAGCCTTCATGAAGCATTATGCTGAATTGATTGTGTAGATTTGATTTAGCAATGGAGGCTTTACCTTAATTTTGCCAAAGGTTTTTAAAGCTTCTGTAGAGATATAGTGAGTAAAAAATTCACAGTATCTCTGACTCAGAATCACAACTGGGCCGTGAACAGTTTTTCACCCTGTCGCCTTGTCATTATGTTCTGAGTAATGTGACGTCAAAGGGGCCAAAAGCATGCAACCTATTCCTTTTATTAGTTTAAAGCTAAACTCTTAAACACAAGACTCAGAGAATTGCAAATTAATCATTCGATGCTTCCCTGCTTCTTCGACCCCTGGTGGCTATATCGATTATCAGTGTTTTATGTTTACAATTCATGAAAGTAACAAAAGCCCTTTCTGCTATAGAATGCAGAGTGTAATGTACTAACAGCAGGGCCGCTGATACAGTAATCCTGTGGTGTCAGTTATCTCAAGATGTAAATACCTGGCCTCTGCCTGTGTCTGCACACCAAGTCACACAGAGCCTTTATGAATGCTTGTGTGCGCAAAAGCCCCTCCGGAGACAGAGCTATGTGCGTCATACCACGGATCAGCCTATTATCCCGGGCTGAGTGTGGCAGGGGAAGGGGATGTGGGGTATCCAGAAAGGTGACCGTATGAGTGACAATGAGAATGAAAGGAAAAGTAGATCAAGCACAGCAGTTGGAAAACTCAATGAATTGATCAAATTTAAAAGTATACAAAGAGAAAGTAAAAAAACAAAAATGGGGCATTTCGTATAGAAGAGATGAGAGGGTACAAAAACAGAGAGAGCAGCGATGAGGACACGAGGAAAAGGTCAGCGCTGAGTGGAGCATGATGATGCACCTCTTGTAGTGATTTAGTGATGTAATGCTCTTATTCCTGCTCCAAATACATAGAGAGTGAAGGAATAAAAAAAAAAATTCTGGGTCACTTTTATTTGCCTTTCTCTCTCCCATCTATCCACACACACACACACACACACACACACACACACACACACACACACACACACACACACACACACACACACACACACACACACAATCTGAACTAACAGGGGATTTATTGAATTGACTTGCTCACGATGAAATAGATTTGATATATGAGACAGTGGAAGATCGGTGGAAAGGCATGACCTGATTAAAATCGTGTATAAAACAATAAAGCCATCAAAGCTCTCATCAGCCTGCAGCATGTAGACGGGGGATAAAGGGATGAAACTGAGGGTATTGGGGATTGAAAGACTCTTCATGTGAACAAACAAAGCTAGGAGCTAAGATGCTGACACGGTTTAAAATGCTCACCATCTTAGTTTAACATATTAGCATGCTTACATTTACTTAGTGCTACACAACAAGTAAAAATGAGGCTAATATGTTTTATCTAAGTTAATCTGTCCCTACAACACATATAACATATTACCAGCTGTAATCACACTCAGGATTGACCTTTTTCATCAATGTGAGTGCATTCCCCTAAACTACACTCGATTATCTTTATTGCTTGGCCCATAGACTGTACACATAGATGGATGACATGTCCACGTACTTTCTCCCATTGCACAAAAAGGAAGCTGCAGGTGGCACCATCTTGCACTGGTGACATCAAATCGCGAGTCAGTCTTAGCTACCAATTAGGACGTTTCAGCCCATTCTCATACCATCAACTTCAAACCAAGCTTACCAGTGATAGGAGCTACCTAAAATGACTGAAACCATCTTAGAGAAAAATGTATTTGACGTCCCATTTGCTAACATGGAGGGGGCAGGCTTTGTGATCTATACTGCAGCCAGGCACCAGGGGGCGATTGAGATGATTTGGCTTCACTTTTGGGGAGCTGTCATGTCGTCCATCTTTATATGCAGTCTCTGTTTTGTCCGTTTCCCTTGGGAAGTATGCCATAGTGCATCTATTTTTCTTGACAGGCTTCATGATGCTAGTCAGTGATGACATGTATGTTTCCTTCAACATGACCGTGACCTGACACATACAGCCAGAAGGGCCCACCGTGAAGGACATGTTGTACTATATTATGTTGATTTCATTTATTGCAGAAAATAATAAATGGCAGTCCTGATATTTTTAATATGTTTGTGAGTTCCTGAGTCGAATTGTTTCACGAGTCAGATCACATTGTTTGGCTGGCTGTATACGGCCTGGGGGCCAGTGCTTCCACAACCCTGATATACATAAACATTTCTAATGTCCTGCCCCACTTATTACCTAACAAAAACATGAACAAGGCACCATTCGTTTGACTTCAACAATGATTGGAATGTATGAGTGTCCATTCATTTAAGTGCTGCTGTCAAGGCTGTTGCTGGCCGATTAGTCTGAATCTGTTAGCGTTGTCACGTTAACTGTCACGCTGTCACACGTCTTTTCATAACAGCTCAAGGAGGTTCACTCATTTATTTTTAAGGTCCCTAGCAACAATAATGCAGCATTCATGGTGTCCATTGTGTTAAGAGGTGTGCTCAGTATGTGTATTAAGTGCTGAAATAATTTCCCTCTGTTCCAATGAAGACACCTGTGGTGCGTGCATTAGCACAAACATATGCATGAGCATGAACACGGGGGGGTTTGAACATATGGTCGCCCAAACTCAGGGTATTATCAAAGTCTGTTGGATTATCTTTTAATGATAACTGTCTGTACTGTAAGGCTACATCCATTTTTGTTTGAAAACACACCAATTGGCTATGGATGCGCCTGGCGTGCATGCTACTCTGGATTTTAGAGCCGCTAAACGGAAACGTTTGGAAATGCTGATGGCCCCATTTTAGTTTGAACTCCAGGGCAGCACTATAAGTCTGGACGGACAGAAACTGAGATGTTGAAACACGTAGACCCTAAGAACCTCTTGCTGATTGGGTCTTGTCTGTCATGATGTAAAAACCCCTCTGGAAGAAAACAACCAGTATCAGCCTCGGCCACCAGTGTAGAACACAACATGGATAATCAGTTACAAGCGTTGCTGACCCTGTTCTCTTTGCTAACAGCTGTTGTGCAGCTAAATTCAGCATTTACAATGATACACCCGCTTACATGCGGGCTGCGCATACCTGCCTATGTACACCGGCACACGCATGACCAGTGTACATGAGTGGTAATGTGATATGCATTTTCAGGCGTGTTACTAAAGACAGGGAATAAAACTGATACGGAGCCAAAACACCTGTGTGGAGAGAGACTGTTATAAAATGTAGCAGTATGGATGTAGCCTAAGAGTGTTTGACTTGGCAAACCGCTATACAGACGTAATTCTCTGACGTAATTCCTTAGAGGAGGAGACAAACATCAGCGACTTGAAAGTGACACTGCAAGTCACTTGCAGATGGAAGGAAAGTCGTAAATTGAATCCCTCCAGGTGATGCTGCATCTTGTGCTGCTGACCTCTCTGCTCAGAGTCCATATGGTCTCTCAGCTGGCTCCTAAGTCCAACAACAGCTTTGGAGAAGGAAAAGTGTGGCGAGAAGTAAAGACACATTCAGCTTCAGGGCTTCAAGTTGTGGCTGATGTTTTTTAAAGGAAGCAACATCTGGTATTAATTATAGTTAGGTGATAAATTTGGATGCAGGGTAGGCTCCGGCAGCACTCATCATCAGTGGTTCATCATCAGTTACTCGTCCTTGTCAGCACTCATCCAAACCGACCACTCACTCTTTTGGTTTACGCTAAAGCCATTGCGTCATAACTCACTTTACTCATTTCCTCATTTTCTTTGTTAATGCCTACCAGTTGACCTCCATCATCTCCCTGCACAGTTGCCAGTTCGGAGGCGACCGGCAGAAACGCTCGGCGTGAAGCGTAATGTGTTTTTGATTCAGTGCTGGAGACTTTGAGAGAAGTCTGCCAGAGAAAAGACCAGCTAAGCGTGGATTAAGAGACCTAAGCTGGGTGAAGGAGGGTGTCTGAGAGGCAGGAATGACATCCAGGACATCTGTGTGTTCGCCTGCTCTGGCAATGTGAGCACTGGACCTTCCCGACTGCATGGGCAGAGCGGAGGAGAAAAGAGGGGGCGGGGGGGGTCCGCTTCGGCACCAATGCCAAAAAAGGAAAGCTAGAGCCGGGGCCGAAAGGTCATTCCTCGTGGTTTGTACGATGAGTTCTACTGGCTATAAGTTCTTCTAACTTTCCCTTATATCCCCTTTCGTCCAACTGGAACAAACGTATGTGGACACACAGTGGCGCAACATTCACAGACAATTTAATTACAGACTATTGGAAGATTTATAAGTTTATTCAATTGTTTTTCAAGCCAACACCAACAGGTTAGGTGTTGTCTCATTTTCTTTCTGTAAATGTTTTAGATGAATAAGATGATGTGACAGAATGTGATGTAGTCATTATCTGAGACTCACAAAACTTTAATCTTCAGCTTCTTTCTTATCTTCTGCACAAAAGCACTTATGCAATCTTTGCAACACACACATGCACACACGCACACACACAGTCTCTCTCTCACACACACACACACACACAACACACTGCCACAGCTGGTGCAGGACATATTGTTTGTTTCTCCTCGGCCGTATGCCAGTGATTCTGATGTGCCAGAACAATAAATCCAGAAAATATGTCCCAGCTTACCGTGGAGCTGCAGGACTGTTAGATCATTCAGTCTGAAACTGTTTTTTCATTGTTTTTATGTGCCATACTCACTGGTGGTATCGGACTCCACATGCTACTGCGCAGAGCAAAAAAGGGAAGAACACAGTGTACTAAAACCACCAGACACATAAAGTGTGCATTCGTGAAGCGTGCAATTACGTGTCAGCGTGCAGCTCTTTCACAGCTTACTATGTCTGAGTAACTCTTCATTAGCATTTATTTTATTAATTCAACAGCTGAGTTTACATTATGCAGTGAGAGCACGAGTATAGTCAAATTTAGTTCTTTAAACATAAAAATACTACGTCCTTTCCGAAGCTGATTTCAGACACGAACACGAACTCTGGAGAATGTCCAGGGAATTGGGTCTGGTGTTTCTCTGTAGATTTAGTTTTCACGCAGCAGGAGATTCTCTGCTCAGACGTGTTCACAAGGAAACAGAAGTCACTGGAGTGTTCAGGTTTTTGTTCACAGCACATCCACAATGGCGTTGGCCCGAATCGCCAAAAGCTCTCTCGGCATCTTCTACATGTATGGTACCGCTTTTTTATCTTTAGACATATTTCTGCTTTTTTTTGTGTACGTTGGACATGAGAAACATCATCAACACGCCCACTTGCACACAGTGAATCCTCCAGAGGATTTCATGCTGTTTTGTCACATGGGATCAATTGGACATTCTCCAGAGTTTTAACTAGGGGCCTGGCAGGAGAAACCAAGAGTCTCTCACTTGGTTTTCTTACATATAGCCCCTCAGGAGAATGCCAGGAGATTATCTGGAGTTCAGTGCATGGCCTGAAAGCAGCTTAATTTGCACCTTTACCAGAGGGTCTGTCTAAAATGTTGTCAGACACACTAACAGACAGGAAGTGTCGGAGCTGGCCCCTGTCTGAACCACGCAGTGTTTAGAGTTGTGTTTGGCTTTGTTGCTAAGGGCTGCCGTGAGATAAAAGGCGACAGCAGATAGTTTGCCACGGTTCCTCCTCTGTTCCCCCGTCCAACATGACCTGTTCCCTTCATCCAGTACCAGGCCACCCACTGCTCACTTTAATCATTAACCTCAGATTAACTGCAGCACAAAGACCCTTCTTTGTTTCCAGGCTTTTCAACCACCCACACCCCCATTTATTTCCCTTCCCCCTGCTTTATCTCCTCGCACTACTTTCTGCTGCAGCCAGTAAATGTCAACCACTTAGGGAAGAAAAATAAATATCCAAGAGTGCGGAGCAGCCAGAGGAGTCACCTGCCACACTACGCAGCAGCATCTGCTCATCCACCTTAAAACGTAAAATTCACAGTCAGACCTGATGCCATTTATAGCAGCAGGGATAAGAAGCTGCTCGCCTCCAAATCCGCACAAAACTCTCTTCCATGCTCTCTATGATAAACACGTGATTAAAGAGGATGTGACTGATTTCATCCATAAATTATTCTCCTTTTGGCACCAGCTACAGCATGCATGACGTCAGCCTCATCGTCAGCAGTCGATGCTGCTCTCTAGGAAAGTTTCTCCTTTTCATGTTATCCATGCCTCCCACACTATGAGTCAAGTATCATTACCTCAGCGTGATACTGTGTATAATTAACGTGAGGTGCATGCTGACATTTCTGCAGCCCTTAATGATGTTCTGGATTTATAAAAGATGAAGGAGTGACAGTATAAATATCCTGGTCGTGCAGGTTGGTGGGTGGATGAACGCCTCATACCATCAGTTTTTTTGAAGCCAGCCACAGCAGGACATCTTCCTCTCTTCCCCCTCCTCATCGTTTTTGGTTCGATCAAATCAGTTTCTTAATATTCTTCTGCCACAATATAATTAATTCAATCTATCTTCCATCACATCAGGCTTCTTCTTTCATGGATATGAGAGTCACTGTCACTGCTCTCCTCCTTTTCTCTCTCCCCCATCCCTCCACCTTCCTCCTCCTCCTCCTCCTCGTGGCAGCGAGCAGTGAGCAGACTGCTTGGTCAAAGAGACGTATGGGCAATGATGTCAGCAGCCTGCGTCAAAGTCTCAGGGGCACGTTTACAATCTTCTTAACCGAACTGAGCCTTCCATCGAGATCACTGCACACTAATCAAATCTGCACTGCTCGCAGAGTCTTTGTGCATATCTACGTCAATTTCCTCCTCCAGCTCAACCCCTCAATTCATAGAGAGGCAGACTCTGCACATGTGTGGCGCCTTTGGCTGAACAGACGCAAGCACACATATGCTCGAGACATGTGGGGAGAAATAGCATGTAACCTTGAAATGGCTCCTTTTCTTCTTGGTTGATCAGTGGAAGTGACTGAGGTGCATCAATCCATCATAGTTGACCCTGTGAGTCGAGGCTTTTTGCTGAGAAAGAAAGAAAATTCTCCCCATAACAGTTTTTATTGAACTGCAGAAGAGAGCAGGTCTTCAGCTCCATGTTTAGGATCCACTTTGTTGACTGCAGGCCACGGATAGTGTACGGTTGTTGTGCTGCTCGTGTTGAGCTTCCAGCCACTGAGTCAGATGTTCTGTGGTTTGCATTTGTGCATGACTGCACCATAAATTGCCATAAACACGACATGTGCTCAGGTTTGGTTTCAGAGTTGGTAAAGACAAAGGGCGGAGTGGAACGAATCAACAAGGTCGTTAAATCAGAGGTCACTTTATGGTTACATATGTAAGAAAGCCACATTTTCATCAGCAAGGATGTTTATAAGACTGGGTTTAATATTTATTTACCCAAATTGCGTCACTCTCAATCTATTACATCCAGCACATGGACTCTGTTCTTATTTACAGCATGCAGGAATGTGTAGACGGGATTAAACCAACAGGGAAGTCTGTTCCAGCTTTGTGATAATAAACCAAGAGGTGGTAGGTTTATACTAGATTTCCTTATCCATATATTCCCATGTGTAGATCTATATGAACGGATTCAGGATGGAAGATGATGATTCTCACTTGTATTTAGGGTTTTGTGGCATCGTAAATTCCATGTTCATATGCAGATAGCTGTTATAGGGATTAGCCAAGTTGTCTGGAGCCTAAACACCACGTGTCTCCAGAATACAACTCCATTTCCACGTCTCATGTTGCTGGTGGGACTTTGAACAGTGTACCATGAACAGAAGATGGAGTCTTTGCCCGGATGTCCACTTTCTTCGCCCCAAAATATTGGTCATAGCCCCCAGAAACTAATTTGTCCGAAAATGGGCTCCGAAATTGAATCAAGAGTATTAATTAAAATAAACTGTGTGTGTGTGCAAGTCTGACCTGCTGACAAGGAGCATGTTGCTCAGGAGGTTGTCCTCAAATGAACAGAAGGTCGGCAGTTCGTTCCCAGTCTCCCACATTCCGCATGCCGAAGTGTCCTTGGGCAAGATACTAAACCCCAAATTGCCCCTGTGATGACAGTGTGTGAGTGATGTTAGATAGAGTGCACATAGAGGCACTGTATGTATGTGTGTGTGTGTGATGGGTTAATGGCAAAACTGTACTGTAAAGTGCTTTGAGTGTTCATTAGGACTATATAAAAAACTATAAACACAGAGCATTTACATGACAGGTCCAGAACAAAAGCGGAAGGATCAACAAAGTTATCCGTTAAGTAAAGTTGTCTGGAAAACACAACTGTCACAAATGTTTACATATTTCACAGGGACGAATGCAAGATCTGACCAAATGCCTGGAAAATTCAACTCTAACAAATTACATAGCAACCCATCCAGTCATTGTCAGGATGGACCAAAATGAATGTCTGACTGAAACTGTCATCCCCTAGAGCCATAAATATTTAATGAGTCAGGGTTATTCTGTGAAACTTTTGAACCCTCCTTTAAAGAAACAGAATATATTATAAATCTGCTTTCACAGGCAGAATATTACTCCTCATGAGGAATAAACCGGACCAGTGGGTTCTGTCCCTAATTGAGCTGCTGCCATGTGAAGGTACAGCCGAGTGAATACAGTGACTCTTCACAAATTATCTCAAGCTTATGTGCCCTCGGTAGGCTGAACTGGCATCATTACAGACAGATGAGGGTCTATTACTGTTTTCCACTCCGGTCGTCAATGGGCTTTCAGCAGCTGCTCGGGCTCGACTGCGACATCCATCAGACGGTTCAGCAACACTGCAGAAGTAGGTTGTTGGGGAGAGGCAGGCAGAGTGAGGTAACCCATTAACTGGTTAGAGCTGTCAGAGGGGCTGTGACCACACAAACAGGGCATTTGTGCTGCATTTACGTCAGACAGCAGCTGTGGTTCATCCCTTCCCCCTGCATTACTACGAGAGTCGGCCAGACGAGCATGCACGACTGGGAAAGAAAAACACAGCAAGGGACCATATGTTTGCGTTTGCGGACAAGCCGATACACTCCACATTGCACACACACACACACACACACACACACACACACAACACACAGACACACTAATTAGATTAAAGTGGTTGCCCATGGTCTTTCCACTAAGGTGACAGAGAGAGATTCATACACATGCATACATAAAGCTTTCATAATCCATGACATCTGCTATAATCTTCCTTGGCATTTAGTGCACGAGGGCTCAGCGATTATAACAGGTGTCATGTCTTGTTAAAGACTGGATTATTCTGGCTTTCACCCGCATGTGTAGTACAGCAAACGCAAGTGTGCATGAGGGTGTGAAATCACCCGGCTGCTCATAAATGGCGTTTATTGTTTTAATTGGGGAGTGTGAGGAGTGACGTCTACTGTTTGACATTTCATCTCCCCTCTGCAGAAACTGGAGTAGAAAAAATTTAAAGGAGAACTGAAAGAAAATGGATTGTACTGGAGCAGCACGGGGTTAAAGGTTTCAGTAGGAAAATAAATCACCAGGAGAAAAACAGAAAGAGAAAGAAAGAAGTAGTCGTCTGCACCAACTGCACTTCACACTTCTCTCATTACTATTGTTTTCCTTTCCTCTCATTGACGTCAAAGTAGAATAATGTAATAGGAGAGAATATATAGAACACATTTTTTTTGCTGTGAGAGTCATTGATGTGTGAAAGGGTGTGTGTGTGTGTGTGTGTGTGGTGTGTGTGTGCCCCAACTAACTGGGTCAAACTCTCAGTGTGTAGCTCTGCAGCATGGTTACAGCATTGTGCACAGTTGTAGCTCAGTAAATGTAAGCTTTCAATGTTACATAAAGTTTACACAGCACATCTTTAGTCACACAAAGTTAAGAGGAAATGGACTGGAAAATGACATGAGGTGTTGCTGGTCTATTATGAAGAAAGGTCGTGATAAGACCAAAACAAATGCATTAGTCTGCCCCTCAGTAGTTTTCAACTTTCCCAGCCCCTATGTGTTTGTTCCTATTGAAGATGTAAATAATGAAAATGATGAAAAAAATATTTTAAAGATTTTAAATTGAAATTGATTCGTGCATTACTTTCAGTTTTATATTATAACAGATTTGATGCCAAAGAAAGTATTTACAGCCAAATAAGTGGCTCATAATAAGCTACAGTGGCCATGTTTATTATAGTGAAGGAACATATCAGCAGATGAGGGTCATTATGTTGTTTAGCAGCTCTGGAAAACAGTTAAAGTCTATGACACAGAGGGAGAAGACTTAAGAATAACACCATTTTTAATGAGTTTTTTCAGTTTAGTCGTGTTAATGTATAATAAAATTGTCACAAAATGTTCTGCTCACATCAGTTTCTAGGTCGAATAAATCAACTAAATTCGACATTGCAGCAGATTTTTTGCAACATAACATTTGCCGATGAGGACATTTCATATTATATCTAAAGTTGTGGAACACTAAATGCTTTATTTTTATGGATCACCTTGTACAATGTAGAGTGTAACAATATGACGGAAACACTTCTTAGGGACAGAAGATGTCACACCTTGTGGAGATTGTTAAGCCCTGTGAGGCAAATTGTGATTTGGGAATATGGGCTATAAAAATAAAAATGATTTGATTGATTTATTGATAAAGCGATCCATCCAGCACTTCCAAAGCAAAAAGGTAAACCGCAAACGGGCTCCTGATAGACAAAGGAAGGAAGACAACAGGTGTTAATTTTAATCTCTGAGTAAGAGCCTCTGCAGCGCTGGCGTCAGAAGCAGCTGATGTCACCTCCAAAGCCGCCCCTCCACACAATGCATCACTGCTGAGCCCGATGATCGCCTTACTTCTCCTGGGAGAATACCTCACTGAGTGCATAGTGACTAATGAACTCCTCCCAAAGGTACATCTCTGCAGTCCTGTTGTCCTTTTTTTGTCACAGGCAGAGACAGGTGCAGGGCCTGATGTGTTGTAACCTGATGAACCAGAATGCTTCAGTTGCCCCAGGTGCTCCACAGTCTATTGTGGACTCATGTTCTGCAGCTAAAGATTCATAGCCAAACATATAGGACATGGAACAATGCGCGTGTGTGTGTGTGTGTGTGTGTGTGTGTGTGTGTGTGTGTGTGTGTGTGTGTGTGTGTGTGTGTGTGCAACAGTACCATCAGAGAGAAGAGGAATTACTCAGATGCTTTACGTACATTCGGTCAATTTGGCTCCAACACATGCAGCTCTGAGATAAGGCCGAAAAACAATCTGTCAGCCACAGTGATTGAAGAGGATCTCACATTCCTGCACTAGTATATGTGGGGGAAAAAACAGTCATGTGGGAGATATAACATGATATTCTGCATAATGTCTATATAATGCTTACGGGAAGATATAAGGCTCATTCATTATATTTTATGATACAATATTTTTTTAGCATCTGACTGCGCCTACTGGCTCCTAATGGGTTCCCTGGAGTTGTGTTGACCGCACTGAATCAACGGTCATTAGCAAGTTTAATCAACTAACCACCAACTATTCTCACTGACGTCAAATTTTAGTATAAATAAATTCTAATGATATGTAATAAAACAGGCTTGTACATTGTGCATACAGAGTCTGCGCAGTAGCAATCAGGGGATGGAGCAGAACAAAGCTCCACTTGAACCAACATCAGTGTGATAAGAACTACATAAAATGACAGAAACCATCTTTGGCAAGAATGTGTTTAATGTGACTTTTGAGTTCAGTCCATGTTCCATCCACTAACATGGAGGATGCAGTCCATTCTGTAGAAGAATGTTAGATCAAACAAAAAGTACTGGAAAAAGCTTGTAAGTTAGGTTTAGGAAACTCTCTTGGGTCACTGTATTTTATGTCTTCCTTTTGTCTTTTATGGTGAAGTGTTTTTGTTACGACTTCTCTAGAATGACCTATCACATGTTATATAAATAAACAGTAGGCCATTCCCTCCCCTACAAATATGGGACTATCAATTCTCATTTTTACTAAAGCATTTAAACAGTATTTACACAAGCACATCCTCTTTGTAACATGACGCATAGTTATCAAGAGTGAATTGTGGGAACAGTTCAGTCAGGTACTGATAAACAGTCCGGCCCTGATACTTTCAGTTCTTACAACAGAGACAAAGAACTCTTGTTCACTTCACAAATTACACAAAAAAAGGTCAAATTCACATTAATGTTCTGAATTTGATATATGTGGCCTCTGAATATGTCCTGAATTGGATGTATTGTTGCAATAATAATAATAATAATAATAATAATAATAATAATAGTAATAATTTGTTGGTGTGGTTAAATGCTACTCTGACAGCATCAGTGTAAATAATGTCAGGACATGATGCCGTTGTTCAAATGTTACCTCCCATCTAACCCAAAAGGTGGAACATTAAACTCGTGAGCTTGTTCAGTGGAGTGTAAATGTTTGTAATGTTGACGTGTGAAACACTGGTCAGACTAAGGCTGCTGGGAAAAGATTTACAGCAGGAGGTAGCAGTGGTCTCCTGAGCAGGAGTTTTACCTTTGACCCAGATAAAGAAAGGCAGGAAGAAAGAAGGAAATGAAGCATATTGCTCTGGTACTTGTGTAATGACGAACTGAGTAAGAAGTAGCTTTCTTCCAGTGTGTGTTGGAAATATAAACACATACAAACATACATGCTGAAAACACAATATCTTTAAGATAGTGACATTTTTAAATTTGTTGACAGAAGAGCTTTGATTCTGGCATGATGGTTGCATACAAGCACATACAAAAGGATATAAGGTACTGACAAATGCTAGGAGAAGCACAGAAATATTTATGGTAATTATTGTTTATTTCATTGTAACTGTCTATAGAGATTTGAAAAAAATAAACAAAAGAATGGGTTGAAAAAGGAAAAATAAACAGAAAGTTGTAATAAAACAATTCAAATTAGCTCAGGATTGCATCATGACTCAGACAAACAAAAAGTCATTCACTTATAATTCACTTATAGGTCTAATTAATACTTGCAGTAAATGTAACTGAACGTTGTACATACTTGTTCATTCCGAGCATATTTCAACTATAACCCTAATTAATGAGTTCCTCTATATGACAGGTAGAGACCCAGAAACAAATACATCAGCAAATTCTAATAAAGTGGCTGTTTTTAGGAAGTTTTCATCAATTGTAAGAGCCACTAAGCAACCTGCATTTTTGTGTTACTAAATATTAATGTTGGTTTGACATGTCACTTGTGTTTTAAAGTTATTCAAGTTTATACAACAGTTAAAGTATATTTTGTATTGTGTATTTGCTAATATTTAATTATATTCTGCTTTAGGTGCAAATTTACGGCTTATTGTTTACGACAGTCGAAGATGCCGTAGTGCAGTTTAGTGCACATGCGTAGCTATATGTTATTGACCGCATGGATATCGCTGAGGAGCAGTTTTTGACTGTCAAACCGTGATACATGAAACGTGCAACGTGCAACGGGCAGTGTGAATGGAACAATGGGTTTGTTATGGATATTTTGGCTATGTGTGTCACCAAGTCGGTAATGGGCCGAGCTAAGGTGTGTTAATAACCGTTTTGCTGGAACCTTTCAAATAAACCCTCTCAAGTTTTTCGCCGACTCCTGTTGAAGTGTGTTTACATTGGGTTTTCACAACAAGGCCAGAAGTATTTCTGTTGAACACGAGTCAAACTTAGTAATCACTCTGCAGGCTAACATTAAGTGGCCTATTGGAATGTGGAACAAGGTAAAACGGCCATATGTCCCCAATATTTTCTATAATTCTAAAGATTTAATGGCTTATTTCTGTCTTAAGTCTGCTTGAAAATCTGATGCTGCCTTATAACATCCTCCTTTGGCTTTAAAAGGAGTGAGCGTAGGGCTCAAGCAGCGTGGTGGATTCTCAATAAAAGGTCATAAACCAATTTAAGTGACTCGTAAACACAGGAGTACAGCACATTACCATGAGGTTGAGACCGGCGTAGAACCCTGTGTGTGGTTTTGTCCATGTTTGTGTGTGAGGGAGGGAGAGAGGGTTCAGCTAAATCATCTCACTCACTTCCACTTAAGTCTGACGTCCATAACCCACCAGTCCCCCTTCTGTTTGCCAAAGTGATACCTAACACCTTTGCGTCATTCCGCTTTCGTGTGTGTGGAGTTGAGTCAGTGCTCTGTTATCAGACAAAAGCAAACAATCCTTTGAAACGTGCAAACTGAAGACTGGGGAGACGGTTTCGACAAACGGGAGCCTGTTAATTAAATGGCACAAAGAGGCAGGGATAAGTGAACTGAGCTAAGCTTGAATGAAGAGTTTCAGGTCAGTGAGGCCGAGCTGAGCAAACAGACAGCAGTCAAGTGGGATATCGACCCAGGCTGATAAGCTATCAGCGGACATTCCTGTGCAGATGTGTATAGTCAGAGCCACCTACAGACATCAGGACACAAGACTTGGCAACAGGGACGTAAATTCGCATCAGAGTGACGCATAATCAGGGAGAAAGAGAACTCATCAGAATAACTTGACACTCAACAGAACCGAGTGTGATTCACCCACTAAGAGGCTTCAGTTCATTCTTTTTTCACTATAGTGACCCAACACACACACACACACACACACACACACACACACACACACACGTTTGTACTTCTTGAGGAAACTCATCTACATAATACATTCGCTAGCCCCTTACCCTAAACTTTCCCATCCAAACTAAATGCCTAATCCCAACCCTAACCCTGACCCTAGTCAGGAACTTCTATGTGGTATTGCATTATACTATAAAAAGGTTGTGCGTTTTCCAATTTAAAAATAAAAAATTCTGTGCGAAATATTTCATTCTCGAAACGAGGGGAAATAGGCTGTTTCCCACTTACTGCAGCTCAGCCACACACATGGCTAGCTTGTTAGCTTCATCACCAGAACACATTGAAACCTGGGATAGGTGAGCCCGAGCAGGATCCAGCTCTTGGATCTGTTGTTGTAGAGACCTATTTGTTAGGGCCTTTGAAATGCAGCTTTTAAAGGATACAGATCCTGAATTAGAAAAAATTGATAGTGACTAGAAAATAGTTTTGGACTCTTTGGCTTTCCGTCCCCTCAGAGGCAAACACCTTTTAGACCATAGACAAACAGTAAAAACGTGAAAGCAGTCGCCATATTGGACTGGAAAAGATAAGAATTGCCTGTAAATTCACATAAGTAAATAGGGGAGCTGCAGTTTTCCTGTATAAAAAGAAGGTTTCTTTAATGTTTACATTTCTCAGTGGATTTTAGTGACTTTTTGTCATATACAAAGTTTTATGATCTTTGTAGAGCACAAAGAAAATATTATCTTCAGTTATTTAGAATCTGGATTGTTAAAATGTAATGGCTGCTCTGCATTAGGCTGCATGATATGAATTACTGACGTGGTGGAAAACAGTTCATTGTCATAAGGAAGGAATACCAGCATAACCAGTTCCCCATTCTGGGCCTGATTTAGTCAGACGTGTCAAAAAATGGCTTCCTTGGCAGAGTATGATAACCTGAACATTATCTTGCATACCTTAATCTCCAACTGAACTGATTCAATATAGTTGCATCATGGGTAATGTATGCACCAGTAATGTATGACAACAAAGGAGAATGCAGTGGGGGGGAAAAATAAATTCAGGTTCTTCTGCATCACTTTTGATCCTTTTTTTTTTTTAACGGTTCAACATTTGTCTGGTAAAAGGAGAGGAATATTAAAAACGGTGGAAAACGACATGGAGCAGATTATACCCATCATTTCCAACATTTTGGTGCCAAAGGGAAACCTGACAGAGGACTTAAGTCAACAGTAAATTTCCACTGTGCACCTTTTCCTATTTCCTATATTTCCAGTGTTTGTGTTTCTTTATCTCTTTTAAAATACTCCTTGTTAAATTGCAGGATTTGAACACAGTGTGACTTCTTCAGTGTGGCAATACATTCCATATTCTGTTCTATATTTGGAGCACCAGTTGATTTTTTTCGCCCATGTTCATTTAAGTGTGTGTTTTAACTGTGTGTGTGAGTTACACAGTATTTATGCATAAGGAATAAGGACAGTAGGGAGAAGGGAGGGGTGCACTTGCTGTGAACTGGTTCCCTGCTGCTTAAAACATATCTTGCTGGCATTGTGTTGCTTCATACTAATTAGTGTCCGAGTCCATTAATACTGACCTATATGTCACTGGTTGTGGAAAGGTGAAGGAGATGACTCGGGGGAAACTGGGTAATGGAGTGCCTCCCACAGAATGCTCAATGGTTTGCCGGTGAAGTGGAGCGAGATATCATCACAGTGATATCGGTATGACGCACCTCTCTGAGGTTCATTAACATTCTCTTCACTCCAAAGCTTTTCTCATAAGAGAAAACGGCTCTGCAGTTCACCCAGTGCAGGCACAGGTTGACCTGGTTGGTGAAAATGGACATATGGTTCATGGATGGAGCAAACAGAGCATGACGGAAAAAAAACTTTCCAACACTGTCTCTGAATACATGAGATACTTCCACTCATTACGTACAATGACCCAAATTCTGTACTTAGGAGCAATTTCAAGAGTATTTCTATTCGTATTTTATTTTCTATCTCTTCACCACTGCAATTCAGGGTGCAGTTCTAAAGATATACTATAATGAATAAACCAATAGAATGTTTCTCCAGTGCTGGATAATCACATCTTCTTTTTTTGTCTGAAACCTGATGACGATGAAAACAGGTAAATTAAAACTCAATAAAGCTGCAAACATAGTGTAAGATAATGGATGTGAGACTACACCTGGACTGACCCACAGACAGTGATATGAAATTAAATGACGTGATATCGACCCATAACCGGTTACTTCTGGCTCAGGAGGGAAATCACCAGTGACCCGCTGTGGTCAATATCTCCCCCTAGTGTACATAAATAACAATTTAACACAAAACAGGCACAGCTAGTAAATGGTTTGTCATTTCAAAATAGCATGTGCATTGTTACAGTGTGTTTGTTTCCTGCAAACCGTAAGATGAATGATAATTATACCATTAATATGAAAATAGTGGGGAAAAGACAAGCAGATATTATCTTTTGTCACTGCTTGCGTCAATCTGTGTCAGAGCCTGTGTGCCAATCTTTTTATATACCTCTATGGTCAGAGCTTGTGTTTGACCAGTTCTTGTTGTATACTCCCATCCTGTGGTAAAAAAGAAACATTACATTAGGAACTTATAAATTACTTGTTTGCAATCAATTAAAGAGGCTTATTTCCTTAAACATTCAAAGATTACTCACATTTTTATTACAAGCATTAATCAATACTCTGTGTGATTCAAGCCGCTGATAAATATTCTCTTTTTTGGTCACCGAGAGGAATCTGATCGTACAAGGGAGATGTGTCAATGGATTATGGAGTTAAAGTTATGAGTTACTAGAGCTGTAATGTTTTATCAAATCTAAAATAACAGTAAGACAGCACATACAGTGAGATAAAAAACATTTTTTAGAACAGGGAAAAGTTGATACTGGAGAAAGAAATATAACATTGGGCGTCAGGGTTATGGTTAGTACTCACAGGTGCATCCCTACTGTTAATGAAGAAACATCGCACAAATTATAATCCTATTGTGGCCAGAATAGAAACATAGGTGAGCAAAAATGGCATCACTTTGCATCTTTCCTTTTAAAAATCTTTTATGATTGGATAATTTCACGATTGAATCTTACAAGCTTGGAATGGTAGGAGAGGGAAATGGCACGATGTAATCTGCACCCTCACCACTAGATGTCACTAAACCCTTCACAATGGTCCTGTAACGAGGCTGTATTTAGGCCCTGTCCCAATTCCTCTCCCTTGGCCCTACCCCTAGATATGAAGTGGCCTTCGCTGGGAGCGTCCCCTCCAAACAGAGCCACAAGGGAGAGGGCTAAACAAATGTTCCCCTAAGAATTGGGACACCACTCGCTACGTCATCAGCAGCCAAACAACAACAAACAATATCAACTAACGTTATTATATTATTAACCACTATCAACCAACATTATAATAGGGACACAACTGACAACTGCAGAACAGACAGGACAGATTGATCTATTGATCAATACGCAGTCAGTCAACGTGTTTACATCGGTTATTTCAATGTATTGTTAGTCCCGTCCATTAAACTTTGCCCAGCACTGAAAACGTTATACATGAGCAGGGACGTTTTTTTCAAACTTCATATACGGGACATGGTTGTAACGAACATTACCACGTTACTCACGCGTAGAAAACACCAACAAAGATTTTAAGAGAGTTTGAGGTGATAAGAGCCGACAACGGGGTCGGGTGCTGTAAACATGATCACATGATCATGTGGAACAGGATTTGATGCTGTTTTGAACGCGTCTGTACAAAGAACCTCTGCATCTGTGAAAGGCCAGCTACGGGTAAAGTCCATAGCCAATTCTCCGGATTTTACCCGGAGGTCATCTCGGAAAATGCGGTGTCATAGAGAAATGGGACAACACTTCCCCTTCACAGCCCAAAGGGGTAGGGCCAAGTGGTGAATTGGGACTTTTATATTCAGTCTATGATTGTGGCAGGGCATTACAGTCTATGACCAGAGAGAGGAGGAGGAGGAGGAGGAGGAGGAGGAGGAGGAGGAGGAGGAGAGCAGTCCGGAGTGTGGAGTGGAGTTTCAAATCCAGTCCGGAGTGCTAAATCCAGTCCTGACTGTAAAATCCAGTCCTGACTGTCAAATCCAGTCCTGACTGTCAAACCCAGTCTTGACTGTCAAACCCAGTCCTGACTGTCAAATCCAGTCCTGACTGTCAAATCCAGTCCTGACTGTCAAATCCAGTCCTGACTGTCAAATCCAGTCCTGACTGTCAAACCCAGTCCTGAGTGTCAAATCCAGTCCTGACTGTCAAATCCAGTCCTGACTGTCAAACCCAGTCCTGAGTGTCAAATCCAGTCCTGACTGTCAAATCCAGTCCTGACTGTCAAACCCAGTCCTGAGTGTCAAATCCAGTCCTGACTGTCAAATCCAGTCCTGACTGTCAAACCCAGTCCTGAGTGTCAAATCCAGTCCTGACTGTCAAATCCAGTCCTGACTGTCAAACCCAGTCCTGAGTGTCAAATCCAGTCCTGACTGTCAAATCCAGTCCTGACTGTCAAACCCAGTCCTGAGTGTCAAATCCAGTCCTGACTGTCAAATCCAGTCCTGACTGTCAAATCCAGTCCTGACTGTCAAACCCAGTCCTGAGTGTCAAATCCAGTCCGGAGTGTCAAATCCAGTCCTGACTGTCAAACCCAGTCCTGAGTGTCAAATTCAGTCCTGACTGTCAAACCCAGTCCTGAGTGTCAAATCCAGTCCTGACTGTCAAATCCAGTCCTGACTGTCAAATCCAGTCCTGACTGTCAAACCCAGTCCTGAGTGTCAAATCCAGTCCTGACTGTCAAATCCAGTCCTGACTGTCAAACCCAGTCCTGACTGTCAAACCCAGTCCTGAGTGTCAAATCCAGTCCTGACTGTCAAACCCAGTCCTGAGTGTCAAATCCAGTCCGGAGTGTCAAATCCAGTCCTGACTGTCAAACCCAGTCCGGAGTGTCAAATCCAGGCCGGGGTTTGTTGCTCACTCTGGGTATCTCAAGTTTCACTCCGGCGCGTGCTCTGCCCTTTCTGCTTTGTGTTGTCAGGCAGAAAGTCTGCACACACACACACACACACTCACTCACAGACACACAGCAGGCAGGGTGGCCCTGATACACACACACACACACACAAACACACAAACACACTCACACACTCACACTCCACCATCCACCATCCACGACCACAATCCGCTTCTCGCTCCGTCGTCTGTTCAAACCGCGGTCAGCCGTCGTCGGTCATCTCTGCCCCCGCGCTGCGACCATGTCGGCGGGAGTGGAGTCTGGATTCTCGAGCGAGGAGGTGCTGAACAGCCGCTTCCCTCTCCACCGGGCGTGCAGGGATGGAGATGTCGGCGCCTTGTGCTCCCTGCTTCAGTGCACCTCCAACCCGGCTGACCTCAGCGTGGAGGACACCTTCTACGGCTGGACGCCCGTACACTGGGCCGCTCACTTCGGGAAGGTAGGTCGGGTTCTGGTCTTTGTTACAATGAGCGTCGCCGGGGAACGGTCCACAAAGAGCGGAGGAGCCCTCTCCGACGTTGAGCCTGGTCTCGGCCATTTCCTGATGTTAACTGTTCGCTGATGAGACCAAGCAGCAGCCATGGTTTTCTGGAGGCAGACAATGGACCATTAACACGAGCACTTCGCTTTCACAATTAAAACAACACAAAACACCGTGTTCTAGCCTCATAGGGTTAAGTAGCTAAAAGATTATTATGAGCGGGAAAATCCTAAACATCAACTTAATGGCCGTTTGATGAGATGTTAACAATGAAATTACAACGTCACGAGAAAAAACACAAGTTATCTTAAATAAATATGCGAGTTAACTTAGAATTAACCTTAGAATAGTTTTTTTTTAAACTAGTGAGAACAAAGCTGGAGTAATTACTTTTATGTACGTGTGTAGGCTTTTTATAGAAAACATGGCGGACAAAAACAAGTCCCTTCCATGATAACTTTATACGCTAATAACACGTTTGTAACGAACTGTTTATGGGCCTGAGCTCAACGCGCTCAGAGACTCGTAGTAAGATTAGTTTCACACTTGACTACTCTCTGGAAAAAGGGCAGGGCTATACTCTGCAGGAATTGGATCAATGCCTAAAGCAATAAAAGCCCAAAGCAGACACAGTGAGTGTAATGTTGCATTTGTGCCTCTAAGACACTTTGCTTGACTTGTCTCCACCCGCCCAGTGTCACGTCTTCTTCCAGAGCAATTAACGGCGATCACTGCAAACATGCTGTAATGTGTCGGACTTCCTCATTCATTCATTCTTCTTCCCCTGTCTCCGCACAGCTGGAGTGTGTGATGCGTCTGGTTCAGGTGGGATGTGGTGTGAACGCGGTGACCTCCAGGTTTGCGCAGACGCCCACTCACATTGCTGCATTTGGGGGCCACCCTAAGTGCCTGTTATGGCTACTGCAAGCTGGTGCAGACATTAACAGACAGGTAAGGCATCAGGCGCACACTCAACACACGATCTGCACACTTAGAAGCAGGTTTCAGACACCCATCGAGCTCTTGGACTCTTTCCCAGTTGCTTGGGACGTTTTGCTAAACTTTTCCTCCCAGCCCCCTCGTAAAAAGGTCCAGGAAATGTCAGGCTGTGGGAGAGTGCAGCAAGAAAAATGTCCAGAAAATTCACTTTGAGTGAGTTGATTATGTTTCTGACTTGAGACAGATGCAAAACTGGAAAAACAATGCAAATATCTCAGGATGAAAAAGATTTGTAATTCACGTAAGGGAAGGCGCCAAGCTTCAACAGTTTTTGGTGATGCAGGCCGATGTTGATGTGTGAAGAAAAACATGGGATTTCTGCAGCAAAATGTATCCGTCGGGTGTGCACCACCCACGGCTGAACGTGACGGACATTTTCCTGTTGTTGTGAATGAGCTTCACCCAGAAAATCTCTTCATTTCTGCAAGGCAAACTCTGGACAATGTCCTGACCCTATTATCTGGAGTTCATGTGTGAAAAGTTTCTTATACGCCAGAGAATTTAATAGTTCAGGCTGGTGCTTTCAAAATCACCCCGCAAGTCAAGAAAGTTCACAGGAATTTCCCTTGTTGACATTTCCCAGAGAGACTCGTGGAAACATGATCGTTCACATAGTTGTCTGACTAATCTGTGATGAAAACTGCAATAAACAGAATAACCTTTAACAATAAATCCCTTTTACATTAAAAACAGAACAAAATCTCAACTATATACTGGCAGTGGCACAAATGCTAGAGGGAAAAGAGCAGAGCTGTGTGAGAGGCTGAGCTCACGCTGATCCCATCAAAGAGGATCATTCTAACTCGAGGTCATGATCCTTAGCATGCATTGTTACTACTTAGTCCCCCACTTGACCTATATTCAGATTATGTGTGTCAGCTCGACTGCCCTTTGCTTGTGACGTCATTGCCTCCTCATGTATTTTCATGCTCAGACTCTGGGGGTGTATTTTATGCTGCGCTGCACCGCTGAGAGAAATCAGATTAGTAGGTCACAATGACATAACATGTTGTCGTCACTGTGAAACACATTGCTAGGGATTTGGCTTTGAATTTGCTCAGCATATGTTGAAACACCTGGTGAAATTCTAGGATTTCCCTCTATTGGATTTATGATATTTTGACCTGGCTGTTGGGACAGAGACAGAGTGTGTGAGCACAAAGCACAGCCCATATTGCTTTGTGGTTGGAGACAGCCTTCTTGGTGTGTGCTTTTGTTCTCTCCCTCCCTTCCATCCCTCCCCTTCATCTGCACTAATGTGTAACTGTAAATGTGCGTGGGTGGTGGTGAAGTCTCTGAGAAAAGTTCAGCCTGTGTTACACCCTGTCATCGCTCATGGAGTTTATTTTTTCTGACTATGGAAACTGAAGAGAGGGTGTATTTGATTAAAAAAACTTCTTCATACTCATAGTCTTAATGTTTTTTGTGTGTAACTGCAGTCTTTTGTCGCCACTCAGGACTATGTGGGCGAGACGCCCATCCACAAGGCTGCTCGTGCGGGCAGTCTGGAGTGCATCAACGCTCTCTTGATTCAGGGAGCGAAAGCTGAGTAAGTCCAGCGATGGGTCCTTTGCCCACATTTGTTTTTCCTCTGTACTGTCCAACTACTTAGTTAACACCTTTACAAGGGATCACCACCAAACTCAAATCACGCAAGTAACACAATTTTAATGATGGATTTATATGCAGCTTCTAACTGTTGTTAATATTTCTGCGAATTACCTTTTACAGGAGTGAGCAAATTTGTACACAAAGTGAAAAAGTTTAAAGAAATAAATAAACTTTTTTGATGCCATGGCTGTCTCACTCACTCAGCCAGAAAGAAGCTGCTTTTATTAATGGTAAATTAACCATAACTACATTAAAGCGGTATGCGATACATAATTGTAAGTGATTATTTTTTTTAAACAAGCATACTGTGCTTTTCTGGTGGTAAAATTTGACACTGGAAAATGTCAAGAAACATTAACATTTAGTTTAGTTTATTTCGCATTGCATTGTGTGAAATACAAAGTTCCATAGATGAAATGTTAAAATACGTATAGGGTGTGATAGAAACCAGTAATGGCTTATGTGAAAACCACACTCAAATAAAACGAATAAATAAAATACAAAATCTTCAGTATAGGTTGTAGATTGGTATAAAAGAGTAAATTGGACATGAAATAATATCCCATCAGTGTAAGTAATTAGCTGATGGAAGTGCATTTCATTAAATAGTTGCTTTTGTGACATTTTGTTGCAGAACGGTAAAAGACAAAATAAACAGTGTTTATCGTTCAACCACTTCAGCTCAGAACAGTCTGATCATAAGATGTGTTGTTAGATAGCAAAAGAATTGATGGTGCTCCCTTGAAAATGTGACAGATTTTGTTAATCCTTGAAATTGTTGTTTATCATTGCAACAATTCACATTAAGTTGCCCTCCATGTGTAATAATGTTAACAATCAAACTGAGTTCATAGAGAATGATTAAGTTCCTTTTTATTTACTCTCATTAAACGCCTTTTAAATTTCCTTTGTAATTTGAGGAAGGGCTGTGTTATAATACAGTTCAATAATTAACTTGGCACGGCACCTTGGATCTTAACTGGCGCCTGTAAATTCAGCTCGATTATTACTCAGACATGAGGACAACTTAATGTAAAAGTTGATAAACTGTTTTTAGACTTGTAGATCATTTTGCATGATCTTTGTTAAATCTAGAGTGATTTTCTTTGTTAACGTTTGTTTTGGTTATTGTCTTAAATAAAGAGCCTGACTAGATGACCAAATGCACATTGACTCCTTTTTTTATATAACCTTTTACCATCAGGAAGAAAAAGTGTTATTTCTGTTGCACAGAATGAAACTGTATTTATTTCACATTGGACATAGCTCAAGAACTGCAAGATCAGATAATTCTCACCTTTTTCAACAAATACAGTGAGATAAATATAAGTAAATATGGACTTTGAGATAATAAGCAAAGATAAATAAGCAAAATTACTGAATGAACAAAGGCATTAGAGACACGACTCATCTTTCCTGTTTCCTAAATTTAGATCCAAGACCTGCAGGGCGGTGAAACAAATATCGGTCATAATTATTATTCCCCGAAGGCCACACAAGTCAGTCAAGTCAATGAACTAAGCACTTCATTTTTACCCTTGTCAGAATTAACTATTTTATAAAAGTGTATAAACATTACGTCTGTACTGCTTTATTACTAGTACTCGAGCATTGTTTAATTAATCAATTTGTCTTCGGTTTCGCCAGATTAAAAAGTGTTTTTTAAATGCAGAGATGGTGAGATATTAAAAGATACAGCACATTTAAAGATATATATGTAACAGTTCTGAAGGTTGATCAACCGGTTTTTCCTTCTCGCATTACTTGCAGTTTCATTTTTTACAACAAGCTTTATGCCTTTTCTTTCTGATCTCATTCAAGTAGAGAAAGTCAAAACGAGCAGGGAGATTACAGATGCCAAGTTTATTGTGTGTAGCTTTTTTATGTTTTTATGCCACCATCAGAGAAATGGTCAATATGTTGTCAAATACATCAGAGTTTACCAGATATTGTCATTGAAAAAAAAAAGAAACATTAATACCAGTGTGAAATAATGGCTTCATGTCAGTATGAAGAGGAAAAGCATTTGTATTTGATGATAATAAATCAAATCTGAGAATAGTATTGTTTACTTTTGGCCTCTGGTTACCTCTGGCATTCAAGAAAGAATGCAACCAAAGCTAACACACCTTTAAAAGGTTGTTGAAACCCATATAATCTCTTCCTCATTGTTCCAGAGACCACATGTCCCACAGACGCTACATAGAAATCAAAGATATGCTAAATATATATTTAATGATTGAAGGTTGAGCCTGAGGGCTGAGTCAGTCAAGTCAAACTTTAACAGGGTGATTTGCTTTTTACTTCCTGTTTAAAAGTTGATTTCCCCCAGCATATGAACTCCCTGTTTGCTTTGACTGTTTCAAATGTACTGCAATGCTTTTTGCAGACATATTTTTGTAATTACTTACAAAAAACCTTTCTTGTGGACATCATGTAATGTGCATTTGGTTATCAGCTGATGAGTGATATTTATGATAAACATGATATGTGATTTTCTTTTCCCTGCAGATTACAGATACTGTATTTAGTTTAGTTTATCATTAAGAAACGTTTTTTTGTTGTGACACAGAAATAGTGGAGCTCAACTGGGAAGGAAGAAACACAAGTGGGAATGAGGCTCATGACAAAAAAAAACTAACAACCTAGCTTAAAAATGTAATTGTTGTCAAAGGTCTGTTAATGATGTTGGATATATTCAAAAAACATATCCAAATCCTAAAATCATCCGAAAGGCTATATATAGACAATGTTCTTTGTGATTTTTTGTTTTCCTAATAAAAATTAAATTAATATAAAAAAACAAGAAATTAATATAGATTCAATTTGGAGGCTCAATATGTTATTGCTTGTGTGAAAATTCATGTTTTCATGGTAAAAAAATACCGTATTCAATGAATGATTTTTTAAACATTTTTAATAATAAATTTACATTTAAATAATTATTAAAAAACAATGAAGTTGATGCAGCAATATTTTCACATAAGTCATAATCCTAAATACAGGACCATTACTTTCCTATTATGAAATTGCAATTTTTTGTAGTTACATACAAGACAAATACAGAAAGCTTAGTTGGTAATTGATAATTAACTGAGACGAGTTTACCTTTCCACCTTTTACAACCCATTTTGAATTGTTGTAACATTTCAGCAGAGCAACAATAAGCATAATAATCTACTGTTTATATTAGCTTCATTATTCTTTTGTATGTATATATTTTTCCTGGCCAGTCAGAAAAACCTGGATCAGGTTTTGAAAGTGTCCTTTTTAAAGTTGACATTAACATTTTACTGGACACTTAAGATCTTTGTCTCTGCCACAATAAAAATCGATGACATGAAAACGATGAACAATCTTTGGTGTTATAACCAAGGTTAATTAATGTTAACCTGTTATAATAATGTTAATTTCTAAAGCTAAAAAAGAGCTAAGTCTCCTTTTGGCAAATTCTTTATATCTGCTTGTAATGTTGGTGAACGCCAGGCAAAAAGCATTCTGGCTCCCACTGTGGCTGAATCACAGACAAACAAATACAATATTTATTCGGTATCCAGTATTTCAGAAGATAAATTTCCATTTATAGTTCTACAGCTATTAAATGTAAAATATTTGTCTTCTCTAATGAAACTCTAGCGTCAACATTATCAGTCATGTTTTCAAATTGAAATCATATAACCTATATAACTTATGTCACCAAATAAAACAGTGGTATTACTATTTATATTGCTGCACACAGATTGGAATTGTAGTATCAAATGTAACGATATAAACTTAGCGCTCGTTGATTTCCGTTGTGAGGATTCTTGAGTATAGAGCTATCTCCTATACTCTTGCCTTGTGCCACCACATGCCTGCTAGTATCTTCTGTTTCCTTGGAATTTGAGGAGGCTTTGCCACCGGGACTCCTCCGGTTCTTTTACGAATCATCAAAGTGGGTGGAAGAAAAAAAGAAGAAGCCAAGTCGAAGTTCGGAGAAATCCCACTATTTTGATTCATCTCTGATTTATTAGGCGGAACAACAACAAGTCGACCATCTCTCGCCATCTGCCTCTGCCACTGATTCAATGCACTCAGTTGGCCGAACATGTGTAGAAAGACTCACTGTGGATTCATTTTATTTTCCAACAGCACCTGATGGCTGACCGTAGGTTTGTTGAGATCAGGGATCTGACACCTCATCTGTTTGGAAAATTTGAATGTATTTCATCATCTAAAATATGAAGTAAAGCTCTCGCCCTCAGATACTTTAATACATTCAAATGAAACTTCAGCGACAGAATTGTTAAACATTTTTTAAATTGAACAAGTGGTGTCATGGTTGGAAACTTTTTTCTTGAGTGGACCATTATCCTCATTTCCTCTGGCCCAACCATCTTCTTGCACTCTTCCACTGCAGAGACCTGGTTCTGGACTGAGGAATTAATCTTGTTCAGTGGCAACAATGGAAGACTCTCCTCATCCCCATGTGATGCTCATCCTTCTCCTATTACTGTAGATAGTGAGTCCAGCTTTCCATTGGGACAAGTATTTCACATCTGCAGTATCTTTAGCTGGATGAGACTGGAACCTACTTGTGGTCTTTCCCGGCCTTCATAAAGAAACTTGTCCCATTTGCCCACTTCCTCCTATCTTTTCTCCATTTAGTCTTAGTGACACAAAATCCTCATGCTGAAAAATCATCGAAAGTCATTGTTTCTGGTTCTGGTTCTTGTATCTGAACTAAATTCAAATTAAATCTTTAACAGACCTTAAAGGAATCTTTCCCTCAAACAGAGAAATATTAAAATCCATTTGAGTCAATGGGACAAAAACAAGCTTAACTTTATCGCGTGATTTTAAATACAAAATTTAAACCCTCAATATTTAATACATTTTAAAAGAATATCTAAACTAATAATTTTGTTTTCATCCAAAGATCTCACTTCATAACCCATCGCTTCCTAGATGGGTTCAAACAATTGTGGATTTCTAAAAAATTCACTATTTTCTTGAACTCCACCAAATATCAACATTTGGTCACAACAAAACGAAAAGATTTGATGTATTTGTCATGAGCCTCAGAGTGTAAAGGTGGCGCTCTAGAGAGCTAGCAGCAGGTAGGACAGTGTTTAGAGGCTGCCGGTGATGAGAGTAGTGCAGAGACAGAGGCTCAGGGCAGCTGAGTGAGATGGGTTAGATTTGCCTAGCAGCATGAACTGAACTATTAACTGTTTAATGCTAACACTCATCCTGTTGCAATGGTTATTCACTGTCATTTCACTGTACCAAGTATTTTTTACTTTCTACTTAGAAATGTTTTGTTTTGTATGTCACAGTATTTATTAACCCTATACAGTATCACAGTCTGTTTTCACATCTAATCTTTGTCACCTTATTCCTTTATGAAAGTGACAATAAGTTACAAAAAACGTTTTTTACACTGCTAACAGAAACAGAACCGTACCTCTTAATGTTTTGCAGCCATTGAATTGGAAATGACTTGGTTTTTTCAAGTAATCCTAGAAAGGGGGAGAATAGACACTGCTGAGTCTGCCCCGTTCCCTGGGATAGCCGCACTGTTGTGGCATTGAGTGTTCTCACTATCGCTTCCTATCTACACACTGGCAAACTGTTGAGGTATTTCTTGCGGTGATTGGTTTTAATGCTAGGTTTTTTTATGAATCAAAACTGAAGTTTTAGACCTGCATGCTTTGCTTATTATTCATAATTGTTCCTGTATCTAGTGTTTTTTATTTTTGTTATTATTTTATGATTTGTTTTTGATTTTGTGAACTAACCATAGGAGCCCTTTATATGGACAGGTTTAATCACGTGAGTCCCATATCAACATGTAGCATGATAATAGGCTGCCTCTGGAAGGTTAGACGATAGTTAGAGAAGATACATAATGTGTGCATAGGACGGAAAAGCAAAGCATACCAGGCATTTACAAAGAATTAACGCTTCCTTTATAAATTTCAACATTAAATCTTGATTAATTGGTGTTATTCACAGTTATCCATATTATTGGATCAATTCATACCGTAGGTGTCAGGTCTCACTAAAGGAATATGTAATGTAATTTTTGCCATTGATTTTTTTGTAGTTATCATAAAAGGTATTGGTGCATTTCAATTATGCAAAGGTCTTCTAGTTATTAAAGCTAAAAGACGGCAAAAGAAAGGTGAGTTGTGAAGAGGTAAATTAACAAAATAATATTGGAATTTAAGATGCAGATTAAAATGGAGATTATTGATAAATTTGGGGATTTACAGTAGACATGTACTGAGAGTGAAGAGAGATTTGCAACTGTGGGATCTGTAAGCATACATTTTACCACAGATTATGATTTGTCAGTGATTTAAGGTGGACACTCATGGACATTTTTAAATCTTAATTCATATTGTCCAGTTTGTCTCTTTTGGAGTCCAAAATGTTTGAAAACCATTATGACTGCAATAAAGAGTCTCTAGGAGTTTCTACAATGGCTAATTGGTCAATTAATGTGACGTATTTGATTTACTAAAATTGAGGAAGGGGGGCTTTAATGGCCATTTTCAAAATAAAATTCCTAAGTGTTGCAAAACTATGACATTAAATATAAGTGACAGCAATGGGAAGGTTGTGGTGGACTTTGTTCCGAGGTCAACACACATGTTGATGCTGCTTGTTTTACCACTGTAATTCCTGTGGACAACATGCACAACAATCCTCATTTAACAAAGAAATTATTATAAGTAACGTATCCGCTCAAATAATAATAAAATACTGAAGCAAATCCTTAAAACTGTTTTTTGCTTATGATAATTTTTGTATTTATTAATGCCTTTCTAGAGCGATACATTTGTGTTACTAAATTGTTGACCTGACCAAAGATTAAAAAGTAGCTGATGACATTTAAAAAGGAGAATTTCTATTCCTTGAAGTGAGACAAATTCATCTACCTTATCACAAACTGGTTCTCGGTATAAATGTAATTTCTTGGAAAAAACAATCCCTTGGAAGCGTTAATTTTGAAGGGGACGGGTAATGTGCAACAAGTTATTGTGTGATTATCTTTTTACTTTTGTTGCTTTTCATTTAAATCTTCAATTCTTTATGAAATGTTTTTCATGTGCACTAGTTTTTGAAATGTTTCTTTTTTGCACAATTGTTTAGAGAAAAAACTGCAGAGAAAGAACTAAATCTCAGCAAAATGAATGATCGAACAGCAACAGTGCATCTGAACTGAAATGTCTCATTGTGTGGACGTCAATGTACATGGCTTCAGCAACATAAAAGCAAATATTTCAATTAAATAGACCAGAATAAAGCAGGACCCACCAAGTATGGCAATGTATTCACTGCAGGTTGGCATTACTTATCCTCTAGTGTATTTTAATATTCAATAATTATTATGACGTATGGAACAGTTTAAATTATTTTCTTCACATTTTTTATTAAAAGTAGAAGCTTAGACATGGACCAGGAGTCCCACTTCTTCAACAAAGACTTGGCTGTTTGCTTTGAGAGCTCATTTTGCAGTGTGATGGCATCTAGGCTCAGAACAAGCACAGCATTGTTTTGTAACTGACCAATGGAGAGAAGTCTCATCATTAAGCTTCACAGGAATCTATTGGTTGTGGGATATTTTCCCTCTCAATCGCTGACGAGCAGATTTCACAACAGCAGGAGAAAATGGACTGTTTTTATCCAGCACTTTATTTAATAAATAACTACAGTAATAATATATAATTAAAACGATTATCCTTATGTAGTTTTAGTTGCATTGATATGACTAGTAATTGATTTTATTATCCAGTGGAGTTCCTTCCATACTGTACATGTACAGGTCTGAACATTGAGAACCGATGACACTGTATTGTTCGCTCATTCATTATTGCACAAAATCCACCTATTCCTGCTGCAACTGGATACGATTAACACAACTGTGTCTGCACAGCCTCTAATTAGAGTTATAGATGGTTGAACAAATGCCTCCAACAGTCACACACGGTCTCTTATCATTTCATTGTCTTCTTCATTTTTCTTGAATCAAGATGAAGACTGGGTCTTGGGAGTTTCATCTTCTTTGGAGACACATCTGGATTCCTGAAGTTTGCAGTTAGTTCTTTCTTCATGCTGTATAATAACCACTAACTCTGTGGTGCTTCTTCTGAAGATACAAGTGTGTTTCATGCTGGCTTCCTTCGGATCAAGAACATCTGGATCTTGTACTTGTTTGGAAGAATTCAACAATCTTGCCGTGCTGTGTCACATCACTCTTTCACAGATACATGTTATATTCGAGTGTATCCCTTTCATCCAATGTCTTTGTACACATCGTACAGTCATATGCACAAGTGACCTTGCTCCCTTTGTGCAGTACACATTTGGTGAATGTCAAAACCATTACTTGGAACTTCGATGCAGAAATTCTTTAACAGTATCACTGTTGGAAATCTGAGTGGACCGTGAACTTCAACTCCAAATCCTTAATGGTCTTGTCTTTCTTGAGCTCGAGGTCTTGTCACCTAGAGAATCGATCTTCTTTGGATGAAATCATCCTCTCCATGTTGTCGTTTCAGGTTAAAATTAACAGGTGCATCCCCACAGATGTCTTAGTCATGTCCTTTTGCAGCAGACGATTCCCCAATCATTTGGAAAGAGTAGTTCTTTGGAAGATCCAAATGATCCAAAAGGGATCAGTCGTCATCTCTCACGAAGATGACGAAGAGGAGGAGAGGTGGTAGAGCAGCACAGGCTATTTCTATACATCTGTATGTCTGTTCATTTGTGAATGTTTGCTTTATGAGTCTGTATGTGTGTGTGTGTGTCTGTGTGTGTGATTGGACGTGTCTTGTTTTGTTTGTTTTGGATTTGTGTGAATCAAACGTACAGTGCGAGATTCTAACACTCCCTCTTCCCGTTGTGCAGTGTGAGGAATGCCAGTGGGCTGACTGCTGCCGACCTGGCCCACGCCCAGGGATTCCAGGAGTGTGCGGAGATTCTCTCCAATGCCCAGAACTTCCAACAAAACATGGTTCTGTCCCATAACGGGACTATTCTGAACGGCATGAGCCAGAATGGTGGCCACATCCAGGGACGCAGCTTCATGAATGGCGTCCCCAACAGAAAGAGGTCATTCGATGGCATGGAAGCAAACCCAGGGAAGAAGGCAAGACCTAACGGTGGGTCACTAAGCCAATCAAATGTCTGTTTAGTTATTTTTCGATTTTCATGTCTCTGAAAGCAAAATAATATTAGTATGTTGACGCTTAAACATGCACCTAGGATGGTTTAAAATGTATTTTTATGCAGCCTTTATGTAGACTTAAAAGTAAATTAGTAGTATGAAAGTACGCAACTCTGCTCAACACAGTCCAGGTAAACTATGAATGTTCTATTATCGCTCTACTCTCTACTCTCCCTCTAAATAAGTATTACATATTTTAGGATTAGAAAGTGACTGTAAAATGCAGAGATTTTTATTGTACTCATTTTAGGATTAGAAATTGACTGTAAAGTGCAGTATTTTTATTTTCTAAAGTAAGAAAATGGATGCAGGAAGAACAAAAGATGAATTTAAAGCCATTGTGACCTAGTTTTCAGCAGACTTGTTCATTGATTTGTTTGCATGTTTCGAGAAATAAAGTTCTTTTCAAATATGTAACATAGCTTTATTTTATACATTTCTTTCTCTTAGGTATGAGCATGCCACCAGAAATGCTGAATGGGAGCAGGCCACTGGGTGGTGCTGGAGAGACCCAGATGGAGAGCATGAACATGGAGCTGATGGCAACTGTAACCTCAGGTGGGCCGGGACCCTTTGCTTTTGGGCTGAATGGGTTTGCACCTCTAGGGCCGGGGCCCATGGATCAGTTTGAGTGCCAGAGGGGCCTGGACAGGATGATCCCCGCAACTAAAGAGCTGGAGGTCATCACCGTGGCCCCAATGCAGACCCCGTGTCGCTGCACCAACTCTTATGCCTACCTGTAGAGGGCATGTGTGTCCATTCACACATTCTAATGCTCCTGTTAGTGCAGGGGGTCTTTTTGGTTTCGCTTAGCATTTCTTTCTATTATACATGAATAACAGAAAACATTTGTTTTGATTTGGTGGTAAACTACATTTGAAAGATGTATAGCTGTCTGTGCTGTATTTTCTACTTTGTGTACTCTGTGTACCTGATTATACTTGGATCGTTAAAAGTATTAAGATTTCTTTGTTTTACAGTTTATACTTAATGCATCTATCCAGTTATACAGATAATTGTGTGATCATTCTTTTTTAGATTTAGAATAATAAGACAAGTTTTGTTTTGCACAATAACATCCTAGATATTACAGAGTTATTTGCATTCTCTCAACACAGTTTAATCCTCTGTGAAAATGTAGGTCATATTGGATTTACAGAAAGAATAAGTCTTTGTTGTTGCTTCTCAAATTGTGCATTGTTCCATTGCAGTGTAGGAAAAGGGGCTAAATGATTGGTCAACTACAGATGTTGTCATGGGCCTTGTGCTGAAAAGTGGTTTTCAGTAGCATTTCTCATGTCACAGGTTAGAAAAAGATATGTTTCCGTACAGTTCTGTTAAGAGAGATGGCCAAGAAAGAGCTCCATTAATACTCACATAAAATCTAATACCTAAATGTTGAGTTGAAGGTTTTCTGTTCTTTTCCCCCCTGCTGAGTTGAATTGCTCTAATACTCTTGATTTGCAATTAACGTTTTGATTGAATACATTTACATGAACAACAATGTGTGCCTCAGCACTCTTTTAATGTACACTGGGGAACGTCTCCTGATGTAAACTGCCACCATGTATTAGCTGATGCCGTTTTATATTCCAGAATTACCTTATGCCAAAGCATATCCCAACATGAATGTAGCCTGTAAATTTTAAATTATTCACTGTGCAGCTTCTTTTTGTTTTGTAGTTTGTTGATGTCATGTACTAAGACATTGTCGTCCATTCATTCTGGCTATGTGCTTTATCGATCCTAAAGAGTGGTGTAAGTTTACTGTGTGCGTGTTAGCAACGTTTTTTTTTTAAAGGAGCTAGCCGGGCTTGCACATGTGTTATATTATACGTATGTTATATAATATTAATGATAATACCCAGTCTGATTTTGAAACAGATTTTTGGCCATTTTACAATCAGTAGTTGCGATTAAATAGTTCTGCTCAAGAAGAAAATTTGCATGGATTTCTAAACTTTGCAAAAAGCCTTATTTCTTGAGATGTATAGAATAGTTAGAACAGTAAATTACTGTATGTTATTTTCAACTTTTATAGCGAGGGAATTTCTTTCTGTATTTTGTAGTACTTCTCAACGTTCAAGGTGGTGTCTGATCATTTTGTTTTACGTGCCAGGTTTGAGTGTATAGTTGAATTCGCTTGGAGCATTCAGTGCTTAGTGGTGCACAGGTTTAGCTTTGTACTTGATTGTATGAATTTATTAAATGTTGATCAATTTTATAAACGTGACTGTGGTCGGCCTGTTGTTTTCCTAATGTGTTCTCATGCATCTGTAAAACCCAGTCCTGTTGGCATTTTTGCTGGTGTGCAAAATACCAAAAAAGGAGCAATTTTTTTCGAATTAATGTAAAGGAATAATTATAAACATGAAAATAATGTGTTTTAATATAAATCCCCTTGCTTGGTTGTGTGTGTTTTTCGTTAATGGCAAGCCAACACGTCTGGAAGATTTTCTTAGCTTAAATATCTTTGTGGATAAAGAACTAGCTCACTGTGTCATACAGCCCTCACTGTATGCTGAAGCACCCAAAGATAAGAATGTGACCTATTTAGAACCAGTTCTCGGGTCAATACTTATACGACTTAACACTCTGCAGTGGTTTCAGTGCCTTTAATTGATTAATATGTAACTTCTAGTGTGTTGAAATCTGGCCACAAATGGACCTTCATAGTTGTGCAAAACAAAATCAATCCACTAGTATCTTTTGGTTGCTCCTGCTCCAAAATTGTCTTGACAGAAGCAGGAATATGGTCACAAGTTAATTCTCTATGTGCCTTTTGACTATTGTCTCATTTTCAGTGGCAGGTGAAGGACCCTGCAAGGATCTTTGGTCAAACGGTCACAATGAACCGCAGCCTCCTCTCGGATTTGACGTGGCAGCAGAGATCCTCTACGGTGACTGGCCTGAGATCAACAGCTCTGCAGGCAGCCTGGTGGAGCACTGGAAGTCTGTTAAAGCACAGCAGCTGTATGACCAAGTCTTCTTCAGCACCATGCTCCTGCACCCCGGATCATAAAGAACAAAGGAGCTAGCTGGCTGTCCTTTTGTTGCTTGAATGTCATGTCAGCTTAAACAAGAATTAATTTGCCTTAAAAGCCAGAGTGGTCCAGTAATTAATTGATCCATTTATTTGTTGTTGTTGTAAAGGGCAGGCCCGTTGTTGTGCATGGATCTGAAATGTTTAAGTGATGAGGTTGATTAGCAAGTGGAATTTTGTTTTCGTAGTTTTTAAAAGTTTGATTAAACTGTAAATAACCTTGTTCTGATTTACACTAAAGTTGTTATCTAAAACACTGCCAGGTCTCCTGATTCTGGCTCAACTAGAAGTGGGGGTGATTCCTCTCTTGTTAACAGGAACAAATGCATCCCATGTTACTCATTGATAATAAAAAAAACGGTTTGCAAAAGTTAAAGCTTCCTCATTCTTCATTTCATCTATGACTCATCATCATATCTTATCTCGCCAGTGATCCATTCTAGGGCAGAGTTGTTTGTCTCCTTCAGGTCTGTATTCAAATGGGACCCAGTGGGTGGATGTGGTGCATCAGTCTTGCCACAGGGAAACTGAGCATTGGTGTTGATTCCCCCACTTTTGTAGATTGTCCCCGGTTTTGCCTACTTTTGCCCTTGCTCTGTGTAGTGTTGCTCAGTCCTTTCTGCTGAGGGTAGTCTACTAGAGTGGACATTCAATTTCACATGTGGAGCAGTCAAAAATACGGAATACTTTTTTTTTTTAACCACTCCATATGTACAGGCAACTTAAAGGGATAGTTCACCGGAAAAAGGAAAATTCACTCATCTACTCACCACTATACCGATGGAGGGGTGGGTGAAGTGTTTGAGTCCGCAAAACATGCACTTTTGGAGTTTCAGGAGTAAACAGCGTTGCAGCCAAATCCAATACGATTGAAGTAAATGGTGATCACTTCTTCAAACGTAAAAAAACAACAGAAAAAACAAACATAAAATGCCTCCAAGCCCAGACATTCATATTCAATTCGAAACACCGTCATTTACACCATGTTTTTAGCCTAAATGTCGTCTGATGTCACTTGGATGACACCACAGGAGCAGCATGGAGGCATTTTATGTTTTCTTTCTGTTGTTTATTCACGTTTGAACAAGTGGTCACCATTGACTTCAATTGTATTGGATTTGACTGCAACACTGTTCTCTATTTCTATCTCTATCTATCTATAATATATATCTACTTCTATATATGTCATTGGCCTCATAGGAAAGAAAGCAGGTATGTTCCCTCTCACTGGGCTCCACTGGTTTCCACACTCACGGGTCTCGCAGCCTGTTTGTCTCCAGTGCTCTGACCAGCCTCCCCCTCCTCGGCCTCGCGTGTCGGGGCACAGCTGCTGTGGCTGAACCCAGCTGTCAATCACCTGTCACCGGGTTCGACCTTCATCACTGCGCTGCTGCACAAACACCACGTCACTGTGACCACGCCCCGCGACACACGACGCCCTCAACAGGGAGGGGGGGAGGGGATACTGGAAATTACAAAAAACAATATAATACATTCGTGTATCTAATTTGTGCGTGATTTAATAAAACGTTTTAACATTTTGTCGCATCTGAACTACAAGCTTGCGCTGGTATTCCTATATGCAATTTTTGTAAAACGTGGCTCTTCTAAACCTCCCCCCCTCCTCTCATGACATGGTATGGTCCGGTAAACCTAGCTGGGCTAACCAGAGATTCAGGATAATCCTGAGAAACAGTTTGGCCGCTGAGGTAGAATAACAAACAAATAACACGTAATTCCTTTAAAAAGACAAACCGCCGACGGACCGGTGTTGTCACTACATTTATTCACAAGTTAAACCATGTCCACCCCGGCCAGAAGGAGACTTATGAGAGACTTTAAACGGTGAGTCGATGCTGAGAAATTACGCCGATGTTGTTGCTCTAGCTATGATTGGCCAAAAAAAAAGAATGGCATCTAGCATTAGCTTAGCTCGGCATAGCTAGCCAGTATGTATGTTGTTTTAACTTTGAATTGGCAAATTCGCCGGACCCCACAACAAACCACACTCTTAGCGTGAACAGTGCGTTGTTATCGTGTGTGTTTTCACGAACCTGAAACATTTAAGTGAAACAGTGTTAATCTGCGAGAAGCGCTTCGCCCGAAGCTAGAGGCTAACGTTGCTAACAGGAAGGCAGTAGCCACTGTTTACGACTGCTTCACACCAGCTTGTGTTTAAATGTGCGTGACAAGTGACCGATCGGCCAAACTATCCCAGGTCAGGACACATTTAATGCCACTTGTCTGATGTTAATGTAACCCAACATCACCTTTTCATGTTGATAGATGCTAATGAGCATCGAAGTTAGCTAGAAATGAGAAATTCACACGGTCTTCACTCATGTTAGCCAGTCAAAGTTTGGTAGGTGTAAGTTACTATGGGCGGATTTATTCTTAAACAAAGGGGCAATATCATAAAGTATTATCATCATATCTCATATGAACCAATTGTGTTGATTGTGAGAAATAATTCGCCACAATAGAAGCAGTAAATACCACACCATATGGTGTTCTTGTGACCAAATGTTTATTACCACATATTTACTGAGTTCAGCATCAAATACACCTTGTCCAAGGAAGAGGAAGTTAGCTTTATACTAAAAATCAAACCACCCTGTGTATCTCTGAGGAAATTCATTTCTCTATATCTCGGAATGTGGGAAATGATTGTTATTTAGAACAGAACTGAAAAAGAGACTAGTGACAGTCATGATTACGCAGATAGGTTTTTACAGTGTGTTGCAAAGGGTTTTAGTGATGAAAGTTTTCTATCCCTTGGGGTTAATATGTTGAGAGCCTTGATTTCTCTAGCATTAATACCCAATATTTCAGTGTTTATTGTTGTAGAAGGTAGCTCATAAAAACAGTACTGTTACTGTAATCGCAAGTTTGTGACTAACTAGTTTTATAATGGCATAAATGTACAGCACATCTCCAATCATAAAACTATAAAGATATTAGGTCATAGATAATTAGAACATTTAATCTGACAAATGGCATAACCAAGGAGGGAAAGTAACCATAATTCTTCTTTCATTATCATTTTATTAAGTCCACTGCCTCTGTGACCAGCCATGTTAGGGAGGTTGAGTTATGTTTATTTGAAATATAAAATTTGGATGTAAAACAAATAAAGATTTATTCTGGCTGAAGGAATCTAGGTCAATCTATCATAATTAAACTTAGAGCTCCTGTTATAATGGTTTGTTTTTTGTCATAAAGATTACAAGAGGATCCTCCAGCTGGTGTTAGTGGTGCTCCATCTGAAAACAACATCATGGCGTGGAATGCAGTCATTTTTGGGTAAGACATTGAAACACAGCCTTAATAATCAGTTCATATTAATCATAATATCCATTGACTAATGCAAATCAAAAAAGTGTGTGTGTGACAAATTGAATTAATGTGTTTATTTTCCCTCTACCCTCACAGCCCTGAAGGAACTCCCTTTGAGGATGGTGAGTAATTCAATGTAGTAAGACATAGCTGGCTAATTTAAAATGATGAAGTGAGTGACACAGTGGGAGAAAGTGAACCTATTTCCTGGAACTTAAATTCCAGAGGCAGAGGCACAACTGTAATCTGTAATTCATTTTTTGATGAGTATTTGTTTTAAAGTGTCACTCAACCCAAATCTAATTTAGTTTATCTTGTAAAAATTACCATAAAATTTGAATGATATGAAAAACATTTTGAATTGGCAGCAGGGTGATGCACAGTGGAATATAGTGGAAACGCGACAGTTTGTGAATGCACGTATTGGGAAGAATATCAACCGAAAAACCCACTTCAGCAAAATTAGGTTGGTTAAAAGTTATAATCCATCCACGGTTTTGATACATTTTTGGATTAATTGCCCAGGCCTAGTTTGACTATATACCTTCTTCTTCTTAATGAGACATGGACATAAACTGTAACTTGACAGAGATCTACAATCAAAAGTCAGTAATTCAAGTTAAACCTTTAAAACAAAACTTTTCATGGGTTTTACTCCGGTTCGGACAAGTCCCTCCTTCGATACACCTTTTCTGCCTTGAAAGATTATTTTATTTCTCCTGAACCAAATAGACAAGTTTAATTGTTCATGTTTTTTCTTCTTTTGTCTATGTCGCAGGTACATTTAAACTAATTGTAGAGTTCACGGAAGAATACCCCAACAAACCCCCCACAGTACGATTTGTGTCAAAGATGTTTCATCCAAATGGTAAGAATATTTACTCATGTACTTGCACATTAATGTTCTAGTGTTATTTGTGGGTAGATTATAACAGTTTTTATCCTCAGTCTATGCAGATGGAAGTATATGTTTGGACATCCTACAGAATCGTTGGAGTCCCACCTATGATGTATCTTCTATTCTTACATCTATCCAGGTAAGAAGTGTCATTATGCCTTATTTCTGTTTTATAACCAAAAGTGAAGGAAAACAAAGATGTTTCTTACTTTTAAATAATGTGAATCTGAGAATATCTGTCAGTGTATTTTTCAGGGTTCTTATTTTTCCACATATAAATGTATCAGTTGAGCTTTAAACAGGAGTCAAACCCTAATTGCTTGGGTGAGAATTCTGTGCTTGACCCATTCAAGCACCGTGACCTGCTTAGTAGGCAGACTCTGTGGTTCTTTATAATGCCTAAACTGATTTCTATGAACGCCTTCATTGATATAAATACATTTGTTGCCAAAGAAAGACATGACAGTAAGATTTTACATTAGTTGCTAACACAAAATACATGTCCCCTGTGTTTAAAGTACATGTAAGAATTAAAAATCACCTGGAAGAAACGTGAAAGCTTTTAGACATAAATAGACTGTGATAGTGGTGCACTTCAGCCTCTAGTGGCCAGAATTAATACTACAGAAACACAGTAATATATCTTGGCTCTTTTTCTCAAATGGAAAATCACTCAGAAAAATTCTCTTAATTTCAGGGAAAATACCTGATAAAATGATCAGTGTGAAAACAAACCTGAATTACATCTGAACTTGCTACACTTTCTGCAGTAATAAACATAATAAATAGTTCAAAATTAGCTTATTTACTTTACTTGAGAGGCTGGCATTTTTCTTTTGTTGTAATAAAAAAAAAGTAATAAACAATCTTTGCAACTGTACTATGGTTGTAGTAATAATGGTGATATAGTAAGCATTTGTTGAACATTTTGGTAAATGACCTTCACAGAGTTGAACTTTGAACAGAAATTCGATAGTCACAGAAGTCTGGTGTAGAACGTCAGCACAGAGCTGTTATTGCTTAATGAACCGTGTGTCTGTGTGTCTAAGTGTGTGTGTCTGTCTAAGTGTGTGTGTGTGTCTAATATGTCGATGCAAGTTTGGATGTTTTCCCCTGAAACACTCTCACTTTCAGTGTTTATCTTCTCATCCTCAGTCTCTGCTTGATGAACCAAATCCCAACAGTCCGGCCAACAGCCAGGCAGCTCAGCTCTACCAAGAGAACAAGCGGGAGTACGAGAAGCGTGTGTCTGCCATTGTAGAACAAAGCTGGAGAGACAGTTGACCTGACAATCCTGATAGCGGCTCTCTCCATTGTAAAGCTGTGTGTGCTACAATTTTTAGTGGAGTACCTCTTAATTTCTGGTCCCCTCAATCTTTTTGATTTAAAGCTTTTATGCACTTTACCTTCAACCTCCCTTCATAGAATGTCTTTTTGTTTTCTTATCCACCAGGAGGGATTTATTTTTTCTATTCTCTCCCCCTTTTCTAGTCCATCAGGGGAAATGTGCTGAATCTTGCCTTGATGTTTTGTCAATATGGACTTGTGAGCCTTTACCCAAAAATTCTGGTGCGTTCTAACATGCTGTAGTAACTTGTGACTAATTATGTGAAACATCTCAGAGGGTGTCATCAGTTGAGTCGTCTTTTGTTGTGCCCCTGATCTGTTTGTGTTCACAAGGCTCCAGTGAGATCCCCCCCCCCCACCTTTCCTCGGGAGAACGAGCAGCCTGAGTGTTTTACGGACTATGACGAAATCAGACATCTTAATACCGTGTATTTTGCTGTGTTGTGAACTCTGTTACATGCATGACAGTAAGAGTGTATTCACGTTCCTGTTCAGTACTCATGTATATAAGGAAACCTGCAACTGAATTTATGTACAGATTTTGCACTGGTTGTCTCCCATGTCATTTTTTTCAGCACTTGTAAATAAAAAGGCAATTTCATCCTTATGTGCTAAGTTGTTTTTATTTTTTTGCAAATTAAATGTGACCTAAAAGAGTCAGTGTAGGGAGTTAATCAGATTCACTTTATCCTGAGAAATTTGGAAGAGCATGACAGTTATGTTTTTAAGTCTTTTATTGGTTAGTTGAGTATATATAATGGCGTGGGGCAAGTGAAAACAAAGGGTTGGTTACAAACATGCAGTTGTACTGTACTGTGGCAATTCTTTACAGAATTTAGAGAGAGCAATCATGTTTCTCAGCTATGCAGCAGCTACAAAAATAACTATGTACAAGACCCCTCTTGTCAATGTTCAAACAGTGTTAACAGTAAATGGAAACCAAGACGAGACATAAAATAAAATTTAACGCAGCAGTGTTCGTAGGGTCGGGCAGAACGAGCTACCTGTTGTATGCCCTCTCCTTTTTGGCCCGTTCTAAGGCCTTGTCCATGGTCTTCTCATTCTCACCTCTACACTTAGGGCAGTACCACTTTCCCTTGGGCTTATGATGGAGCCCGACGCAGGAGAAATGAAACCACTCAATGGGACATTCGTCGTTATCACAACCAATCATTTCGCCGTAGGACACCTGCTCACACAGGCAGTATGTCGGCTCATCTGGATCAATGGGCAGGTCTGGAGGCGACACTTCTCTCTCAGACTTTCCTTTTGACCGCTTCTTCTTCTTGGAGGATGTTTTGGCACGTTTTTCCCGAGACGCCCCCACTCCCGCCTCTTCAGCTTGATCCACACCCCCGTAGCTTTCGCGAGTTTCTCCATTTTTCTGGCGCCTCGAGCGTTTCCCTCCGGATTTGTCCGCACTACCAGAGCCCGGTGTCACTTCATCGCGCTTCTTGTCGAGGTGGCTGGGTTTGCCTGGAGTGATGGCGGCTGATGAAGTGGGTGTCATGGCTGCTGCCGTGGTTGTCATGACTGTTGCTGTGGGAACTTGGCTCTCTGGGACTTCTTGAGAGGAGAGGAGAAGCTCAGAGTGCCAGTCGATTTGTCGTGTTCGATTTTCAACCAACTCCACCTGAAACAAAGCACGGTTAAGTTTTACTGTGAATGTCTCTCTTTTGATTTTACACAACATAGATGTAAAGTAGAAGGTTTATAGTGGGTCAACCCCAGTTTGAGGATATTAACCACTTCTTTGGGAGATAAAATGAAGTTGGAAGTTAAAATAAAATGAAAAATGTAACTATTAATTGTAAGCATTTAACACATAATAGACAAATCTCATTTCAACATCTCAGAGGAGAAGGTTAAATACGGAATTTTATTTCTGATAAGTTTTTAGTGTGTATCTGAAAGTGGATTCAGTGTTCACTATTCCCTAATAATGATTTTCAGTGAAATCCAAATGGGAAATATACAAGACACAATACTATTCAAATAAAAACAAAAAATGTCTCTGCTGAAGAAGCTGCAGGATGTTGTTGCTTACTCACCATCTGACCAGCAATCTGGATCTTTTCATCTCCGAGCTCTTGACTGCGGATCAGTGCCCTCTGAATCGATGACTGAAGCTTGCGCCTCTGAACTGAGTCGGATTCCCTGCGATACCGTTCGTAAGCATCATCAAGCTCCTTCAGAACATCTGCCAGGAAAGATGGTGGGAGAAGGAATACTTGAGTTTCAGCATTAGCATAAAAGGTAAAAACACGAATAAGGTCCTGTAGCTTATTCCTTGTCATAATGGATTCATTTGCTGATTACCTATTGTGATGAATGAATGGTGCTTTGATAAAGCCGGATACCACAGCGCTGCAGGAAATACTACTTGATTCAAATAATGCTTTCGATATATTATTAATGTTGATATGGTAAGCACATGCTAATTTGCATTGTAGTACCGAGAGCAATTGTTTAGCATGCATAAACAATTCATGTAAAATTGCAATGCACATCTTCACAGGGAAACAGATCCCATTGCATTACATTACATGTTGAACACTCACAAACATTCACTAAGCTACAGTGGGATTCTTTGAAATCTGCAGCAAGTCTTCTTCTATGATAAGTACCCAGTTAAAGGGTATAAATAAAAATGTACTATCTACTCACCACTATGCCGACGGAGGGGTGGGGGAAGTGTTTGAGTCCACAAAACACTTTCAGAGTCTCAGGGGTAAACGGCGTTAGAGCCAAATCCAATACAAATAAAGTAAATGAAACAAAGTTGTTTCCATCATGTTTTTAGCCTAAATGGCCGCTGTGATCCACACACGAATGTGACTGCAGATGAAATCCGAGGACATTTAGGCTAGAAACATGGTGTAGATGATGTTGTTTTGAGTGGAATTTGAATGTCAGGGCTTACAGACACTCGGATGACACCACAGGAGCAGTATGGAGGCATTTTAAGTGGGTTTTTTTTACGTATTAGATTTGGCTGCAACACTGTTTACCCCTGAAAGTGTTTTGTGGACTCAAACACTTCACCAGCCCCTCCAGCTGCATACTGGTGAGTAGATAATAAGTGACTGCCTTAAAACATCTATGTTTGAGGCTTTTTCTATGTTACAGTATAATATTTAGTATTTGGTGTACTGTGATCCACTGTGTGACTTCTTTACCTTGATACCTGGCATCGATCTCCTTCATGAGCGACACACTCCTCTGCAGGTCAAAGGGAAGCGATTCCACCAGGTCCAAATACTCCTCAACATAATTCACAACAACGTGGCCTGGGTCACCATTGGTCGGGTTCAACATTGCGGATCCCCAGGACTCTCGGACACATGCACCTGTTAAAACAGAAACGGTTATTAAAATGTGTGCCGTCGATGTAAAGTCACTCTGCAAGCTTTTTCACAAATGTGTATTTTCTTTGCAACTTCAACTTAATTCCCTTGTATCAGATGTCTTGTGTCTCATGTGTACATACAGCAGCTGCTGGCACAGGCTCCCTCTAACCATGCTCAACAATATTTAGAAAAAAAACCACACAAGCAAAAAAAAAGTAATAAAATATGCAATTAAATATAAATTATAAACTAAAATAAAACATTAAACTAAGTAGATAAATATAAAATATAATGTAAGTAATACATAATATAGAATGTAAGTAATACTGCGGTGCATCTCATGTTTTTGACAGGACTCACAGATGGTTTTGCAGTTATCTGAGATCAGTCTGGAACAAACGGTGTGTGGTGAAAATGTGAAGGTCCGAGGGAGCAAGTGTTCTGCAGTCAGCCATCCTGTACATGTAATAATAATAATCATCTACCGATAAAACAGAGTGCAAAGCTAGTTCGAGCAGAATTTAAATAAACAGCAAGTGATGAATACGCTCGGGGGAAGACAGCGAAGCTACTAGCTAAACAGTTAAGCTAGCTACATTTCCCGGTTCGCTGTAGCGTTAACGCGGATGCGGATGAATCACAACCCGACATGCTAACGTGAAAAATAGCCCAAACAGCCCCAGTGCTCAGCTTCACGTTACCAGCACTGAGAGACTTTAGCAGCAGGGAGCTCCATTACTCATGATTACGGATGCTAACTGCGGCTAACGCAGCCCGTAGAGTTTACGCTAACGTCAAGTAAACGCCAGCCAACTTTCTCCTCTATGCGAGTTTGAGATTTAAACCTTGATTTACTATTTGAATCCAGTTGTGGTGTTGGCTGCCAACGTTAGCGAAGAGTTCACACAAGCAACACAGAGATTTGACAAAGATTTACGAACACTTAGATTTAAAACGTTGCCACAACCGTTTCGTTCACACACAACGTAAACAACCACACACAACTTAAATCCACCCACTAATGTTACACACACAACTTGCGAGCTGGAATCATTGTAAATACAGTTTACAGTATTTAAAATGAGCTTTTAGACTTATCTCTACCATGTTTACTACAAAGTGACTGCTAGCCAAATTAGCGTATGCTAGCCGTTGACGTATAGAACCCGACCACGCTATTAAACGCAACAAAAACAAACAGTAAAACACGCCACACTTGTGTAGTTGTTGAAAAAGCAACTCGTGTAAGAACTCACCGGTTTGTCTTTAAGTGTATTTTTCCTGCAGCTTCTCCGTCGCTGACGTGATCACCGAACACTGCGTGATGCTCCTCTCGTTGTTGGCGCTGGCGCTGGCGCTAGCGCTAGCTCGTGTGTGTGTGTGTGTGTGTGTGATGCTAGCCCCACAGTGGCTAATGTTAGCTGTTGGCTAAAGTGCCTGAACAAATATCCATCAGTGCTAATGTAACTGCCGATGTAGACGGCTACAATAGACCCAGGCTGAATGAATTAATGAAATAACAAATGCTCCTCCTGATCTCTGATAGTGAATTTCAAACTGTTGTTTTTAGGATCACTGTTGTTACAGAATTATCTCCGCTTTACCACTAACGAGGTTTCTCTCTGGTTTCATAGTGACAAGTGTTTCCTTAAGTCAACATCGCCACCATGAGGCAACAACAACGAACTGTTATGATGTAGATTGTGTTGAAAACATTTGTTCAAAAAAAGCCACTCAAAACACAGATTATAATTTATTATTTATTTCAAAGTTCAAACAGGTTTCTGGTTTCTCTGTGTCTTTGATGGGCATGTTTGGTGAATGCATTAATAATTCTACGTGACGGACGGAAGAGATATTGTTGGTTCGTTTGTTTCCTGTAATTAATGAACCTCTTTCAACAAGTGAGTGTGTGTGTTGTATTTCCAGCGCTGTCTTTTAAAAGGAGACAGTCCACGCCTCTGCAATTCTCATTCAAATTCAACTAAATGACAACATCCAGTCCATCCACAGGCTCTACTACCAGTTTCTACTACCAAAGGAAAACTGTGTATGGATCTTTAGCTTTTTAACAAGTTTGACAGGATAAACATTGACATTGATTGTTTTCAACTTTCAAATAACTTTTTAAAAGCCGAGCCAATCTCCGGGATCATGTCCGAGGTGGTGGTGGATCTGCCGTGTCGCTGGAATGCTTGACTGTTGCACTGCCTGGTGAGTGAACAGGCTCCGAATGCTGCAACCACTGAAGGATTCATACTGCAAGAAGACAACAAATTATGGTTTAACTTAACATAAAACAACACAAATATGGAAAATGTATTTAATTCTACAATATGACAGAAAGCACGTTTGCATGTTTCGGCCGCCAACTCTCGATTTGCAACTCAACAAGATTCCTACGTGACAATAGCAATGTATTCGGACTGAAACTGGAGATTTCAGTTGCTTTTTCCATAGTATTCTTGAGTAATAACTTTATCTATAAATGTCAGAAAATTGTGAAAGAGTTTCCCACGGGGTCTTCTTTAAATGTGTCGTAATTTCTTTAATAAAAAAAAATAAGGACAAGCATCATCCTGATTGTTTGGGCTTGAAAAATGTCCTTTATCAAAACAGTTTAAGATAAATTCTTTGTGGATCAACAAATAAATCATTTAATCTCAGTTCCAAAATACACAAAATATTATATAGGATTACCAACTAAGTTTAAAGACGTAACAATTTGAGTTTCTTAACATAGCGAGTTGAGTGGAAACTAATGGATGCTGTGAAGGTATGTAGAAAATAAACCATTTGGAAGTAGTTACCAGAGGTTTTTAGTTTGTTCAGATACAAGGTCATGTTCTGAAACATGTACAGGCACTGGTATGGGTCTTTAAATGTGTTATATGCTACCATTAAAAGTTTGTAATGGTTTGTAAGATTTAGGTGAAAGGGATCGATTAGCAGAAATTGAATTAAAAATAATCCCATTGATGTTTTCTCGTGATTTTAATCTAAATTGTACGAATTGTTGTTTTCTTTATTGCAGAACGAGCCTTTTATATCTAAATTATTTTTATTTACATCAGGATCTCTACGGAGACTGCCATGTTTTTTACAGTCGTCCAAACTGGACAAACTCAACACCTTTTGAGTTTTTATGACAACTGAAGGCTGCCACAGGTTCTCTGTCGTGTTTGGAAGGAGAGGGTGAGGTGAGGGTTATTCAGCCGCAACATGCAACTTCACCAATAGATGTCACTAGATTCTACACACTGAACCTTTAAAACACAGAGCACACACAGCCAAACAGGTCTTCACCTTTTGACCCCTCCGGTTGCAGCAGCAGCATGAGCCCAGTGAGCCAGCACTCCCATAGATCCAGACAGGAGGTCGCCCTGTCCACCACATCTTCTCCCACTGCCCTCAGCACTGCACCAGATCACTGAAAACAACAAGTGTCAACTTGAGATGACAAAAACAAGAGTGTCTAATTACACGTCTAAGTAGTGATGGAAAATCTTAAGATCTGCTGGAACAGTTAAAAGATGGTCTGATGAGGTTGTGTTTGTACTGATGTGCTTGATACTAACCTTTACTGCCATCTGTGATGAGATCCTGTTCTCCTTTTAGCACCAGAGTGAGGTTGCCCATGGCTACACTGAGCTGCAAGGCATTGCGTTGATGGTCACTACTGTCCATGGGTTCATGGTGCTGGGACAGCGACACACAGAAAGCCACACACACACACATTAACATACAGAATCATGTGTTGATTGTCTGCTAGTGACCGACTGTACTCTGCTGAGAGACCTACCAGTGCCTCATATAGTCGGGTGAACTCCATTAGGTTAGGTGTGAGGATACCCTTGGCATACCCTTGAATAACAGATGGTTGCTGTGCAACAAGCCATAATCCATCCTGTTAAAAAAAAAAAACACGAGACACACACACACACACACACACACACTCAGTGACTGCATCCCATGAATCCAGTAAATCCCATCTGCTCAACAGCTGAAACATGATTTGATCAACTTACCGCATCGATGACTATAGGAATATCTCTCGCTTTAGACTTCTCTATCACCTCCTAAAAGTTTGGGAAAAATGTTTATATCAAGCCCACAAACTTTCTCCTTAGGCTTAACAAAATATTTCTGTATGAGTCACATTCCACAACAGACTGATGGGTCAAAGCTAAAAATGTCAGCAGCAGAGTTTGTGTGCTTCTTCCTCAAGCATATGGAATCGTCATCTTTCTCCCATCTCTCTGACAATCCCACACATCTACATAGTTAGTAAACATGTGTGCTCTTTGCTGAGGTTTTTCTGGGAAATCAAACCACACTTTCCTCAGTTATAAGTCACACTGCATCATAATATGTTATATTTTGGTGTGCAGGTTAAAGTAATCACTGATTTCGCTAACAATTCTTAAGCAGTTATGTTTTCACCCCAGTTCATTTGTCAGTAGGATTATGCAAAAACTACTGAACTGAAATCCATGAAACCTGATGAAAGGACGGGACATGAGCCAAGTAAGGACCCATTGCATTTTGGCGTGTCTCCCAAAAAAGGGGAGGATGCAGGAATATTTCAAATACTTCCTTTAAAATATTTAAATAGGGTATTTTTTTGACATTTTTACTTGATAAATAATACATACATCTTGATGAAAAACATCAGTAATGTTTTGGGGACTGTTATCTATGAGTGTGTGCAATTTGGTGAGGATCCACAAAAATCCGGATTGAGCAAATGTGGTTTCATCATCCGCTAAGATAATGATTTCGCGATCTGCATTGTTTTGTTGGCATAGCTATGAGGGTTGATTGGATTTAAGGCTGCTTGGTGGAGGTACGTGCTCTACTGAGTGCCATTCAAGTTGAAGATATGCCATGTTACATGCACAAGTAGCTAAGAGGCTGTTTTGAGTGAAAAAGAAAGAGTGAATATTTCCCACGTGCCTTAGCTGTTTTCAGTAATAAGTCTTCTCTCCCTAGACCTGGTCCCACCACAAGGCCATGCAGTGTCGGGAGCCATTTTTCAATCTCCTCCACTGCATTAGGACTGTCCCTGGATAGACACATACACAAACACACAAACGCACACATATTAGATGTGGTTGAAAGCAGACATTATTGTGTATTACCCTGGTTATGTTCTTATTCCCAAACGTTATTCACTTTCCTTCTTTCCTTTGTGTATAAATAACCTGCTTTTGTAAAAACAAACACTGATGGATCAACGTTACTATGACAACCATTGTACAAAATGCATTTTGCTGACTTTTAACAACAGTCATGAGGAATAAAGCATCTCCTGTCACTTTGTGATGACAATGCATGTGTAGTAGAAAAATTAACTAAGTATGGTTGACAAACTATTTGTATTTAGAAAGTAAGTTTTTGCAGCCTTGTCTAAAGACTTTTATGATCTGTATCTACATATATAAACAAACTGTCCAAATGCTTTATGACCTGAGCTGTTTTATGGTCTGAACTGTTTATGACCTGAATACTGCCAGACCCTTTTGCCACTTATTTACCCTCCAAAGAACGGAATGTATGTCTGCTTATCTCCTTAGGAAACACATGTAAATCAGTTGTTTAGATTCCTCTCTCTAGCTGCGCCTACAGAACCAGTCTGGATTGGTTCAGAGAGACAGCCCTCAGTTCTCCTATATAAGATCCTTGTATTTGGCTGTTCTCCATCTTCACTCTGAGATCCTTGTGACTCTCTGTGTTGATCCTTTCTGCAGAAAGCCCCTATTAAAATACACATGGATAACTTTGGTGTTTCCAGCCTCTTGTATTTCCAGATTTCCATCACACATGTAAACTGCAACGACTGAGGACTCAACAGTCTTATTGATTTTCACCACAAGGCGTTGAGTCATTTGAAAATAGAACTCATATGGAGTGTGTGACAGAAATGCAAACACAGCTTATACAGTAGGTATTGAGACAAGCGATATCCAAATTCTCACCATAATCTCATTATGAGATTATGGTGAGAAAACACCATTATGATCAGCAAAAGCCGACCTTTTACAGTTTAATAATCCTACTTATTCCTTACAACTGTTGTTATGACAAATAATTCATAATGATGGTTTACAACAACTCTGATAATGTATTCCCGAAAGTAACTTAATGGTATCTATACTTCATGATGAATATAGGCATCATAGAAATAGTTACCACACTTTTATTTTTAACCAAAGTTTTAATGTGGACAGCACTGATGTAAAAAAACTGATGTAAAAAAACAACAACACACTATTCCTTTTACTAATGATCATATTGTTGTCAGAAGTGATCCTGTACTCACAGAACAGGATGAACTATGAGCTCAGGGCTGTATGACTTGATTACAGTCGCAGCATCTTTGGTGCAGAACACATGAGACAAGTCGGCCCCCTGGAGACGAGAAACAAAAACGCAGTCACAGCATCAGAACCACACGATAACTTTAGACTCTGTAAAATATTTATGCCAAATCTGTATTTACGAGTATTTACCACTTTCAATGCAGAGATCGCAGCAAAGTATGGGGCTCCAGTATAGCTTCAGGGGGTGAAGAGAAACAGTGTTGGGACAAATGTTCTATAACAAATGAGGGATGTTTCTATTGAGGAGGATTTGGTCTTTGTGTCACATACTCTTGGCATCCTCCAATGATCCCGATTCGTCCAGCTTGTCCCTTGTGCTTTTTGGAGGTCAGTGGAGGGACTATACTCTTTACTAGGGAGAGGAGTTCATCGTCCATGCCGCTGTGTGAGGTAGACCCCAAGCCGTAGTAGCGTTCAAACACTGAGGACATAAACAGATTAAGAGTCAGCAGATAAGCGATGTCTTTACCTTCCATGGACACACGATGAGAAAAGTTTGGCAGCAAAGACAATGAAAACACAATTAAAAACAAACTAATGTACTGTAGAAAAAGGATAAATTAACATGTGGCGTGACTGCTCCATCACTGAGTGCTCACTCGACAGCTGACATGCCTGTAATTTCAATTTCCTCTTCACACATTCCACCTCCCCGCTGCACACATGACACCAAAACCAATACCTAATGCCTGGGGATCTGGTTCCAACAGTTGACTCTGTTGGCTGTAACAGTCTGTCTGGGGTAAAGGACGTCTGAGATGACCCGACGGGCCACGTGCACACGCCGGGGAGGCACTGGAGAACACAGGCGTGCGGGCAGGGACGGAAGCCTTCTTGGAGGGAGTGCTTGCGGAGCCGGGCCTGGCGGAGGAGGAGGAGGAGGTAGAGGAGGAGGAGATGCTGGAGAACATCTGGCCAAGCATCTGTAGCATGTGCAGCTCCCTGGCGTGCTCGGCCTCTCTGCGGCGGTCCTCTGCCTGCAATCGCTGCTCCTCCATGCGGTAGAAGTTGTCCTCGGCCTGGGCGCTCTGCTCCAGGAACTGCTCCATCAGTTTCTCCATGGGGAAGTTCGCACGCCTCTTCCTCTGCCTCTTGGGTGCTCTGAGTGGCACGTTAGTAGTCGACTGGGCGCTGTTGTGGGGTCTCACTGAGGTGCCTTAAGTGGAGAGAGGGATTGGGGATTATGTGATGCATCAGATAGTCGAGGTATAAATGATTCAAAACACACTGTCTGCACCCATGTAACAGAGAAGTAGAAGGAGGGATCACTTACTGTTATTTCCCACTGTCACTTTAACTGGAATCGGGATGGGAATAGTTGGGTATTCCAGCTTCACTTCAGTCTCCGCAGGGTAAGGACACTCCCCTGTGCACTCAGAGTAAACATCCTGGCCATCCTCTCCATCCTCCTCCAGGCCATCCACGGCCTCCTCTCCTCCCATCCCGCCGTCCATGAACTCCCGGGGGTCAAGAGCGGGCCGGTTGCTCAGGATGCCGTCCATGGCGTCATAGAACTTGCAGATCTTGTGATACTGCCCGTTGTTGCGCAGATTGCCCTCCTTCGCCAGCAGGTACTGCCTCTTGAGGCTCTTGATGCGCACCCGGCATTGCTCCGGCGTCCTCTCGAACCCCATCGCCCCGAGCCGCCGGGAGACGTCGCGGTACACGAAGCTGTTTCGGAAGTTTCCGTCCAGCGCCGCCTGGATGTCCTGCTCCCCCCAGATGTTGAGCAGGGTCCTCGTCTCCACGTCCGACCACAAGAAGCCCCGCGTCGTGTTCGCTTGCATGGCGGAGCCCGTGAGTTATCACAGCCCGGACGGAGGTGTTGACACTGCGGATTATGACGGACGTCTGGATGTTGGCGCTCCGCCGCATCAAAGCCGCGGGGCGCTGCCGTCCCGAGCCCCGTCAACACCGCCTCACCGGCCCGCTAGTCTTCTCCCAGAGACTAAATACAGCTAACAACTTGTAAAGCATCACATTAACCTGCACACATCAACTCTTTGTACGCTAGCTAACACCTATTCCTCTGCGTGTGTCCTTTTACGACGTTAGCTAAATACGTCGCACGGTACTTGGAGATAAACCGACCGGGGATCGGCTTCCTGAGCGCTGATCGCAGCCTTCACCTCCGCTGGGTTGGTTTAGAAACTGACCTCTGATCAGTCCTGAGAGGGGGGGGGGGGCACTTCACCTTTCTCCCCCGCCCATGCCCGGTGTCTGCGGGGTCCTAGAGACCCACACCGACCCTCCACCAACATGCAGCTAACAGACGCTAAGCTAACTAGCTAGCTATGGAATAAAATGTCGGCTCGCTCCCCTGTGTTTACCTCTCCTGTTCAAACAGACGTATGTGGCGATAAGCGACAGTGTGAGTGTGATGAGGGTAAAGGTGAACATCTGGATGTGTTGTGGCATGTTGTCATCTCTATCTCCTCTTCCTCCTCTTCCTCCTCTTACCTAACCTGGATCTGAGCCTCCCCGCTGACAGCTGCAGACACACGGTTCTGATCATGAGGCTCCACGGTGCAGGGGGGGACTTATGGTGCCTTTACAGCCTCCTCGGACACTCCACGATCCCACACTGTTGAGATCTGTCAACAAACGAGGAGCCAAACGGAAGTCGCTTAACGCTGCAGTTCCTCTAATGGCCTCCATGTGTGCTGACTCCAACACAATGCAACAATCTTCCTTTTTTAAACCCATTTATATTACTTACATGAGACTGAATGCACTCAAACAAGTAACAAACACTCCGTTTTGTGCAGTCATTTTTTTAGACACTTTAGATTTTTCTACGGAAGCCCCTGAAGACCCAAAAGATCTTTCAATTGTTCTATCTCGTGCGCACAAGATAACTATCTAGTGGAAATAAGATATTTATCTTGTCAAAAATGTTTCTCCTTTTTACCACAGGACATGAACGCAGCACATGAGTTAATGAAGCTGGAACTGGTTTAAAAGCTTAGATCTAAAATCGAAAAAAGCTGCATAGAAAAGGCAGAATATAAAATATAACGCCCCACATTAATAATACTACTACTACTACTACTACTAATAATAATAATAGTGTTGTCTTATATTGACAACAAACTCTCAAATAGAAAACTTTTTGGGATTATTTAATTTCCTGTCCTGTTGATTTCCAAAGTCTGAAGAACTTTTTTCAGGAGACTCTTCACTCTGTCATCACTAACGGTAAAGCTCGTGTATAAAAACAACACAAGCCTGATGTGACGAATCAGGCCAACTTGTTGAGTAAATATTGCCCTGAGTTTGGCCTTGCAGGTGCAAATAAAGTAATACATGAACAACATGACTCTGAAACTTGGCTGTGGACTAATCTTCCCTCCTTTATTAACTTGGGAGACCAGTAATGAAGTCAAAGCATAAATATAACCATCTGAAATGTGGCAAGGACAAGAAGATTCTATTAGATTGTTTTATCTCCAAAGTAGTATTGTCCTTCTCTTTGGGACACAGTCATTTTCAATAATACAAACACTCGTTTTCTGACTATGAACTTGATAATATCACTGGATAAAGTGATATTCCCAATATGCAAGTGGACCTCTCCTTTGACTTAAAAAAAAAAAAAAAAAAAAGTTTTCTCATTGAATGCTTATGCTAGCTTGAGTTTTTCTTTTTTTCCCAATTGTTGTTTATTTCTTTTAAGTGTTAGAAAAAAAAGTTAGGTAAAGTTTACTACATAAATCTGTAGATCAGAAGTCACAAAATAATTTAGAAATATAAAGCCAATGGAGACATCAACGTACCAATTCAACAAATGTCTGTCTGTGGAACATATATGACTCGCGAACCATTCATCTCATCTAATTTGCCCCAGGAGTATGCAAATTAGAATAACATAATGTTAAAAATAAAAGTATGTTGGACCGGTAACAGATCAACCTACCTGCCAGACAACACATAGGGCAATTTTAACTAGGGCAATCAAAACAAATGGAATATAAAGCAAATGGGAGACATGTTATCCAAATTTGAATAACACAATGTTATAAATAAAATATGGAGGAAACTGTGGTGATGACTCTGCCTCCCACACAACACTCGTAGAAAATCCTGTACTGTTGCCTACTAGCCAACACTGGGGGGAAAAGCCGTCCCTCGCCTCCTCGCCTGTTCACCTACTTCCTGTGTCACCTCAGTAACTTTTGAAGTCCAGACTGAAGCAGCGGATCTGAGGAGTCAACACTGAGCCGTCGCTCCTGGAAATGTCGTCTGTCAGCGGAGCTTGTGCGAAACGAGGAATATTGTTTACGAACTAGATCCGAACTTATTTTCCCACGAGTCACAGGACAGCAGGAGCTCTGTACCCGGCCCCCTGTCGCCCGGTCCCCCGCAGCATCACCCGCACCATGCCCGAGGTGTCGAAGATGAAGAAGCCCGACGTGAAGGTGGTCATCCTGGGGGACATGAACGTGGGGAAGACGTCGCTGCTCCACAGGTACACGGAGAGGAAGTTTAAAGACACCGTCAGCACCATCGGAGGGGCGTTCTTCCTCAAGCAGTGGGGGCCCTACAACATCTCGATATGGGACACAGCCGGTAATGACCTCCCCTCTTCGTCTTTTCTCTCCCACCGTCTGTTCTTTTAACTCTTATCTCGTTTTCCTCACCTGAAAACGCGTGATCCCTCCACTTGAGGCAATCACTGGCATGTGACCGCTGCTCGGGCTGCGTCATGAGAACCTGTGGCTCTGCTGCTGGACGTGTGTTATTTACTTTTAATGACAACAACATAAATTCCTGCTCGATGACAACTGTTCAGGTTAAAACATCGCAAAAACAACACGTGGATCGAGCGCACTGATGTCAAACAACCTTTGAAAACAACTTTAGATCTAATCTCTCAATCTATGCACAGCCACACAACTTGTTACAGCAACACCAGGTCACGGTAACTGATTGATTTTTGTTTATTTGGGAACAGATTCAAGTTTTAAACTCTCAGAAATTTAGGGTTTAACAGTGTAAAGTGACGTTTAACTGTTAATAAGATACTTAACATAGTCCGCATTAGGTTTTGCTGTGTTATATTTATTATTGCCACCCAGATTATTTGGGTAGAATTAATAATGGGGGGAATGTTACTGAGACATGGGGCACTTCTGACTTCATGTCAAGCTAAGTCTAAAATGAAATCAATATATGTTTAATCAAATCTACTTTATTGTGCTACAGCAGCTGCAGAACAGTACATTGTGTAACACACAACAAAAGGTTGAAGCATTTTCTTAAAAACAAAGACCTGTTTGTCAGTTGATCCAACACACGTCACTCATCAAGTCAATTCGATGTTAGTTTTAGTTTCACGTCACTTTTAAATTGACAATTTTTCATTTCTGGCAGTCGCTCAGACCATCTGAGAATTTTATTTTTTAAACACGTCAGCTCTTGGCTTTGGAAATCTGCGATCAAAGTTTTGTCACACACACGTGAACTTGTGCTTCTCCTGAACTTCTGTCCTACGAACAACCCCGGGGATCACGAGAGCGCCGATGTTTTAAGATTCATCGTTTCGTAACTCAAGTAAACCAATTTTTGGTCTTTCTGTCAGCTGTGACTGGAATAACTGCACAATACTGCTGACGAATAAAGCTTCTAACCGCTCTACATTCCAGTATTGTGTAAACATAAATTACTGTTACTCTTCTTAGGCAAATACACAGGTCACTGAAATGGTTGGTGAGCCATAGAGATAAGGGAAACGCCGCCCATGTCACCAGTGAACCATTTCCTGTCTCTGTTCCCTAACTTCAACAAAAAATGAAGCTGTGACACAGGGTCATATTGAAACCTGGTCCTATGGGGCACAGTTTCACATACATTAAGACGTTTCACCGACTTAAAAACTGACTACCCTGTTCCTCTTAATAGTCACATGACAGGGTGATGACAGGAAACTTGACTCCCCCATGCTCTAACCTGCCCTTTCCAAATTTATGTGCAATACTACTTTCCCAGAGGCAAGAGAATGACGAAGTTAGGGTTATACAAATATGCAAAACCGAGTATCCTTCTACTGCACACTCTTTTTACTCTGATGCATCCCAGGAGTTCTTTTTGTCATTGGACAGAACATGAATTGAAACACAACATTCATATTGGAATCAAAATTACTGAACAACATCATCTCAAATATCAACATTGGATGGTTTTCTTGTCCATCATATATTATAGTAAACTCAGTATCTTCCATCTTCTATCAAGGATTTTAAAGATATGACCTCAGGCATCATTTACAATTCTTTCCAATACAAAATGATGAATAGATTAGTTCAACAAACTATCTGCAGATGAAAATATATGAATCACTGGTTGCAGCCTTGGATACTGTTTAATCTGAGCTGCCAGTTTATCAAGTATATTCAGCTTAAACTAATATAGACGAATATAGCAGACCTGCAATATATCCTGTCTTCATGAAGGTTATGTTTTTTGTCCCTGTCCGTTGGTGTGTTTGTTTGCCAGCGAGATTACGCAAAAACTACTGAATAGATTTCCAGGAAACTTGCTGCAAAGATGGGACATGGGCCAAGAAATACCTCATTAAATTTTTTGAGCAGATCTGGACCAGTCGGCAGATACAGGAATTTGTATGTTCATTTCTTTAACATTGTGAAATATGGTGTTTTTTTGTTGTTGTTTTTTTTTAAGCATTTCACAGATTTCCCAGGAAATAATGCACGGATCTTGGTGAGAAAATGTATTAAACCTGGAATATTTAGGGGACTGAAACAACAAACAACATTTTAAGATGTCTTATCAGAGAAAACATAGGTGTTACTGATATCATTAACAATGGCTTTCTTCAGTTTAAGTGTCTTAGCGCGAAAAATACCTGAAACTGAAGCAGCTAAATGGAAATCAGCTGTTTTTCCACTGTATTTACACCTGTGCCTTTCCTGCTGTGACATGTTGAAGTATCTTCTGTGAGAAAGGCAGATTAGACTCCATTAGTTTTAGTTAAGCGTGCCTAATAAACCAGTAACCAACAGATGCCCCCAGTGGAAATGTTTCCACACAATGTCGCCTTTCAGGGATCCTAAATATTTCGACAACAAAGGTTGTTTCTGTGCTCAAACTGCTGACTGGTTGCACAATCTCTCTCTGTGTCTTTTCTCCACTGCTCCTCTTGCAGTTCTTGCCGTAGTAACTATTTGTTTATGTGACTTTGTCTCCGGAGGTCGTGAACAGTTCCACGGGTTGGGCTCCATGTACTGCAGAGGTGCGTCGGCTGTCATCCTCACTTACGATGTCACCAACTGGCAAAGCTTGGCTGAGCTGGAGGAGCGCTTCCTGTCCCTGACCGACACCGCTAACCAGGACTGCATTTACGCCATAGTGGGCAACAAGGCTGACCTCACAGACCCTAAAGCCCAGTTGTCCCACGACTCAATCGGAGGTTCGGAGGATCAAACCCAGTGTGCGGAGGAAAGGACAGAACCACAGATTCTGTCCGCGTGCCCAACACCCCCGGCCTCTCCTGCATCCCTCTCTGGGCTGATCCTACACAAACAGGTCGCCCACGAGGACGCGGTGGCTCTCTATGGGAGAATACTGCGCTACAAGGGCCTGGAGGACCAGAGCAGCCTGCCTCCGGATAAGATGTGCTTTGAGACGAGTGCCAAGACAGGCTACAACGTGGACGCATTGTTCGAGACACTGTTCGACCTGGTGCTGCCCTCCATCCTGAGGAAGAGAAACGAAAACCAGGAGTCTCCCACAGTCGACCTGGAGGTGTGCAGGGGGGCAGGCGGCAGGCGGGCCAGATCGACCTGCTGCTAGAATCTGCCTGGACGAGGTGGAGAGGCTGCCACAAGCAGAGACTTGTTTTTAGCAAAAGACAATCAACACTTTGGTCTAAGCACCAAATACTTACTGTGATGGTACCAATGATTTGCCTTGATTAAGACGCAATAGCATGAATCACCTCCCACTAACACTTACACACACACCCACACACTTTGATGCTACGAAGATGGTCAGAAAAGTTCAGTGTCCTGAGACATTTCCTTTTTGAATATTGGAAATTAAAGTGCTTCCTCATCACTCTGTGCTTTTTGAAACCTTCCACACTAACGACTGAAACTGCACTTGTATCCCAAAGATGTGTCTGTGGGCAAATAATGCACATGAGTCAATCACTGCTATTTTTAAGATTGAAATTTAACAGCACTAATTGTTAGTTGGGTGGCACATTTCACTGTGTTTGTTAGAGTTGAGCTGTAGGGGTTTTTGATAAATCACAAAGTCTTTTATTTACTGATCTTTATATTTTATTGCCACTTTTGGAACTTTTTCAATGAGTGTAAATAGTAAAAATCCCTGTTAAATTTTTACCTATGCTGTCGTAATAAAGATTTTTATTTTGCAGTTTGCCTGGTCAGTCAGATTAAGAATTCAGTATTCAGATACAAACTCTGTAAAATGTATAAAATCCGCTGCTGAAATTACGTGTTTTTACAAATACCAGCGTCGGCCCTAATCCTTATCGCCAAAGGCTCTCAAATCCCATCTTTGTTGGCGTCATCTCTTTTTTCTCCTGAGATCTTTGTGTTCCTCCAGCTTTGCATCAGCTGCGTGTTAGAAACATCAACATGCCCACTCGCTGGCTGCAAATCTTCCTGCTGTATTCACAAATGCGTCACTCTGCTATTATGCCGACGTTTCTCTAGGGGCCTGTCAGGATAAAGTTCAGCAAAAATGTGTGGAGCAACTGACTCGGACATTTGCACTCTCACATACAGCTCCTCCTAAAAAACGTGAGTTAAGTGACACAGAAATATAACAAACAATATTTATTTTTTACAGTCCAATGAAAGGAAATTAACATAATTACATTGCAGTTAAAACAAATGTCAGTGTTTTTCCATTTGCAGCAAACTGTTTATTTCCAAACAAGTGAATGTAGATGAAGTGGAACATTTGACCTACTTTCTAAATTGGGTGAAATACTAACAACCCCGGATCAGGGACCAGACCGAGGATTTGCTGCAGTCAGACCTTTGATCGAGGCTGTTCACGTTCTGTTCTGTTGCCAGCGGTTAAATAATTAGTAGATTTGTAAAGGAAAAGGGAGTGTGGCGTGAGTCATGTTAGATAAGGCATACATTTAAAACTCTTAGGGACCTGGGTCAAGTTGGTTCAGCTGGTTTAAATACAAAGAGAATCAGTGCATTGTATGAACATTCGGTGCAAGAAAAATAAAAGAGCTGCGGGCTACTTTTGCAGTAGTCGGATAAAGGAAATGCGTAAAACAAGTGTCGTATTATAAAAATAGGTTTTGTAAGAGCATTGGAATAAAAGCGGTATAGTGAGACCTCAGATGACACTCATCATATGGCTGAGAAGTGGGGTCAGTGGTTTTATGGCCCTATAAACAATAAAAACATCTAGATAAACTGAAGCGGTGCATACACACAGGCCTCTTTGGTTCAGCTGTACGGTGTCTGATCTGTGTCATAGTAGCTGAGGTAATAAGTTAAAACAGTAAGCACCAATCCACATTTAATATAAAATACTTCTCCCATTAATGTTGTTGGCTTCGTTATGTGGCTTCTGATTTATCTACAGTGGGACGTTTCACTCAAAGCTCAAGGAATCACACAGTCATTGTATATCTGAGCTCTATGGGAGAGGGTTTGGCTCCGTTTGCATTGATTTCAATTCGGTATTTCAGATCCCTCACTTTGGTTTTTGAATATCGTGGATAGAGAGATAACACAAGACCACCGTCGATGGATCAATTTCTTTTTGTTTCTGCGGAGTCTCTCACAAGTTCTTCATGCAGACCTGGCAGCGGCTGATGCGTGACAGGAGCTGGCCTGCTTTCAGAGTCTCTGATGCTGGGTTAGCGTGGAACGACTGATCGATGGAGGTTAGCCAGAAGCTCTGCTTGTTAGCAAAGTAGTGGCACGTCCCTTTGGCTCCGTTACACTCGATGAACGGTGTCGTGCGGAAGTCCTCCAGGCAGGAGCCGGGCGATGACAGGGACTGACCTCCGCCCTCGTTTCCTGCTGCTGTGTGCTGTGGAGATAAAGGCGAGAGGGGGAGAGAGGAGAAGCCAAACGTTCAATAAATAACATGGGACATAACGAAAATAACAGTGAGCTGATCGTACAAACAAGTACTCCCTCTTGCAGTGAAAAACTGGGAAAAGAGACAGGAGCTAAAACCAAGTATTTCAGACAGAGGATGAAAAGAGGAGCTGCAGCAATGGACAGTTTGAGGAAAGCAATGTTTGTTCTGAATATTAACACATGTAAACCTTATCAAGTAATCAATAAAACATAAACCTGAATATGAGCAGAATATGTCTCCATTAAAGTCAGTTCCACGTACACGGACCTGCTGCCAGAAATACTTACTGGTTCATCAAGTGCAGAAAATAATGTAATAATTGCCTAACTTGCTTCTGCATGATGTTTGTTACACAGTGGTTGTGATGTTCTGGGAAATTATTAAGCCTATTTTACAGAAATGTTAGTGACCCATTTTAAAGCTCTGTGTTTTCAGCAGGAATTACGAGGGAAGGGTTTAAATAGAAATTTAATTGAAAAAAATAGTTTAATGTTGACTGTGATAAACAATGCAGAACATTGCCTTACCCTTCAACACCAATGATGACTAACCAAAGACTTTAACACTAACATTGTAGTAAAACTAAAATATCACCAATATGCAACTGTTTTTACTTTTCCTAAGGTTAGAGTATCATGCTCTAATAATTGACAATAACAGGACGATGGATGAATATTAAACTGCTGCACAAAGTATCTGATTGTTCTTCTAACTCCAGAAATGAAGGCAGGACTCACCATGAGGTAGGAGTAACCGATCCACAGGCTGCGCCAGCCGGCCGGACACTGTGGGATGGTGATGTCCTGGCTGTGGACTGCGATGGCAACTGACGGAGCTTCACATACCGAGCAGCGGCTGATGTAGGGTTTAATTTCTCCCTCTTCCACGGGCATCATGGGAAGAGGGGCCGTTGTCGACAGCCAGTAGGACTTATCATTTCTGCTGGCGTAGTAACACAGGTCTCCAGGATTGCAGTAGAGGAAAGGCATGGTGCTGAAGCGGGGGAGGCAGGAGCCGGCCAAACCTGAAAAGGACAAATGGGCCAAATCATAGAGGTATGACACGTTTCATACACAAACTCAATTAATTTAATTCTTTTCATTTTTCTATAAATTACACTAAATAGGAATTATATCATTTCACATTTAAAAAGTATAAACTAAAGCTACCATGTCACAATTGTATGCCTCTGCAAACCAGTGAGGTTGTAGGAAATATGTTCTGCTCTTGAGTTATGGTGTTAAACCAAAGTTTTTGCAGACAATTATAATGTAAAAGTTGACCATTGACCTTTTGGATATAAAAAGTAATTTCATGTGACTTCATTATTTTATCCAAATGGACATTTGTGTGAAAGTTTATACATTATACCGTATTAATTCTTGAGTTACTGCGACAAATGTGTTCTGATAATGTTTGAATGCCCTTTGACCTTTGTGCCTGGCTGAATGACATTCCTGCAAGATGATCCTGGGATGTTGAGATCATTAGAATGGGATGGACGTAAATAAGTGCAGTATATGTATCTCAGGCTTATCATGACACTATTTCTAGCGTGGCAGCATAAAAATAAGAAATTTATAAATGAAGAAAAAAAAGCAGATTTTAATCCTAGGACTTGGGAATTCAAAAGTTTTAAATTTTGCTTCACAGTGACTTGATGTGACTTCTGGACAATGTGCCAGAACTGACCTGAATTATGGGGGAACAGTAAATCATAATCTAGAATTAGAGAAGAAGTCGGCGGAGTAATTTAGCTGCAATGATAATCCAGTCACAACTACCTAACGCTAAGATAACGGAAGCTATAGCATAAGACAACATTATCCAACATAAGCTACTAATAGCACCAGACCTGCAGAAAATCCCCTGAATGTACTGAGCTGAGTATTAATGCATTTTATAACTTAGGACTTGTTGATGTTTTATTTCTTCCATCAGAACTAACTGCGTTGTATAAAAGGTGCTGAAAACTAAAATAAGTATGACATCTGCTGCTGATATTTTCCAGCCGTGTGGTGTGACAGAGCGAAGAGCAGGCTTGTACTGGCTGGCATGCAGACTGTAATTAGATTTTGAGTTGGCGCTACTTGTAATGTGAAACATTTTCATGCCCTGAAACTAACTAATTAACTAACCACCAGCAGGAGGAACTGATGAGGCCGACCGCTCTGGTATGTCTTCTGGTTCAATGGATCACAATGTCAGAGGAGTGTAATGTGGGGGACGCTCGCCTAAACAGTTAATGCATTCTGACAGGACTGCACTGTAACACACTCACTGTATTTGACAACACAGGGTTTTATCCTTCCAGAACCCTGTTTGTACCTTGTAGAATTTTGAAATGAAATCATTTTATTGTCCATCTCAACTTACCGAGGTCCTGGTTGTGGGCTTTTTCCTGGCCCTCGAGGTACAGCAGACTGTAGCCGTTCCACAGTTTGGACATACCCACTGGACACATGGGCGTCTGTTCTGACTGACTGTGCTTAACCAGTAAGTAGCCGACACTGACACTGCGGCCCGCCATGCCAGGTAACCCGGAGATCCCAGGGCTGCCACGGCGACCTGTTGGGGAATGAGGAGTTCAGAGGTGTTTTTCGCAGAGTTAACTTATCATCCTTAATAATAATATCCAATCCAAAAACAGTTACAAAACATATTTTTAATCATAGATATTTGAAGATTTGAACATTTTCATCATTGTAAGCTTTTCCTCATCTGAAAATAGCATGTAGCATCTCCAAAGACGTTATATAATAAAACATCTCGGCCTTGAGGAACATAAAAGTCATTAGCTCACTGCGAATCATTTTCACTTCAGTGCTCAATGGTTCATTCCCTGAATCAACTCTCACAAAAAATAACAACCACAACTCTCTTGGTGACTGGTTCGCTGCTTAATTCTTCACCTACTTTAAATCCTTTAATCCAGGCTTATCAACCTAATCCTAAACTGCCCCACAGCGTCAGACGCACCTTCCATGCCTTGCAGACCGGGGTGGCCCATTCTTCCGACCTCTCCACGGAATCCAGATGTTCCTGGTGTTCCACTGATCCCGGGCATGCCCTTCTGCCCAATGGGTCCCATGAAACCTGTAGAGTAAGCAGTGATGTGGATGTTGCTGAGCAGGACATTTCTCACTCAGAGATGCTCAACAGCAAGGGGTTTATGAGAATAACTGACCTGCATCACCAGGAGGACCCTGTGGCCCTATATCCCCTCTCACCCCCACCGGTCCATGGAAACCCTGTGGTCCTGCAGGGCCCCTCTCTCCCGGGACTCTGTCGGGAAGTGGAGCAGGACCCTGGCTTCCTGGGTACCCACGGTAACCTGCAGCAGGGATGGATTGTGTAAAGACAAAGACAACAGGGCACATATGCTGCAGATACATGATATCCATTGAGCAGTATACAGTAGTGCCTAATTTACCTGGTTCCCCAGTGTTTCCTTTTGGACCAACTGGTCCTCTTTCTCCCTTCACTCCAGTATGACCAGGAACTCCCATCATCCCTTGCCCCCCTTTCACACCTGCAAGAAAAAAGCACATCAAAGAAGATTGAATATTTCAATATTTGCAGGCTACTTGACTCTTGAATTGTACAACATTGACACTGCAACTAATTGTCTTTTAACAATATTATAATTCTAATATTGTATATTATTATGTTTTATTAATTGTGAAAAATGTATTAGTATGTTGTGTTTAATGTTAGCAGCCCTGTCTGTCGTGCACCATGAACTCAACAAAAACAAGTTCTGAGGTCACTGCAAACGGTAAACTGCAAAAAACACTTGCCTACTGCCATCAGGTAGTCATACAATCAGTGATACATTAATGTTCAAGTATCCTAAAATAATGACATCATTTAACAACATATTATTATACTGATTATTTATTCCGTCATATCATATCATATATCGTCCAAATGGCATAGACTAAAATGTATTTCAGAAAATATTCAATATTTCATCCATACCTTTCTTCCCAGAAACACCACTAGGCCCCCTGAATCCAACTGAACCTTGATATCCTTTGGATCCTTTTACACCATTAACTCCAGGATACCCATTACTTCCTGATATGCCCTTTTCTCCAGGGGGAGCGTCCACGCCGGGAAATCCTCTTGGTCCAGGGAAACCTGAGAAACAAATAATTTAGTTTTGATAAATACACATAAAATGACCCAGATCTATTATGCAGATTCAGCAAACAAATATTATATTATATATTGAATCACAATGATGAAACTAATTATGACCACATGCAGGAAAATAAAAAAATTCTCTGCAGCAAAAGCAGAAAAACAGATGTGCACCGATGTACCAAAGTGATCACTGGTCACCTGGATTGACGTTTCCTTTGACAACAGATTCCTGTTAATTTTCTTACCTGGTAATCCTTCACGTCCTATAAAACCAGGGTCCCCACTCTCTCCTGGCCTGTCTGGGGTCCCATCTGGCCCAGTGGGGCCCCGGAATCCTGGTGGCCCTGGATGACCCTGGTCCCCTGAACAAATTAAACAAGGGATGATTCCAAGTCTCAAAGTGGTCCAAGCACATTGTAGCATACATTATGAAACTGCATGTGAATGTAGCAGAGTAGTGGCTGACCTAGAGTTCCCTGGAAGCCTTTCAAACCCACAGTTCCTGGAAAGCCCGGCTGGCTGTTGGGGTCACCGCTCTCTCCCTTTCCTCCTTTGACTCCGGGCTCGCCAGCTGGTCCAACGATATCCAGACCTAATAAGAGTATGAACAGAAAAAATACACATTACCCTTAGAGGAAGACATATTTGACTCATATTCAGGTTCGTCATATTGTCCACTGCTGCAGCTCCTCTTTTCAGCCTCTGTCTGAAACACTTGGTTTAAGGTCATGTCTCTTTAAGCCCCTCCCCTCCTGATAAAGCTCAGTCTGGTCTGATTGGTCAGCTGGTCCACTCTGTTGTGGTTGGTCATTTGCTTCCAGTGTGCATAGGAAATGTCGTCCTTCTCTCTCGCTTACTCGGCTTTGTTAGGGGCCTGCGAGACTAGCCCAAGGCGTGCATTACGCAAATGTGGAGCATACTGATGTTAGGTTACGTCATAATTCCTGAATTATCAGCAAGACTACTGATGAGGTGTACGAGGGGCTTCTCCTTTACTGCGGACTTTGGGCTTTTTAATTCACAAAAAAAACTATATAACACACTTAAACATGTTTCCTTTAAAGTATTTCTCTATAAAACTAAATACTCATAACTAAAAAATGCAACAGTCAAAGTTAAATAAATGTAGGTATTATTAGTTTACATCTCACAAATTCAGCTAATTTGTTACGTCAAGACTTCATAGGTGTGTTTTGATCAGACTTGACTGACAGTGAAGAAATCTCTCATGGGAAATAACTAAAACAATTGTGTGTTCATATTGAACCTGGTTACCGAGCTTCTTTGTCCTTTCATTTGTAAGCAAGCTATATGAATTCGTATTTTGAACTTAAAAGTTTATTCTAGTCATGACAAATACACAAAGGGTTTGTTTTGAAAAATTCTTGTCATACCTGGTGTTCCTGGGATACCCTTCTGTCCTTTCAGTCCATGTAATCCATAAAGGCCCTTCAGGCCAATGAAACCTGCAGATGTTTGCACAGATCAGATGATGGAATATGGTGGAGCGACAAGTATTTAGTTTTAAGGGAAAAGAAAGACTGAGCACCGAGCTGATCCTGTTACCTTTGTTGCCTGGAAACCCAGGAAAACCCGGGCGGCCATCTTCTCCAGGAATTCCAGGAAAGCCTTTTTGACCCTGGTTACCAGGAGTTCCCCTCTGCCCGTCTGAGCCTGCAAGAAAACAAAATGTACATGGGTCAGAGTGATTACAGTGGAATTCTGATTTAATGCATACCATATAAATACCACGATATATCTAAAATGAAATGTGCATAATAAAGGAGTGCATAAAATCTCTTACCTCCTTGTCCTGATATTCCTGGAACACCTGAATAGCCCTTTTTCCCTTCAATACCATCAAAACCAGTAGCACCCCTGTCCCCAGTGTATCCAATCAGTCCTGTTTGGCCTGTCAGGAGGGTGTCAAACATCAAGTATGAGAATGCAAACAGGTGCTGATCAACAACAGAGGAGAAGTAATTAAGCTGCATGAGTATGTACCGAGAACTCCTTGGAAGCCGTCCTCTCCTCTCAGTCCGGTGGGTCCTGGAAGGTCTATATGAAGACCTTTATCACCTGTAATAGTGTTCAAACATTTACTAACACTTCAAATATTTTTGTCACAGTGATTTGAAAATTGAAAGCTAAATCCCAGATGGGGTAGAGTTTAAAATTGACGTTGTACCTCTGACCCCCTTCCTGCCTTTGTCTCCTGTTGCACCATAGGCACCGGGACTTCCTTTAATTCCCTGAAAAGGAATACATGAATATGAAATAAAAAACATCATGACAAACGTGTCAATACATCACTTGCAGCCACAAATCAGAAGATCAGATCAGGAATCTATTATGGTAGGGGGATAAACAGGGGACAGATTTAAAAACGAATGAGATATGCTGAGAGTTTTATCCTCTAGTATGGGTCCAAAAACACTGCATCATACATTTTTCACATTTTACTGATTCATTAATTTTACAACTCCCTCCAGAGCCACAGGAAACATTTAGTGAACTGAACTTTGAAATTGTGAGTGTCTGTTTGGGACACATTAATCAGCACTGGCGGCCACTTGCATGCATTTTCTCAGCATTGTTCCGCTCACCCTGTTTCCCGACATTCCTTGAAAACCAGAAATTCCTCGATTGCCAGTCGGGCCTGGCATTCCCTTGATCCCAGGGAGCCCCTGTGCACCTGGATCTCCGTAGTATCCTTTGTCATTGCTGGGATCTCCAGGTAAACCATGAGTTCCCCCGCTGCCAGGAAAACCATGAAAACCCTTAGAACCTGGAGGACAGAGTAAGATGTGAGGAAGAGGAGCCTGGGATGACAGAGATGCTGAGAAGGAAGGAGTTGCTGATGTCAGACTGTAGCTCCGCACCTCTTGGCCCGATGAAACCTTGATTTCCTCGATGTCCGCGCTCTCCCTTGACACCCTTCATGTCAACAATCATCTTGGCAGGGATCTGAGGCTTCTCCCCTGATGGACCACTCACACCACGTTCACCTGGCACATGATGGTGAGGAAGAAAGAGATGCTTAGTTTATATGAGGGTCTCAACAGAACTCAGCAGACTAATACTTTTCTTGAATCACAAATATTATGAAATTAAATATCAGTCTCACCCTTCAGTCCACTTTGACCTGTCACTCCTTTTAGGCCGACTTGGCCTGGCACTCCAGGTTCTCCTGGCAGCCCCCCGAAGCCCTTCCCCCCGGGATAACCCCTGCTCCCCTCGAAGCCTGACATGCCGGAAGATCCTTTATATCCTGGGAAAGAAAAGGACCATCACAAGTAAAAAACTAAACATAAAAAACTTCATGATATTTGATTTTCAATATTACTCGACGTAGTAATGACTAGATTATCAAATCAAATATGAGGAACAAACCCTTCATTCCTGGGGCTCCTGGGCGTCCATCTGCACCTGGCTCTCCAGGATTACCAGATGAGCCATACTCTCCAAGGACACCGTCATCACCGTACCCCCCAGGCATTCCTTTTAATCCGATGGGACCTGGAGGGCCTGATTCTCCTTCACTTCCCCTCTCTCCAGTGAAACCTGAGCAGGATGATGAACCATAAGGACACACGAAAAAGACGGTCAGAAGTGAACAGGAACTTTTCTGAGAGAGGGTACTGTGTGTTTGCCATCTTTGCCTCACCTGGCTGTCCAGTAGCACCATGAGGCCCAGGTTGACCTGCTTGCCCAGGATCACCGGGGTAGCCATACTTGCCAGCAGGCCCAGGCCTCCCTTGCTCCCCCTGCAGTCCTCTAGGTCCACTCTCTCCTTTGAAGCCAATCATTCCAGGCATGCCACCCATTCCTGGTTTGAATGGAAGGACAAGAACATGAGACAACAGCTCTCGAATTCTTAACTCTCCCACAATTACTGAAGATAAGGCAAGAAGTCAAACTAATACAGGTAGGTGAAATAAACTGTTGAGTTTGAACATCACTAACCTGGATGTCCGGGATCTCCTTGATTCCCAGTCTGGCCCTTATTTCCTTGAAGCCCAATCAGCCCAGAATCACCGCTGCCTCCAGGTGAAGCCCCGATGATCTCTCCATGAAAACCCTTCTCACCTTGTCCCCCGTGTCGCCCGGGCATACCGGATGAACCAGGGACACCAAGTGAACCTATGCTGCCAGGAAATCCCACTTCACCACGTGGGCCGGGAAAACCTTTAATGGAAAACCATTAAAACGAAAGTAAACAAACAGGATGAAGGATAAAATTCAAGTCAAAGTTCAGATGTGATTCTCTCTATCCAATGATTGGCCAGTGTCGTCTTGTCATTCCGTACCTGGTGGTCCAGGACGGCCACCCACGCCTTGCTCTCCTGTTTCTCCTTTCTCTCCGTGAACTCCAAGTATACCCCGTGGTCCTTTTTGGCCTTGTAGACCTGGTTCACAAAACATACAAAATGGCATAAAACATTATTCATAGATATTCAAATGCAGGAAATACAAAACAATATTTTTTTGTTGAGTTACCTTGGAAACCTGGTAATCCAGTGGGTCCTGGAAGTCCAGGCTGCCCAGGAGGTCCTGGAAGTGTATTACAAGGACCTGACAATAAAATAACAGAAACAGAGTCTTCAGGGCAACATCTTGGTAAAAGTGACTGTTTATGTGTGACTGTTTTATATAAAACTATTTTGATGGTTGTCTGCTGCCCAGCGTGAGTTGTTTTTCAGAACATGATATTATCATTACATTAGCTGGTATGTCAACACACTGAATCTCCAATTGTTAACAATTAAATTATCAGGCACACAAGTCAAATAATAAAAAGGCAAAGCTGTTATCAGAGAGCTGTTAAAAAGGAGGCAATAAGGGGAAAACCTTATTAGACCAGCTACCTGTTACATCCACCTGTCCTCCAGCTCCTGTCGGACTACAGCCGCCTTTCAGTGGCAAAAGAGAGAGAATGAAAGAGAGAGGCATTCGGAACCAGAGTTATTCAAAAGCACAAGCATTATCTCAAACCAGCTCAGCTGCAGCTGGTTTGAGGGATGCAGCCCCTGCATCGAGGAGACAACAGGGGGCGAAGAGAGAGAAGTAAATTAAATGGCAACATATCCTCCTCATGCTTCGTCCTTTATTGATCACAAGCCATTATTGGTCATTTGCATTTCACTGCTTTGCATCGTATTACAAAAGAGAGTACTTTCAGACAGTCATAGTAAAATCAAATATTTAGATTGAAAACAGTTAAAAATCACTGTAAAGTGGTAAAAGCCTTGAAGGACAAAATATGCAACATGTTTAAGACTTGATGAAAAGGAGGAAGGCAGCGGTCAGCTGACTCTTACCTGGACTGCCAGTTGTTCCAGGAACTCCATGATAGCCTGCAAGACCGTCATCACCAGGTAAACCACGCTGGCCTTTGAGGGCCCCAAGGACGGCACCTGGCTCTCCCCTCTGCCCGGCTACACCGGGTTGACCAGGTAGACCTAGGAAACCTTTGTCTCCACGTTCTCCCCAGGGACCTTCTCCCTGTTCACATGAACCAGTTACACTGTGTCTATGACTGACTCTGACCCTATGTACATAATAAGGCAATTGATAATGATTTTAAATATGATGAGTATGTTTGATGTTACACCGTCATTATGAACATGACTGATGGACTCACCGGAGGACCTTGGCTACCAGGGAAACCAGGTAAACCGTTTAGGCCTGGAACACCTTGTGCTCCCGGCTCACCGTCTCTTCCAGGATCCCCCAGATCTCCAGGATATCCTGCGTAGATCAGACACAAATACACAAAGATATATACAATCCATACAATCCTGAATCAACACACGTGCATACAGTAGACACACACATAACAGGTTACTTTATTCCGACCCACTTGTAGCCTTGGTGCTGATCTGAAATGAAATAACATATAGACTGCACCTTTCTGTGTGGCCACACTTGCTTTTCCTTTTTGGCCTTTTGGCCCCGGTTCCCCATTGAACCCAGAAGAGCCCTGGAAGACATCATATTAAAGAGTGAGGGAACAAAGAAGAATGGAAAATAAACAATGGAAAATAATTATGAGGATGTGTAATTTTTTATTCTTTAGTTTTCATGATTTGTCTCTTACAGTGGACCCATCATTGCCCCGGGGACCTGGGTCTCCTGAATCACCCTCCTGACCGAACTCTCCCGTCATCCCAGGATCACCTGGATTCCCAACAGGGCCAGGTGGTCCCGATGGAGAGTTTACAACACTGCACTCACATTCTCCATGGTCACCTACAGGGACCGTCAGATATGATCAATACTTCATCATGATATGAACAATCATCATTAGTTAGGACAGTATGGTTACAGCACCTTTCACTCCTTTATAGCCTGCGTTGCCGGGCCTTCCTCTCCCGCCTGGAGCCCCCTTAAAGACCTCATCCCCTGGAAACAAACAGAAATACAGTTAAATCAATTTCAGGAAGAAAGGAGAAAACAGCAAGAGATATAGTATATATAAAATTTACTATGAGAGTATCAAAACAAATGCACAGTAAACCACTCTCTCACATGTTTGTGTGCGTCCTCGAGAGCCCATGGACCCTGGGCGCCCCTTGGCCCCTGGGGGTCCTACACTGACTGCAGGGCTCCCTGGTTCCCCTTCTGGGCCCTTCTCTCCTTGTTCCCCCTTTATGCCAAATGGCCCGAAAAAGTCCCACACTGAGAGGAACAAATGGAAGAAGGTTCAGTGGATTCTGTGGATCAAAGTGTGGAGGAATCTCTTTGTTTAGCTTTAGCTGACTGACCTTGTTGCTGTGTGTCAGAGGCAGGACGTCCTGTGGGTCCGGGGAAGCCTTGATCTCCTACTGGGCCCCTCTCTCCATGTGGACCCCGCTCACCAAAGGGACCCGGAGGTCCACCTTTTCAAATCAAAGGAAATGGAATAAATATTTGTTAACTGCAACAGGTAACATCAACTGCATGAATCCATTCTTTAACCCATAGCTCTCTATCAGATTATAGATGAAAGTTTATAAAGGGTTTCTAAACCAATGTAGCTGTATTTGAGTATGCTGTTATAACAATAACAACAATAATAACAATAACTGTTGTGGTTATTATAATACCAGATTTATTCTCTTCATCTGTCACTAGGTTTCTCTGAAAAAGACCCTTAATTTGTACCCAAATCAATAACTTTTAAGTCATACATTTTTTTTCACTTCATCCAGCTGCCCCCCTGCACCACCTGGTCTGCATCCTGTCAGGTGATGCCCCTGAATAATCTTCATCAGGTCCATATTTATCTTGAGCACCTGACTCGCTGTGGTCGGTCACAGCTGAACTTCAGTAATACCCCAAATTTCCCTCCCAGAGTTTCACTTCATGTCAGCAACAACTTTGTTAAAATGGCTTTTAACACTGTCAGACTGCGCGCGTGTGTGAGTGTGTGTGTGTGTGTGTGTGTGTGTGTGTGCGTGTGTGTGTGTGTGTGTGTGTGTGTGTGTGTGTGTGTCTCTGTCTGTTTCCTCTTTTCTGTTGGCTCATTGTTTTTGTGTATTAATCCACATACCTGCTGGAGACCATGAGGATCCAGATGTGATCAGCTCTCCTGGTTCACCTCTGACTCCCTGAGGCACAAAGTTAACGTCAGTGTCATTATACTGTGTGTGAGCACAAAGGTGAGATGTGGACACACTGTTTGAAATTGACCACCACACATATCCTGTTTCTGCAATGTGTCGAATCCCTATCCCGTTTTTCCCTTTTTTAATCTCTGTGTGTTGTTGTTTCACTTCTCCGGGGTATTTTTCACTGGCTGTGTAATTTAATCAAACGGAAACATTTTATTGTCTAATTCTACAATTTAAAGCAACGTTTTATAGGTTTGAAAAATATTTGATGACATAGCCGGAGCTCTTACTGACACCTAGTGGTGGAAAATAAACTTAATTTTCTTTAAATTTAGACACAAATTCTTTTCTTACAGTGTGACAGAATCACATATATATTTTACAAGTGCTTCTTCAAAAACTTGTTGTGATATTCATGAAATATTCAAATGCCACACATGATGTTGCAACCTCATCATTACATTGGAATATTTTTTGGTATCTTGTGCGTCATTACAACACAAACATTTGACATCTGTGAACATTTTTAATTCTCAGCTAGATCTTAAAATAAACTTATGTAGGTTTTAACAATGCGAACACGAGTTTGTAATAACGTCCAGTTACTCAAGTAAAAATTCCTCTACGAGTAACAGTCCTGCATCGAGCATTATCAGCAACATGTACATAAAGTATCAAGAGTTAATTACGTTTAATTCAGAAAAATGGCCCCTGTAATTATTAAAGTACAAAACTGGATTATTATCACTGATGCATTAATGTATAAGTAGCATTTTACTGTTGTAGCTGGTTGAGGTTTAAGTAACTGTTACTAATTCATATCGTTTATAGGTAGTTTGATTTGTATGATCATGATTTATAATTGAATGGTAACAAAGAGGAAAGTTACATGTAAGTTTACAGTGGAAATATCTCAGATTTGTAAAGTGCAGCACTTGTGTAAATGTACTTAGTTACATTGTCATTATTGTCTTTCAATGATAATCCAAATACTATTTTAAATGCATTTATTTTTCTTTTTTTGAAAAAGGTTTGAGACGTAAATTCCAGGAATCACAATCAGTTGCTTTTCTCACCTTATATCCATCTCTGCCTCTTGGTCCTGCGTCACCAGAATCCCCCTGAACCAGAGTTTTCATTCATCAGGTTATAAAATGACATTTTATTCAAATTTGATGATACAATAACAATAAAATCTTTCACACAGACATACCCTTGGTCCAGGTCTGCCATCTGCGCCAGGTTCACCCTGGAACAGCATTCAAAAACAGCATTAACAGCACGTAACATGTGGATAGAAGACAGAGCTTTGCTGAAATGTGAAGAAATTCAAGTTTGCTGACCCGTGATCCAGTGAATCCCATTACACCAGTTTCTCCTTGGTCCTGAGATCAAACCAAAAAGTGACGTCAGTGCCGTGGTGACGTGTGAATCTATTTGTGTACGTGAGTATGAATACATATAAATGGGTAAAATCGCCAATGAGCCGATGACATACCACATCTCCGCTTTCTCCTTTCAGACCTTTTTCTCCAGGACTTCCCTACAATAAAGACAGTTGAGTGTTTTTGTGGAACATCACTGTTTGTGTCGCTTCAATCTATAATTGTTATTTCAGAGGCCACATTTCAGTGTGGTTACAGCAGGGTAATGACTAAAGAAGCACATGTCGCTGATGGACAGACCTTGACTCCATAGTGGGGTCCGTAGGGGGGCCCAGAATGAGGATGAGTGGAGTTTCCTTGCACGCCTGGAAGTCCAATGTCCCCCTGTGGTGGGAAGTAGGAATTGCCACAAAAGTCAGCCAAAACTCGGAGAGAAACAAATCATCATTGGCTGCTCACATCCTCTACACATGCACAAGTACTAATCCCAAGTAAAAAAACCTCTTGTTAAAATGCTACTGGTAGAGTTACAGAAATATAACAAGTAGGTAATCTGCAGAAAGATTCCTGCTGTGACTGACATATTATTATAAATCTAATTACTAGATTGTAAATACTGATGCAGCAGCGGCATTTGGGGAACTTAAGGGAACCTGACATGATTACAAGGGCAGAAGAGAACGACAAAGAAAATATATTACATTTGGGTTATCTCCAATTGTAGATTTTTGTATTGGTCACTGACATTTTTAGCAGGGAAATATCTTTAGTGATACTACTAACGAGGACGTTACATTTTTGTGGAGGGGGGGGGCATACATTTTGGTACAGATCCGGATCAGGGGGCGGGTCCAGGATTCTTTTTTTTCCCACTTTCTTTAACGTTGCAAGATATGGTGTTTTTCAACATTTAGGATAATTCATGGATCTTGATGAAAAGAATCACACATGTTTAGGGGACTGATATTTATGAGTTTTTGCAATTTGGTGCAGATTCAAATCAATAAAACTTTGGATCTAGTGAATTTAAATCAAAAAAGACTAACTGCCACTGTAGTTTAGTAATTTGTTGCAGTGGTGAAGATGGTCGGAAAACACTGACTTTATCTTTTATAATTAGTGTGGTGAAATGTGAAATGTATTAGAAGTTGCATTTAATGCAAGTAATGCATAAGATCATAGAAAATTGTACTTAAGTACAGTACTTGAGTAAAAGTACTTTGTTGCGATGAACTGCTGAAAGTCTTATGAATGACTTCATGTCGTTTTCATGTAACCACCGACTGATCAGACATTAGTGATGCATTTGTACAAACATGGCCACTCACTTGGTCTCCTCTGATTCCTTTAAACACTTTGGTCATGGTGCCCTGCTCAGAAAAACAAAAACACAAGTGAGGTTGTCTTCTTACATTTGCACAAGTTCGAATTTTGTTGTATCATATTCACGTAGTTGTTACGTTACCTTTGGTCCTCGTGGACCTGGACCCCCTGGGGGACCCTTTCAGAAGACAAACAACAGGATCCTTATAAGCACTTGATATCATAATAGATAAGGCTTCTCAATCTAAACAAATGCACAAGCTTTACCTTTGGTCCTGGGAAGCCTCTGTTACCCTGCCATCCTGGCTTTCCTGGAGGCCCCTGACAAAAACCACATGAAAGACGAAGTCAATGGGAAAAGTTGCAATGTACGTTTTAGATAATTCATTGGATTGAATTTGACTTACAAATATTCCGTGCATCCCTGGTGTGCCGGGATCTCCCTGTGGATGGACGATTAAAGAGTTACGATGTAAGCAACATCTGTACGACTTTGCACCTATGTAAAAGTATAAATGCAATTTTATGGAGCCAGGTGTCCTTCAGTAGTAAAGTAATACATGGTGTGAACTCACCCTGAAACGCTGCATGTACACACTCAGCTCCAGAGAGTCTCCCTTCTCTCCCTTCCTGCCGGATTGTCCCTTGGAGATGAAGAGCAACGTTCAGGAAGTCAAACTCTACGTGTTATACACGTCACTATCTAGACAGGGTTAGAGTCGCACTTACAGGAAAACCAGGTGAGCCATTATAACCAGGTTGTCGCGATAAACCTGAGTCTCCCTTTGTCCCGTTACAACCGTCAGCACCTGGCCTCCCTCTGGGCCCAGCTTGTCCTGGGTGTCCCTGCAGCGAACGTCAAATCAAAACAGTCACATCCAGCAGAATAAATGAGAAAACACAACGACATGACACTGGTTTCATCCAGACTGGTGGATGGACTTACAGGTATGCCATCGTTTCCTGAAAACCCAGGAACGCCGGTTTGTCCCTGCGGAGCAACAAAAATCAAGCCTTTAAAAAAAGTTTTCATTGTCATATATTTTTAATTATTATTCTAAAAAAAGAGACAATGATATTTTACCACGCTTCCTTTAGGACCTATGATGCCACCACGGCCACCGTCGCCTTTGTGGCCCTTTTGTCCCTGGATGCCGTGATCACCTGGTCTTCCCGTAGGCCCGTGTGGACCCTGGGGACCAACAGGCCCAGGTTGACCCTGATGTTGGGAGGATAAAAAAAAAAGAGTTGATTAACTTCATTTCAAAGAAAGAATATTTTAATAAAGTATCACCCTCTGTACATTGACTTATATATTAATTTAATGTTAACTTTAATGTGAATTAATAGTTTAATTAATTAATCAATTGCATTATCATTTTTTTCTGTATCAACAATGTCATGAGTGCTGTTTAAAAAAAGCCAGGATGACAGTGGAGAGATCCCCGGTAAGAAAACAATGTTAACTTACCTTTTGATGAATTAGAAGATTTGAAAATAGGAAGAGTGTTGATTAAGGGTTTAGAAGCAAAGCATCACAACAATGCAACAAAAGAAATGCAATCATTCATTTCACACGTTTTCATGGTTTGCTTTCATGTGATTTTCTGTTTCCGTCACAAGGGGGAGACAAACCCTTTTCTTTTTCTCTCCATCAGCGCTCCTCGCTCTCTACAGCCACCCAGTGGTCACTTAGTGTACTTGCAAGTGTTACCTGTGACAAAATCTGCCACGAGCTTCAGAGGTAAAAGTCAGAGAAGCATTTAAACTCCACAAAATACATTTTCAGTGTCACTGGACTGACTTTGAACTTGTTCGTTTTAAACTTTTTAGACAGAAAACCAGTAGAGAATGAAAATTCTTGCAGACAATTATTATATTTATGTTTAAACCCAGACCCTCTAAGACCCACACAGACCATTTACCAGATAGAACAGTAAGATCGGTGCAGTGACCGAGCAAAAAAGAGTATGAGGGCAAAGAGCTTAGATATGTCCAGTTGAGAGGTGATTTAAACACACTCACACACAGATTCTCAGTTTGTGTTACTGTCATTCACGTGGCCGGGGGGAGATGCTCGAGGGGCACGAAGCAGATAAGGGTTGGTGGGATGGAAACAGAATATGGACAGAGTTGACAAGGGTTGAAAAAAAAAAAAACGTGAGGATAAAGATACTATGGGAATTTTGTGTGTTTTCATGGTCTGGGGGTTGATGGGGTCAAATAGTGATGACCTTTGAGGTTTGGGGGCCTGACGATGTTCCTGTGAGAACCAACAAACACAGCGAGGTTATACGTCCCCAGACAGAGATGCTCTCTGGGCCTTGTGATATGGAGCTCGAGCCAAGGGGTCTCAAAGGAATTAATAAAACAGCAGGGAGCCTAAACAATGTCAAATAACAATTCAAACAATCTCACAGACAAATTATGATGCAGATAGTGTTAGATAAATACAAATGATGAGTTTGCACTTAGGCAGATTGTGCGTCCTGTGTGTGTGAGTGTGCGTTTCGGGCCAAAAAGCCACCCATATAGCTTATTAACAGGAGGTGTGTGTTTTGTCTGTGCAGCTGCTGCCTATAGGTTCCGACAACAGACACACACCAGTCCTGTGAAAACAACTCAAACGCCACATGAACAACGGGAGTGTTTTATAGTCTGTGTTGTGTTTTTCGTACATTTAGAAATGAAAACAGCCAGATAGGTGGATTAGATGCTCACACGTGATGTGATAACATACATATATTTGTATAGTGTCAAATCATAATATACATTATCTCAAGGCACTTTACATAGAAGGTCGAGACCTTTAAAATTATAGAGAAATCAAACAGTTCCCACAATGAGTAGCACTTTGGTGACTGTGGAGAGAAAAACCTCATTAACTGGAAGAAACCTCTAACAGAACCAGACTTAGTGTGGGCGGCCATCTGCCTCGAACAATATATCTTGCCCATAATGGAGATGGTATCCCCACACTGGTTATAGTCATTTACCATTAATAAAAAGATTAAAAAAACACAACTTAATATGTTTACACAAGGCAGGAATAACATCACAATCTGGATTTATTCACAATATTATCGAGGATTTCCAGTATGACAGAGTTTTAAAGCCACCTGAGATGAAACTGTAGTTGAGCTCTGTGCAGCTGCACTGAGCCGTTCTTCTTTGAGCTAAATGCTACTGTTAACAAAAAGACACGTGAAGTAAGGTCAAGTATCGGCCCAAACACATCGTTCTCATTGACAGGATAATAATCAAGTGGACTCACTTTTTAAAAGACAAATGGTTCTGTCAAATTAATAGTTTTATAATAATTCACATTGAGGGAGAAGTTAAATATACAGTGATAGAGGAGAGGAGCGAGGTGGAGTGATGTTATTCAAAAGAAAGAAACCGTGTGTGTGTGTGTGTGTGTGTGTGTGTGTGCGCGTGTGTGTGTTAACTCCATAAGAGATCCTTGTCTAGAGCACTTCATGGTTCAGTATGTACCACTGCTGACTTTCTGCATGGCTTGAACACGGGGTCTGATAAATACCAGGCTCCTTATGTAGCTGATAAATGGGGGACATGTGCATACTGGTCAAAGAAAACATCCTGGATCTAAACTGTAAACACTGAAACGTAAAGGTAGATGTGCACCTTTGGATTCCATAAAGTTCATACAGGTATACAGCTGGAATACTGTTGTTCCTTTACAACTCGTCATTTCCTTTTTTCCTCTATTCTCTCCTGAGCCAGTCCTCCCCTCACTTTAATGACCAGTCCTCCACAGCTTCACTTCCTTCTTCCCTCCACACTCCCATCTCTTATCTGCTCAAACTACTTCCACACAGCGTTTCCTTGCCCTCCCTAAACTCCTCGCATCTATTCAAACCCTCCTTTGTCTGTCTGTATTCTTTACTTTTCCCGTCTCGGCCTGGCAAAGGCTAATCAACATGTTAACCTCCAGAGACAGATTATGTTGGGGGGGGAGAGAAGATAAAGTGGAAACCAAAAGTCTATGAAAAAGTCACAGGAGATGACAAAAAGTTGTTTTCATCCTGATATTTGTATTATTTTAAAGTTTTTTTCACTTTGGCCTCCCACTCGCTCGCAGAGACTTCTCTGGACAATGTCCTGCTGTATCCTCACATGGGCTCACTCCAACATTCTCCACAGTTTTTACAAGGGGGCTAGCAGGAGAAACCCAGGAGAATGTGAACGTGAACGAGTCGGACATTTGCGTTCTCACATACAGCCCCTCCGAGAATATCCAGAGTTCAGTGCACGTCTAAAAGCAGCTTTATTGTGACATAGCAGCTGGTGGATGGTCATTTAGTGGAGCACAAACCATGAGACTGAGAACCTGACATCTAGATGAGTGGAAGTTGAGTGATCTTCAAACAAACAAACATGATTCAGAATCACTAAAAGAAAACTGCTCACACATACATGCATGTCTGTTCAGGTCTGAGTTCTTCTCTGGGAGTCTTCGAAGGCCGGTCATGACTTTACCAGGTTATGAAGCTCAGACATGTGCTTCCCTCTGGCTTAATTCTGTAACTGTATCTGTCTGGGCTCTTTTATTTTCCTTCCCGTCAGAGTCGGCTCACGTCACAGCTTCAGCCTCGTGTCTCGTGAGCTCGGTAATGGCGAGCGGTGAGCCGTCAATCAGCAGTCGGATCTACTAAAGTCACAGGGGCAGGAGAAGGAAGTGAGGGGGGCAGAGGCTAGACGATCACAGCTGACCGGGCTTCTCCACAAGTTCAGCTTCTGGCTTCAACCTTGGTTATGCAGGTCATGAAGTCAAGCCAATTTTAGACTCTGAATATACAAGAGAAAGTGGATTTTTAAAAATAGAAACCCCAGCACTCTGAAAACTGGTGTCTGCTTTTTAGCTGATCACTTCTCACCTCATCTTAGGTCTTTTAAACACTGCACACACACACATGCACATGCACACACTCACACACACATATACACACACACACACACACACACACACACACACACACACACACACACACACACACACACACACACACACACACACACACACACACACACACACAAGGTGTCGTATGATGAGATGCTGACATGGCAAAAATGTTGCCTGTTTTTCACGGCAGGTGAATGTAAGATCTTAAAAACTATAGATACTGTTTTTCCTTTCAAAAGCCCCCTTTGAATATATTAAAGGATTAACCCCTTCTTTCATATATCTTACACGTCACTGACAACATGATCCAGCTGCACGTTTTGCAGCTGTAGGAATGTGTGCGGAGAATGTTGGACATTAAATTTGACATGGGAGATTCCAGATGAGGAGAAAGCTGGTGCCCATCAGCCGGCTGAGGTTCACAGTTTATTTCAACCAAAATCTTGAAAGTAAACAAGGTCCGGAGAGGTTGACGTCTTACAACTGAATATTAAAACCCAGAGGTTCAGGTTTTATATATTAGGTAATGTTGGACAAACAAGATATAAGGGTCAGTTCACCTGAATAGCCCAGACAATATATTTTCTCACATAATTTGCTCTTTTTGTGTGGATCTTCAGCTATTTTCTTGTAAAATGGGATTTTGTTTGTAGTGCTCACACCAATAAAGGACATATTAATAAAAATTCATTTCATCAACATGTTTAGCAGTTTGTTATATAACTTTTCAGCATAGAACAGTTTCAATCAAAACACAAGTTCTCCCTGTGAGATGTGGATTATAAATCTAAATCTAAAATCTGAATCTAAAACAAACACATGCCAATGCAGTTTCCTTTCAGCATCATCCTAACATTAACCTGACCAAGTGCCCTCGTGACATCTCACCCTTATCAAGACATCTCTGAGAAAATCCCAGCTTTTCACAACATAAAATGCAGAAAGCATATTCCTCTCCTGGTGTGTACGTGGGGGTGTGTTTGCATTTCTCATTCCTAAATAACAGATCTATTAAAAGTTTCCCCCGTCTGACGCCATAAATTTGATCAGACTGTCCCTTGGGTGAACGGATTTGGGAACGACCCACTAAGAACAGGATGGGAACACGCAGCCCAGCGCGCAAACCTCTGACCTCAGAGTGGAATAAAATAAATCAATAAACAACTGGCCAGAAGCCGCCTCCATTATTCCATCTCTCTGCCAAAAACAAAAAAAATATAGATGACATTTTGACTCTGAAAGGGAAACAGATACAGATTAAAACTTCAATTCAAAGGTGGGAAGTCAACAGAGGAAGGTTGAATGATGAATACAAGGAAAATATCAGTGTTGGATGAAACCATAACAGTGGCATTTTAAATAAAAGAACAAATCCTAGTTCTGTTTTTCATGGATATTCAACCCTGTATTTACTCTGTTGCAAACAAAGCTAATTCCTCCTGTTCCACATGTCGTGCCCCTCCAGTGATTGTATATACTGCATCTCCTCAGAAATAACATAGAATCTAAACACAAAGCATCGTGGTGAGATAGGACCAATGCTATGTGGTGTGTACTCTAACCTTTGATGTCATCAGTGTGGGACAGGGAGCTGAGAACGCCCCCCCCCCCCACAGAAACACCTGAGTGCTTTTACACAACACTCATCATGTCATGTATACTCGTTCTAATAAACGTATAATTCTGGTGAGTGTCTGTGAGCTGCCTGCTGCAGCAATGTCGAAAGAGTGACGACAGTAACTGAAGAGTATTTACAGTACAAATCAATCTTTATATATACCAAAGCACCTTTCCACTATAAAACACTACATAAAATAACTAGAATTACCACCCTGTGGTTGTATGCCTACAACAACCAGTGAAGTTTCAAATACATGTTTTTCTAGACTCATATGAGGTCACTGTAACCTTTGACCACCAAAATCTAACCAGACTTGAGATATTATGCTCAAGAAGCCAAAAACCTTTGACCCGTCACCACCAAAATCGTATCAGTTAATCTGTGAGTCTAAATGGACATGTTTACCAAATTTGAAAAGATTCTCTCGAGGTGTTCTTACGGAAACTTGTTCACAAGGCAAAAGAGATTTGCGAGGTCACAGTGAACTTGACCTTTGAGCAGTTCATCCTTGAGACAACTGAACGTTTTAAGTTTAAAGGAATTCCCTAGAGGAGTTTCCTGAGATATCACCTTCACAAGAATGGAACAGACGGATGAACAGACAAACATGGAAACATAAAGCCTCCAGCCACTTGCTGTCGCAGACACTGAGGCGTGAAAATAGTTTCTAATAAAACTGTTGTAAAATGTTTTAAAAACTGAATTAAATTGGGCAATAAAAGAATTAACAACCATACAATTGTTTAATTTCTAAGACTACATAAAAGCCAATTACTACTCTGAATTGCTCCATTGTAGTGGAATGGAGGGAAGGAAGCAAAGTAGAAAAGAACAAATGAAGGAAGGAAAAGTTGGTGTGGAAAGGGGATGTAAGAGAGGAAGTGTTACAGAATGATTTATGAAAGGAGGAAAGGGATAAAACAAAAGGGAATGAATGAACCTAGGGAAAGAAAGAAGAGAGGAAGGAACGTAGATAAGAAGGATATGAAGTAGGATATAAAGGAAACAAGGATGGAAAAGAAGGGGCCAGGAAGGAGAAGTGCAACACATAAACACTAAATATCGCTTCCTAACTCCCACATCAGGCCTCAGACGCTTCAGTGGATTGGGTCCCACTGCTCTGCGACCCTGCTCAAATATTTTTCTTGGACACATTTCTCTTGGACTCATTTCCTGAGGATCTGCATCCGAAGCCCAGAGAGGGAAACAGAGAATCAGCTCCCCTGGAGGGGTAGGGGGAATAAGGGGTTAGGGTAAAGCACTGAGAGGGTCCTCCACTGGAAGCCCCTGAGGAGGAATCAGGCAGAACAAATAAACATGTGTAGATGATGTTTAGATATCTATTAGTGTGTTTAGATCTCCTGGCTGTGGTCGGGGAGGTCAACCTTCTGGAACGCCGTGACGGAAGAAAATGTCCTGCTTCTAAAACTCCTAGACGATGAGGCCGTACAGGCAACAGGTGGTACAGGAAGTTATGAAAAACGGTCTCTGTTGCTATGGAAACAAACCTTGAGGCCATATTCTTTTGAAACATCACTTGAACTTTAGTATTCTCAGCTGCACAATGACAAATTCCTCTGACTCATCTGCTTAAAATGTCTCACGGGGAAAGCAAAGGGGATGAACTACGGGGATAAAAACAGATGACGTTCAGACAAACAGGAGTGATTTGTTTGTCCCCTCGCTTTGTTTCTCATGGAGATCTGCTGCTCTTTGTTTAAACGCTCACCGCACAGTGGTTTGGCCCAGTTTACATCAGCATTAATGTGTTTAGGCTCTAAGCTAATTTCTGCATGCACATGTCGTTTCCCACCGAGCACGTGCAGAAGTATGTGCCAGAGATCCGACGGTATTTCGGACCAGAGCGTGGGGGCCTGATAATGACCAGTGGTTAGACTGATGTGTGTGTGAGTGTGTGAGTGTGTGAGAGAGAGCGTGTGTGTATTGAGGGTGTGTGTTGAGGATCAAGACTCGAGGGGGGGATCCCAGGCTGAGAACAGAACAGCTTGCACCTCCAGCTATCCCAGAGGTCTCTGGGGTCCGACACCTGTGCTATTGCCTCATGGCGGAGGAACGAGGCGTCTCATGTCTGTGGTCCAAGCACATGTGTGTCTAAACAGGTCACAGCTGCAGCTTGCGTGTGTGTGTGTGTGTGCGCATGTGTGTGAGAAAAAGAGCGAGACATGCCGCAAGGTCTCAAACGAGGTGTCGCCCTCACCTCAGAGACCAGCCACCTGTGAGCTCGTGTTGGGTGTCGGCGTGAGTCTGAGCCTATGTCTGTGCGTAATGAGCTCCATCATGGGCGTGCGGCCTCTAATATAGTCCCACTGTTACATTTATCACTGCGATCTAATGACATTACACTTTCCATACAGTGGATCTCCCAGAGCGCTGTGTGTCTTTGTGTTTATAAAAGGCCCACAGAGGAAAACTCAGTTTCCTAAACAAACTGTTCTCTGACATTGAACATCACACCCCAGGGCACAGAAATATGTGCAGTAAATGATATATGGTGTGAAACTGTTTGAGCGGACGCAGCAGCAATGGGCAGATGAGAGAACGTTGTTTTTTTGTATTTTACATTAGGATTTGTTACTTTGACCCAAAGATGGTTTCACTGATAAAAATGACCTTAAAAACATTAATGATCACTAATTGTCAGCAAATAGAACAATAATAACTTTAGTGTTGAAATAATTAATAGCCCGAGTTTATTAGCAGATAATCAATCTTGCAGCCCATTGGCTATATTGTCTGATGAGGAATAGCCTTTGAGGGCAACGTCCAATATTTTGGGGCTTCTGGTGTTGACAGCAGATGTACACTGTTTAGAGTCTGACTGGTTCCTTTGATCGCACAAGTCACAAAACACTAACTGTGATACGTAGGTGTTTTAGGTCCATCTGAAAAGGCAATATAAGATAAGCGATGCATTTCAGTTAATGTGTTCTGCCTCCTTTAGTCTCCACATGGACCGTTTATCAGTTGTGTACAGGAGACTGGTCAAAATCCCCTGAACTCATCTGCTTGAAATGCTCCTGATCTCAACCAAATCCCATGGTCGTCCATTCATTTGTTGTTTCTATATTTTTGTCTCGATCGACACTGTTATCCCTGCAGCCACACAGTTTACGTTCATGACTTAAAATTATCAATGGATTAACATGTAATAAAAACTGTTAACTGTAAATTTCAGCTCGAGTCGACATTGCTCTTTACAACCTTTTCTTTTATAAATGGTTAGAAAAAAATAAAACAACGCACAGCAATGGGGAAAACCCGTGTTTGGAAAGTGAGAGTCAAATACCCAGCTGTGACACTGGTGCTTCTTGCCATGGACTTCAGCCAGTCACATTAGTGTCAGGGATACCCATAATCCTCAAGGTCTCTTTCTGCACCCTCTAACCCATCCAGCTGGCCCGGCCCATGGTCCAATCTTTGCCAATCTGGAAGACATTTTCCCACATGGCGATGCAGCACCCACTGTCCCTCCAGCTGCGATACACATTCCTTGATCGTTTGCAAGGGAGCAAATCAGGGCAAAGGTCCAAGCATGTGTATGGTTTACTGAGCAAATGAATGAGTTGATTATCTTGAGTACATAAATTACATCAAGTTGTTATTGTTAATTTGAGTAAGCAGCAGATGGTGTCAGTTGGGGATGGTGTTTTACCAAAATTGGAAACAATTGCTCCCAGAGACCTCGTCTCTGCTCCTGAGAAAAAACTTCTGCACTGAAAACATGCCTTCCTCATATAAGTGGAATAAAAATGAGAGGATTTAAAGGAGATCTAATTGTTTCCTCTGCAGCCGACCCCCCCGATGTAGATTTCACAACGAGGCCTGATGGGGAACACATGCCGTTGCTGTGGTGACCCAAAGCTCTGGTCACATTTTTCCTACTCTGAGGATCGTCTTTGTGGAGCAGAACATTTCCTGAGTGCAGCCTACAAATCAAATCCAAACGTCCCAGAGGAGGAACAGCGTGAACACCTTATTTACCCAATTTTCCTATTGTGGGAATACAGACTGAGACACATATGATAGATATGGAAAACATGCTGGGTGTTTGTGTGTGTTTTTCCTTGACAGGGAGATGGATTGAACTGATGAAACAGTTCCAGCTTGTTTATTTAAAGGGTGTTCGCAGCCATATTTCTCCGTGACCAAAATGAGACAAAGTGTGGTTAAGTTCAGAGAGCCATGGGGCAACAATCTGCAGACCACAATGTTTAAACGTTGTGGCTGAGAACACGTGGCAGAGAACATGGCATGAGGGCAAATTTGCCCTCACGCCATGTTCTCTGCCTGACGATAACAGTCAGGCTGCAGATGATAACAACAAGGCCAGTGTCTACCACCAAAATACACACAAGGTCGACTGAAGAACTTGGTTGTCATCATCAGTTTTCCTGCTGTCGGATGGATAACATGATGATGACAGTGTCAAGGGGACAAAAGGGCATTCTGGGATATCTAATGAAATAATCAAAATCAAGATTTCCTCTTGTTTTCACTCTCATGGTCAAGTACATTCAATTCTCTTTAGAGGACGACTTAAGATGTTTTTAAACAAATGTCTCTCAGGCAACACAAGTATAAACTACGCACGCTGTGGCTCAGGAGGAAGAGCGGTTTGAGGTTCGATGCCTGTCTCATTCCAAATGTCCATGGACAAGGTAATGAAGCCCAGAACTGGGTTCCACAGCACATCAACACAGAGGCTGTATTACTCCTGGATGTTTGTTTTTTTTATTTAATAAAACATGTAACCTCACAAAAGCTTTTGTTGGCTAATAAAATCCCTGGCCTTGGAAATATCACATATAACTGGATTACATTACTACGTTAGGTTTATCAGCCAGACATGCTGACATTTGTAGATTACGTTTCAGCAGACGAAGAGGATGTAACCCAGTCGTCTTTGGTCTTGTGCAGGCTAAATGAAAAGATGCAAACCCTCAAACTGTTGAGTATCGCTCCCGTCACAGTGCCACACAATCCAAGAAATCCAAAACTTGACAGACCTGATATTCCTAGTTAAATTTGCTAAGCTACGATTGTCTTAGCAAATGATAAATATTCCTAAGCACTTTACAATTACTTCATCTTTAGTAATAATATAGGACTTTTTGTGCATGTTACCCAGTGTTTGTGTGTGTGTGTGTGTAATCGTATATTTTAAAAAGAGATGCTCCTTTGTCCACACCAACAATAGTCCTCTTGTTCCCAAACCGCAACCATCACCTTAAAATGTGAGAGCGAGCCATTTTATTAGGCTCTTAAAGTCCGACCACAGATGGGTGCAGGACGGAGGGTCAAACCCGGCTTTCACTGTTATGGAAAAAAAAGAGAAAGGGACGGAGAAAAGAATTTCTTTTGATAATCGAGGCAGATGAAAATGTCAGTGGAGAAATATGATCGTAGCATTCAGTTTTCTGAGTTAAGTGGAGCTGTACTATAGAGTAAGTTTGATAGTTTGTTGACTTTCAAGCAAGGTTTGTTTCTCACATAAGAAACAAAAATTGTAAACTGAAATAATGTAAACCTTTATGCTGGTTGAAAATGTGGAAAAGTTACTTCTAGTGATGAAATAACAGCAAATTATCACCTACTCTGCAGATCTACCCTCTGTGAATTGTGGTTTGTCATCATGTTTCTCTCGTCTCACTATTTTCACTGATGTTGTCTCCAGATGCAGCAGGCAGCTGTTTTCAGAAAAAACTCGATAAACTCCAACACTCAGCCCCAATCAGCAGACGGACAGATTCTGTGGCTGGTTGTTGGAGCATTTAACAGCTGAAGAGCCAGATATTTTTCTCAGGAACTGGTGGATACCAAAGCAGAGCTTAAAGCAGCATGAAAATCCGACTTGGATCTGTCAGGTTGTCAGAAACATGACTCAGAATAAATGTAAATGTTGCTGTGTGTCAGCTGGATGTGTGAATACATATAACTGCTTGTGAACAGATTCTCCAAACAACTTTACGATACTTAAATGGATCACACTGCTGTGTTTAAAGGTTGTTATCAAGCCTGCAAGTTGTCAAAAAAGTAGATATATTGATTATTTTCGCATGAGGTAACAGTTTATCGATCTTATAAAAATCGTGAAATTGTTTAAAACCTAATTTTAAAGCGACACTATGCAATTTTTACTGAGCAACAGCGCCCTCTGCAGCCACTTGAAGTGGTTTTCATGTAAAGAAAAAGACAAAGTCTATCAATGTGTTGAGGCCTTTTTAACTGATCTAGAGTTCAGCATCACTCTTGAACTTGCTGGACCTGATTCTGTCAATTCAAGATGTTACCATCGGTCAGTTGAACACTTGTCACAGGAGATCGGACCTGCTCAGCAAAGAGTGGAAATGAAAGGGGCACCATTCTCTCTTATCCAGGTCAGTTTGTAATTTAAGGTAAAAAAGTTGCATCGTTTTGCTTTTACTTGCTGTTTTTAGAACAATTTGAACTGTTAAAAAGTTCTTTGCACCCCTGTCCAAAATGTATTTTTGGGATTATGGTGCTTATAATTTCTTTGCTCATTGATCTGTGTGTTCAGTAGGCAGATAGTTCTGAGTGGAGGAGTGAAGCCACACAAACCACATGAGGAATGTGTGAGGTGTGGACATTTAACGGGCTATTAAAGACTTTCTCCTAAGCTTGACTTTAATGTCTTTAACCATAACTTTTAACAGGTTCACACAGTGGCTGAGACGTCTTTAAAACCTCTGACCTGTAGCAACAGCCACCAATGATGCTTCTCTCCATCTTGTGTGTGTTACTGTACATCATCATCACTGGGCTGCGTTAACACACACAAACAGCTGCTGAGAGTCTGTTTGTCTAAGCTCCTCTCCAGACATGTCCTACTGCTCCACAGCTTTAATTTTCACACAGGACAAAGCCAGCTCATGATCCCCGCAGAATTCCTCTTTCCAACAACCTAATGAAAGAATATCCTTCTGGCTGAGAGTTTTAGTGAAAGCAGCAGGGTTGTAACCTCCCACCCTCCCGTACACTCACACTCACGTGCACCATCTTTTTTTATTCTAAAGTTTTACTCCACAGTTGATAGTTGTTCCTTGACAGGCCCAGTCAAGGTCGGAGTCAGGGTAGAGATCAGGTTTGCATGTTTTGAGATGAGGGACTTATAGCTGTCGTTATAAATCATTTATCACTGACATGTGAAGCTACAACAAGCCCCTAATGCAAACTGACATGCCGTGATACCGCGAACAAATCAGATCAAAAAGGTATCAGTCCTCCTCTGCTGTCAGACTAAAACTTTCTATCTGAGGAGATGAATCATGACCGGCCGCTGACGGAGAGGCAGCTTCAATCAGAGGAGCGCAACCTGATTTAAGGTCAAGAGTTATAGAGAGTTTATTTAATACACACAGTTGGGCACATTGAGACAGCTTCCAGAGGGTATGCAGGGGCCATGATGTCGGTTTCACATGCATATCACTACTGTCAGTTGAGAAACTCACCAGGGACAAAGGGAAAATTCCTGCTTTTCCATGGACTCTTGCAGTCCCCGCTGTAAACTTTCCTGTTTGAAATGGGCTGTTTACTTGACCTGTGGTGACGCTGGTTGCAGCTTTCTTTTTGAAACTGTAAAAGTGGCCTGCAGTAATTGAGCTGGGGCACGTAATGACTGATTGCGGGACTCAGTCCGCTGAAACTGCACCACCACAGTATATCACTAACCCAATTATTCAAAAGTTCAGTAAAGCTTCCGAGCACTGGTCACCTATTTATTCAAATTGTATTAATATTGATCATATCGTGTGTCCAAATCGCACTTAACTCAACACTGAACTTCCTTGGACCCTTAACAATACTCATTTCAAGTGTGAAGCCGGTAAGATGAATTGTTTTTTAGCTATGTGAGTCACATACAAACAGATGGAGCGATTTATGGAATTATTCGATAGATGTCACATATTTGCGAGTTTTAGGATTTGCTTAGAAAAGGTTTTATACATGGAGGGGTTGTAAAATGTTCTCACTGTGAAGAGGTCACGGTCGTGCAAGCACAGTAAAAACTCAACAAACCCACCGATACAGAGTTTACATCCTTCAGTGCAAACAACATATATTCAACTCTTTGATGTCTTTGATGAACGTACAGCATTCCTCTCGGTGCCGCTATCCTGTCCTTGAGCAGACAGGAAAGTACATTACAGTCATGGGTACTGGATTCAGAATGTAGGTATGTCTGGCTTGTTTTTCATGGAACAAGGAAATCTTTGCCATTTATAGCTTCGGCCAAACACAGACGATCTTGTTCCCACAAAAACAGGGACTGTCCATATTAAAAAAAGATCAGTGGAGTGTCATTGTGTTCAGCTTCCTGAGACGTGTGTCACTTCCTGCTCTTCATCAGCTGTGGCAGCTTTTCCCAGGGTGGAAAGGCCAGCGCATCTCCATCTGCACAGTGTCTGCGATGGTGATTAAAATCGTCACTTTCACACACACACCCACATTATCTTTCTCCCCCGAACACATCATCTGTCTCTCAATGCGTTTTTATCTCTGCTTGTCCACTCTATGGGACAGTGAGCTCATGCTGATGGACGCTACTGTTCGTTAATCCAAAGTTTCTATTTCCCAGTACGACCCGGGCGCCACTCCCCGTTTCTGAGAACTGAGGACAGAGAGAGACTCCCGGCAGCAACAAAAGACAGCATTGATCTCCTAAACATGTTTTCTGGTGAGGACGTGGGGAAGCTTGTGTTCAGTTTCTCGTGCTCTCATTGATTTTTCATGCTTGAGTCGGCTATTTTTACAGCACCTGAGATCATCCTCTCTATCTTTGACCGCTCTGCAGTTTCTTCGTAAAGGAGCCAACTCTATTGTGCGATTACAACTGTGCCCTTTCCCTTCAGCTATAAATGGCACTTTTGTGAACTATACTTCAGATGCTTTGTATGCCTAATTGATTTAGTCGTTATTCAATTTCAACTTGATTGTTCTGCCTTTTTATTTCCAATCTGAGGAGTCCAATCCACCACTAATGCAGGAGAACAATGAGGACTTTATGAAGTATGCTGTAGGCAGCTTGGTTTTTTTTCTGTGCGACTTCTCTGTCAGGGGCAGTGGGTGGTAGGGCCAGCGAGTCGGCTTGCCAAATCTCTGCCCTCCCTCCAAAGCAGAAAACCAGTGGAATTAACATATTTAGCCCCCACCAAACAATCCAATTCATTCTTCCTGTCTCTCTCACGCTCTCTCCGTCTGTCTCTGTCATTTGAATCCACTCAAAGTCTCACTGTCTGTATCATGATGCCTGTTCTACCACATGAAGTCTAGCATTCATTCACAAAGTACCTTGTGTGACCCTCTGTCCACTGGAACATAATTCATGTTCCTTTCCATCATGTATTACATTTTCATCTTGCATGGAAAAAAAAACTCTTTGGCATTAAATGATTTTGTGGCCACTGGGGGGTCACATGACGAGCCGTAAACACAACACTGACATATTATCCCCTTTTAAAGTTACAGAGAATAAGTTGCCAAGTAGTAGTTTATTTACACATCCAGCAGACACAAAGCAACAGTAGCTCATGTTTCTTGCCCCTTAAATGAATGGAAGACCAATGTTCATGCTCATTTTTGCCAGTTTTTGGTCTCCACCAACCATAGAGGGAAATCTTTGGCTCTAGGAATGTTCACCAGCTAGTCGCTAAGTGTGTCATCTGAAGCTGTGCACGTTTTCCAAAAATCAAGTTCACATGAATTTGATATGACACGCAGTTTGTGAATATGCTAGTGTCCTTGAATTTTCAACCCAAAACAAAATGAACGTTCACTTGGAGTCATGTTTCTGGCCGTTTCATGAATGGAAGTCCGATGTTAACGCTCATTTAAGCCCTGTTGGTTTCCGCCACCCACCAAGGGAAATATCTGGCTCGACCTATGTTCACCAGCGAGCCACTAACTTTGTATATTAGAGCTGTTTACCAACACTGATGTCTATTGGCTGTTTGGTGCTAAACCGGCAGCGTACAGAGGGTTTTCGGGGATTTAAGCCACTGAAATACTGAGTTCATCACAACAGGAAACACCGTTCATATACAAATAGTGGTTTGATTGATTTCAGCTTTAAAAAATACTGATTCCAACTTGACTTCTCCCATCTCCCACTGGTGGACATGGTGGAACAACTGAATCCTACAACCTCACAGAGCAGCCAAACCAAGATGCTGACATGACCACAGCCACCCATTAACAACCATCACCTAATCTCCACAGCTGCAGGTCTCAGCAAATCCAGGCAGCTGTGAAGGATCAGTTTGATCCGTCCAGGGAGGCGTTCGTCGTCATGACTCTCCTCTGGGGGGAAGAGATTTGGACGGACCGGAGACAGTCAAGAAGCAAGAGAGACGGAGGGATGAACACATCTGTGATAAAAGCCATCTTGGTTTCCATTGCATTCACAAACAAGCACATCTGTTGGGTAATGCATATTGGGGGGGGGGATTTGATGCAATGCAATACATCACAGACCACAACTAACGCACATAACACAAAGACAAATGCATATTGTCTGGATTCTTGGAAAGTCTTATCTATTAGTTAGAAATATAGCAAATTTGTAGTGGGAGAGAAATGTGTGTATAATTCATCTTTACCACATCAGATATTTCAAAAGCACTTGCACGATTGCCTCGCTGTTGAACTGTGCTACATAAATAAACTTGCATTGGATGTGTAGAAATGTTGGAACTATGACCAGAGTCATTTTGTACTTTTATCTCTTTTTTTCATAGATAAACCCTGAGTGATGTCGAGGTCTGACTGCCAAATAAAAAGCTCTTCACTCGCTCCACACAGTCATTATCACTTCTTCACTGAATTATCAAAACTCTTTCCCTCACATCTGGTTAATGCCGAGAAAGAGGAAGAGAGAGGTGGTCCGCTGACCCTGTCATCGGACCTTTGTGTCCTTCAGATGTGGAATGTGGAACTTCCTCTCTCCGTGCCTCCTTGTGGGGTTTCCTGTACCCATAGCAGGCGTGCAAGTCAAAGGTCAGACTACTGTAAAGTTGATCGGGGGAATTCTTGTTGCGTGCCAAAAGTACAGTTGCTAGACCAATCCCGTCTTCACCTCAGTATTTTCTTTTAAAGAATGGTTCCCTCAGGAGCCGTTCTTTGGGTCGGCGAGACGTTTCTGAGAGAACATTTCACTCCTTTACCACATCACACAGATTAAACTGAGATGTTAATAGATCCTATGAGCAGTTTTTTAAAGTGATAACAGAAACAGAGGAAATAGGTCAAATCTGCGGTGGAACATTTGTCTTTAAAACATACAATAGGTTAAACTAAATGTTCTGTATATATACTATATATATATATATTCCCTAGATCACTCATTCCTTTTATTTTTATCACTGTGGTTTTATTCACAGCAGATTAAGTGACTAATGATGACTTTATAATGAAATTCAGTTCTCTTCTTGTATTTATATTTACATAAAGATAGTTTATTTGCATATGTTCTATATGCACACAGAGACAAAGGATGTGTATATGCAACATTTACATATTAATTACCAGGTGTTGTTGAATTTTTTGGGCCCGAAAGTAAAAATATGTGAAAACAAACTGTTTGCAGATAAAATCAGCAAATATGAGCTTTTTTACAGACATGTCGGTATTGGCATTTATTTTTGCTGATATGCGTTGATATGAAAAAAAATGTACTGACTGAACGACACAGAAAAGATCTGCATTTATGTTTACATTTTATGTATAAAATATAGATCGTATTTTTTTTATTTGGAGTTCTATATATTTGTTTGTAGTTATCTGTGTTTCTTTCTTTTTCTCTTCTCTATTTATAGTTATTTATAATAAGGTTTATGGTTAAACTGTAAACTATCAAGCCTCAATTACAAACAACTTCTTTTTAAATATATATATATCTGCAAATATATATGTATCGGCATCGGCCTCCCAAAATCCATATCAGTCTGGTTTTAAGAAAAAAAAAATTTGAAGCATGAAGCAAGAATACCAGGGTGTCAGATCTATTTTGGAAGTTGACCTCCCCCAAAATGGTTAACAACATATTCTGTAGCTCAACCTGTTACAACTAAGCTCAGTTTGTAGCTTAGTTTTTGAAGATGTTTATTCCTGCACTCTACAAGCATGTGAGAGCTAAGATTACCCATAAACCAACTCTCTACTTCCCGATTTAAAGCTTGTGCTGAGTATAGTGTTGTCTGTCTGATTCTGAAAATAACAAAACTTTAAGTGTGTGGAACCTGAGTCCAGCTATCAGAACGCTATCAGACGATCTCCACAGCACATGTGAGGCCAAAAGCAGTTTTATTCATGCAGAGCCTCAGTCCCTCACTCAACATTTGTTATCTCAGAGTGTTTAGTCTACGTCTGTCTCTCTCCGATATAAAAACCCTCCGGCATCAGGGGCGTCTCTTTTTTCTGTCCGTCATTGCTCTGGCTGATGTGTCTCCCACACTCCACACACTCCCTCCACTGGGGCCTCCTCTTTCACTGAGGTTAATGGTTTGAACCTCATCACTTTAGCTGTAGCATCGTCTGATAAGGGTTTCAGAAAAATTAGTCTCGGCAGCATTCTTCCACGTGGCTGAATGCCCACTTCGGTCTCATAAATTCACATTAACCAACATGTTTATAGTTCATTGTTGTGATGCTTTGGTTTTCCACAAAAGGGCCTGATAAGACATGATGCTTCTATGAGTTGTGTGGTAACAGAGACAATGCTCACATGAGGCACAGATCATTACGTTCATTCTCATAGTTACACAACATCCACTTAGTATTAGCTTTAGCTAATCTGGAGGAATAAATATTATAAATCAAAGCAGCTTGGATGCTCTCCTTGGGTTTAAAGGATGATCCTTTCAGAGAAATTTGGAAAAAGTCTCCTTGTTATTGATATTAATACAGTTTGCAGGCGGTTTTAGGAAGCATCATGTGCGATCATGGCCTTATTTGGTATATTCCAGAGAGAAAACCAAGAGCTGGTTAACACAGAGGAAGGGAGAAGGAGAGAGAAATAGAGCGGCACGTTTACGGTGCTAGTTAGAACAGTAGTTGGAGTTTAGGACTTACCCTGCCACCCTTCTCTGGGAAACATTTACAATCTCCGCTGCAGTCTCTTCCTCCGCAGGGGCCGCTGTGCTTCTTCCCACCCTATCACACACAAAACACACAACATGGAGGTCAGGGATAGACTATTAGAGGTCAGAGTGCAGAGGTCAAACATACTCAAAACTGTAAAGCAGCAAAAGATTTTGCTGTCTGCTTTGTTTGCATAAACACAAGGGCAGCTATGCATCCATGTTGTGTTGCTTTCCTTCCTCTTGATGCATTACATGGGTCACAGTGTGGATTAAATTGTTGTGTAGGTGTGACCGCCTGTGTTTGTTTACAATGTGGTTTGTGACACGTGCATGCAGTGCTGTTGCACGAGTGTTGATAGTTGTTGCTTTCCTGTCTGCGCAGTTGAGTAAATTGGTCCACTGTGCAGAGAGGATGTTTAGGATGCGTCTCAAGTGACTCATGATGGACTTCCAGACATAATGGACAGCCATGAAAGTCCTATTCATCAGAGAGGCTGCGTCCCGCCACTGGACGGGCACAATTTGTCTTTGGATGTCTGCATACCAACAAAACCACCCACTATCACAGGCCGATCTGTGCGAGAAATGACACGAGCACACACACACACGCAGCCCATGAGGTCAGCGTGGACACGACTTGATCAAAGAGAGCGGGGACGCGAGCGGGATTTCCCAACCCACAGGTCAGAGGTGTCCTGAGCCCGCTGAGATATCTGGAGACGTTAATGACGACAGAATGGAGCCTTTGAGAACCTTTGCTTTTATGTTGGGTTTTATAGGAAAATACCTTGTAAAATTCAAACTGAAAAGAATTTGCTTTAAATCCTTTGCATGAGCACATTTCTTACTCATCAGAAGCAAAGGCAAAATAGTTCGAAACCTTAGCAAAACTGTACGAACTCCTGAAAATGTCAGGAATATTGTGTGTGGAGTTTGCCTTTCTAAGAATGTTCTTGAATCTCATTGTCTTTCTAAGTTGACATCTTAGTCTGTATCTCTGCCCTGAGATGTTCTTCCAGTTTCGCCTGTTAGAAACATCACCAACACGACCACCGGCTCGCTGGGAATTTTCCAGCTGTATTCACACAGGGGCTCAGTCCGACATGTCCTGGAAAATGTCCGGAGTTCAGTGCATGTGTGAAAGCAGTTTCCATGGCATGCTGAGAGCCACATCTTCACCTCCAGTGCTGCAAAACATCATGACTTTAGCTCTAATTTGTTGCTGGAATCAATGAATCACTGATCCAAATGTTCTTTTAATGGATGTGTGGCTTAATCAGTAACTAAACCGTGCAGCACTGTTTCCATTTAACTGTCTGGCTGGAAAACAAAGCTTTATGATAGTTGAATTATTCCACTGAACTTTTCCCTGCTGTGAACACAGATATAACACGAACAAATTTAGCATATGACTCCCAAGTTAAGGTAAAAAAGGCTTTTCAGTTGCCTTTGACTTAGCGTATTAGTACAGTGTGAGTAAAACCTTCTATACAGACATGCAGAGACGCTCCGTGAGGCTGACGTCTCCGTGTCGGCCCACGTCCTCCACCCACACAGCCATACCATAGCCTGCTTAGGCAGCAAATGCCTCGATACCCTCCCTTCTCCCTTGTCAAGAAAATGGACACATTATGCCCACAATGGTAACAAAGTGGCTGATAAAGAATCAGAAGATTTCTCCCTCCACATTTTGACAGCAGATCCCAGCGCTCCCGAAGACAAAGGCCACATTGAGACCCTCCTCACACACAAAGACCGTCTTTTAATGTGCAGGCGTCGTCCTTTAATGATCCCCTATCGCCTCAACAAAAAGACCCTCTTCCCCGCCATTATGGAATGCACAAGGCCGCATTTCTTCGCTAACTATCGGTGGATCTGTGGGGTTCCTTTCAAACTGCTGTTGGATCTAGTTAAGACAAGCTGTGATGAGCTCAGTTTCAGCCTGAAATACGATGGTGACAGACTCACTCTGTCCACAAACAACATTCTTCTTTCATGTCCCGAATGTTCCCAAACCAAGCAACGTCTCTGTGAACACCTTGGCAACGTTTTATCCTCCGGAGGGGACGAAAAATTCACGACATGACCTTTCTTCACAGTGAGGTGGAAATCCAGAACACGGACAATAGACGGCGTCATCTCCGAACAGACCCACAAAGGAACAGCTCCCCATAAAGGCGATGACACATCGTGTAGCAATGCACCATCAATTCAACTTTCAACCGTTTACAGGTTGAAAATAGCTGGTGGCCGTTTCAGCAGACAATAGGATTGTGCTGCAGCATCCTGTTTTCTCCACCCGACGACATAATAACACACTGGAAAGTAATTGGACGATAATGTGGGGGTGCATTTTCAATGAAGCACTCGACAATAAAAAAAAATTTGACATTTTAATGGAAAAAGATGAGGTTCAAAAACTTTTTGCCAATAGTCCACCAACCATCTTCTATTCCCTGTCTTTCTCAGAGTGCTTTCTCATTGGTGCCTCTTCACAAATACACACATGAGTGAACCACTAATTCACCATCCTGTCTGATCGCAGACTGCAACTACACGTCTTATATCAGACAACTTCCCCAAATTTCCTGGCAGATTTTCAGACTGACAAAGGATGATAAAAAAAAATTATAAATAAAAATCCCATGTTGGGATCGTTAGGGCTGATTTTCGCTCAATGTTAGATATTTATACGCAAATGGACAGAGCCTTCAGTTTGTACTCTGTATTCATTTCATCTGTACATCTTCTGAGTGCTATATGCATACGGATGACACAAAACAAAGCAGTACCATCGGAAACCATGGGGGTGCACCACTGTACACAATAGTTCAGGCGAGACAATCATAGGACACAAGGAAGAAACACAAGAATAGGTCGAATCACTGGTGCAGGTTATAAAACAGATCCACAACAAGACAAACTAACTTTTGCTAAACTGCCTTGTTGGGTCTGAGAAAACCGAACAACAGATGTGACAAAGACAGTGTGTTCAGATTAAAGAAAAAGGTCAGAGGGGGCTTTTTAACCATGTTCTGTATCAGATCAAAACTACAGGCCCAGAAGCTGCAACATGTAGAAAGAAAGACATGAATCCAGACCACTCAGCACCACAGCAGGGGGTCATACAGGCCATTACCATAAATCTGACACCTATAAGCTGTAGTGAGAGAGGTCAGGCTCCCAGTCTCAGTAGAGAATACTTTATCAGGCTATTGCTATTTGTCTCGTAGTGAATGGTGATTTCGGCTCGACACGTGCCCATGAGCTGCAGTGTTTCCCATTTTTATAAAAGAACCCATTAATATCTCCTTTTTTTATTCTAGACAGAATTTGAGAGCATAATAAGCAACTTATTTTATCTTTGACAGGAGGGCTGTCAAACAACAGTGTATATGACATGGAACACTGACCCTACGCACAGAGCAGTTCCTGGGATCATTCATCCAGGGCCTCTCGTTTACAGAACAACCCTTCGGTGTTGATCATCTTTTATGTCCTATGAACTGCTGTCAGTGGCACCGATGTAAACACGCTCTCTACACAGATTCATATCCATACATCAACCTGTGCATCTGGGTACATCGCTCAGACCAAACACACGTGACAGCGCAATAAAACATTTTATGACGGTTGACGCAGGAAAATAGGTTGAGTCTGTCAAAGTAACAACATGCTGTTTTCCTCTCAGAGCAAACACGGCGTCCCCTGAGGGAAACTAATATATTCCTCTGCCATATGTGTTTGGAATAAGAGATAAAGATGGACGACATGACAGCTCCCCAAAAGTGAAGCCAAAGTGACTCAATTGCCCCCCTGGTGGCTGGCTGCAGTATAGGCGATAAATCCCACCACCTCCAGATAAATGAATGGGACATGGAACAAATTAAAATGATATATGTCCAAGTGTTCATTTTTCGGATAAGTTTACTTTCAATTAGATATTTGATGCTAAAAAAACAGGTGAAACTTTGATCTTTGGTGCGAGACGGCAGTGTTCATATCCGGGATATTTTGGCTTCATTTCTGGATAGTGGGAGGAGGTGGAGACTCGTCGTTCATCTTTATTTACGGTCTAGGTTCTACTTTTTCTGTTTCATGGTGGGCGGCAATTTGCGTTAAGGTGCATTACCACCATCAACTCAATTATATACTGTAGTCTATGGTCTGTGTGTGGGCTATATCACATCTTTGATATTCACTCATCTGTCATTACCTGTTTTTGAAAGTGCTTCCTTGAATAACTAATTAAACACCGACACACTGCTGTATGAAGATGACCTGTACATGATTAATGCCTCCCTGACCGAGCAATGTTGTTTTTGTTTCCTCCCTGTTCCTTATGGCTGAGCTGGAGCTTCACTCTGAACGTGCACCGACTCCTTCAGCGTAATGTACGGTGAATGAAATAAAACCAGCTGGGTCAACAGCGACTCTTTCTCACGCTCAGCTTCTCACTCCCCCTCCTCCTTCCTGCCGACACACACATTAACAAATCATTGTGATCAATGCTATTAAAATGAAATACGGAGGGTTTATTTGGATTTGTGAAGCAGGTGATCCAGTGAGCGTTGGATTTTAATTACATTTATCATCCGTAAAGAAAGAGCGGCGACAGATGCTGTTACAAGCCATCAGTAAGCAATATGGAATATGACGTAATGGAGTTAATCACATTCCTTTCCCCTCATCTATTACTTTATTATTGTCTATGAATGTGAGGATTAGTTTGGACGAGAGTATCACGCTCCTACCAGGAGTCTAATAAAGGTAAAATGGAGGCAGTGGCACAGAGTCTCAAATAATACAAGTGATTAACTAATAAGTTTAACAATACAACATATATACATATTGTTGCTATGGTTAACTGCAGTTTATCTGGTGTCAATTGAAAAGTGGTTTAACTGTTGACTTGTGTTAAGTTTGACCTATGCCATCATTTTATAGGATATGAGCCTTTCCCATAGAAATAATGTAACACCCCTGCCAAGGCCCTTACATTAAATCAAGCAGCACCAAATTGCGCAAACTCATAAATATCAGTCCCCTAAATGTGCCGGTTTTTCCATCAAAATGCATGAATAATTCTCTGTGAAATCAGGGAAAATATCCAAAAGATCACAATGCTGAAAAAGGTTATAAAAAGATGCTGGATCTGTCTCTGAGGCCAGATCCAGATCAAACTTCAATGTGTTGATTCATGGACCATGTCCCATCGTTCCACCAAGTTTCATGGAAAACTATTCAGTAGATTTTGCATAATCCTGCTAAAAAACAAACAAAACAACATGGACAGGGGTGAAAACATAACCTCTTTAATTAGACGCAAAGCTAAACCTTTTGATAGGCGTCTTCCTCTGCCTTATAGATTCTTGAATTATAATTGCCCATTTTTATCTTCATCTTACTCCCCAGTCTTTTATAGTGTACCACCATCGTACCACAGTATATTCAGATGTGATGATCGTCGGTTTGTGTGATTTGTCTGTGGTCAGCTTGGGTCACCATAGTATTGTTTTTCTTTTTGTGAACAGTTTACAGTAGTTTAACCAAAGACATAACCACTTCCTGTCAATGTCAAGCAGCCAAAATCAACAGGCCATCGACCAGACAAAAACACACGACAAACGCAGACCAAACAAACTGAAGGCAAATTATAAATATAGTTCCAGAGGAATAATTTCAGCTACAACTGAAAGAGGCACGTTAGGGCTCTGGCCTCCAGCTGGAGTCAAAAACCAGAGGCTTGCAGGAGGATTATGGTGCATTAGAGGAATCAAGGACCCACATAATAACGACTACAATGATTAGATACATAACCCCTGCATGCTTCAATGTTACAAATGTCACTTTAAGACAAATGGGGGGAGAGAAATTGATTTTGAAAAAATCTTAAAAATGTAGGTTAATGGAGAGCACTGCACAAAACACCCAATAATGGAATTCAGAAAATGCATTGTGAAGCCTCTCCCCTGTGAACTGAAACAGGAAACAAGGCATAAAACGTACACATGCAAACACACACACACACACACACACACACACACACACACACACACACACACACACACACACACACACACACACACACACACACACACACACACACACACACACACACACACACACACACACACACACACACACACACGAGGAGACAGATGTGAGTCCTTGGTGTTGACACATATATGTACATTCCACATCTCCCCCTGCAAATCGTTCACCAAAAATCCAATGATACCAAAGAGATTCCTTACTTATTTCACTAAAAACAAAACTTTATATAATTTTATTATTTTTGATTTGCTGTTGTTCAAACATTCACAGATCAACCTTGGTGCCACAGACAGATCCACGTAACACAGATCACTCTGAGGCTCAGGTGATGGAAATGACAAACTGCCTCTTTGCGCCGGTTTCTCGGTTTTCACACATGAAACGGCAAAGTGGAGCGTAAACAGTGTTTGTGAGGGACCCCTCCTGTGTTTGAGGTATCACATGAGCCGAGATCACAGACTATCACAGGTCAGCATGCGTTTGATCTGAGGCTGGTGGTGACACAGTTGTTTCCCTTCACTCACAATGAGGAGAGAAATGGCTGCTGTGATAACGGTAATGAAGACTCTTGAGAGGATGAGCCAGAAACTAAATCCCACTACAAGAAAACCGTAAGTGGTTAATCTATGGGCCGTTTGTCAGGGGCTGAAAGAAGGATTTGACCTGCGGCCTTCCCACTGACCCAGAGGAATGTCTGATCCCACTATTCAATTCTGAGGGGGACCATCTCCCTTCTGCAGTTACTAGTCAGGAATAGTGGATCCTCAGAGGACTGAGAGAAGTGCCACCAAACAAACCCTAAGGACAGAAGGAAATGAACCATCCTTCCATCATTAACTTCTGTGTCTTTCGGCCACAATTTTCCTCCGTCTCCGCTCAAGCAGCGATCAAACGATGTTCAGTCAACACTGGTGTAACTAGCTTCCCTCCTGCACTGGTTAGTGTTCACGTGTTTGAACATGATCCACCATGACAGGAGAAGCCTTTTAGCAGGTTAACCCATGTTTGAAAAAGTGTATAAATCAAAAAGAGCACAGATTCAGTTAAACCACGACCCACAAAGGTTATTCAGAGGTACATTAAATATTCTCAGATGAATGCAATTTAGGAATTCAGTTACTTAAAACTAACTATATATCTAACTACTAAGATAGTAATTCAAAAACAAAGCCGCTTTAAAGCCCGAGTTTGGCGTTTTTGTCCAAACCCATCTTGATTGCACCCATTGGTCAGTACTGGCTGTCAGTCACATGGAATCTGCGCCCCTTAGCTACATCATCAACTTTACTCTAAATGCTAATAAACTCCTTATGAAATCGTTTACTGATGTTATGAATCAAGTGAGAAATACAACTATTTTCCCATTGGCTTAGACAGAAACTGATTTCTTTTTGTGACCTCTACTGGTCATTTGAGAGAACCCAGGTTTGAGGCTGAACTGAAGTGAGAATACAATATGTAGTATTTTTTTTTGGAACATTACAAAAATTTGATGTAATAAATTATCCAGAAAGGGAAACTACCAAGGTTACAGCTGCTCTTGTTCACACTAATGATGTGCACGTCAAAGAGAATGTACAAAACTCGCTGAATTTGAAACACCTGGCCCCTTTCAACAAGAATCTCTGAGAAGAGTTTCTCTACTTATGTGATGGAAACAGACAGGATATAACTTGATGCATATCTGTGCTATATCTCAGTGTCAAGGCGAGAGCAATTCAATACTGTGTGTGCGATACTCCCTTTGCCAGCTGAGAAGCATCTCTGGGAAGGACTCACTGTAACCTGGAAGCCAGAGTTAACGTCTAAATCATGAGGTAACTTCACAAGGAACCTTTTTATCCATGCTAGAGGTGTGGCTCCATGGACAGGAACGTCCACTGTTCAGTCAACCACTTTGATCCTGACTATATATTTCAACATTTTTAAAAGGATTGCCAAGAAATCTGATACAGACATTTAAGTTCCCCTCAAAAAGACCCCCCACATTTCATTACATGGATTTTTACCAAATACCTGCAAAGCCAACATCATCCTCATTAGCGTCACTTATATGCTTACTTTTTGTACTTTACTTTAAATATGAGGATGCTAACATGCAACACTAAGAAAGTCAACATGGTAATCACTATACCTAATAGGGGTTGGCAGGTCTGGGGGGTGTTAGATGGATATGTGAGTGTGTAATGTGATTTAGTCCCGATCTGAAAGTTACTGTACCTTTCCTTCCAGTTCCACGCAATTCGGTTATAGTAATCGACAGCCTTAAGTGAACAATTTGGCCCAGGACAAATGTCATCACTGTAAGGGTTTCCACTGTACTAGAAGTTTGTTGGGAGGTTGGGGCGGCATTAAATCAGCATTTACAAAGACAAAGATCGTGATTTTACAGACATTTCATGTCTTTTCACAAAAGTGATCAAAACACTTGATGTTGTCTGACAGACACTAAGGCCTGATGCTGCAGTTGAAGTCCTGTTCATTGTTTGTACTTTTTGTTTGACAATATCTTGAATTATGTCACCACACTGTTGGCATCCTCCATGTAGCCTCTGTGAATTCAGGACAAAATGAGGGGGAATTTGGGTGAAACCTTTCTTGTTTTGTTGGATATAAAAGAGTAAAGTAGCTTGTCTAAATGACCCCTGTGACTTTGTGTGGGAAGATATAAACATTAAATCATAGATGAAGATGAGGACTGAAAGGAGTTGGTGACCACATCATGCTGGTGATTGTTGCTGTCTGGCTGTGTGACTAACATGTGGGCTATGAGAAATGTTATCCTCACAATGTAAGTCTGAAAACCTTCTGTTGCAAAGCATCTGGGAGCTTTCCCTCATCGCCGAATACCCAAAAAATGCCTGATCTCCACTGAAGAGATTTCAAGTCATATGTTAATTTGATGAATGCAAATTATGTCGGTACTTAATTTATCAGCGTAATAAGTACCTGTTTTTCAAAAAATGGTCTAGTTGCTTAAAAAGTAGGGCAGCATGTCAAAACAGGGGTTCGTACTTCCCGTGCAGCTTTGCCTTCCGGCAATAGTGCGACATAGTATTGCTGCAAATAATCAGTTTACAACTCTTTAACAAACAAAATGGTCAGACACAAACACACAGACACACACGCAGAAGAAAAACTTCAAACAAATCCCTGGGACTGGTGCCGTTTTTATTGAGCCATGTCTTAGTGTAGTAACAAATGTCCCAAAGGCCTCCATTAAGGTGATAAGGGGAATTCTCATGGCAGCTATAATGGATTCTACAGATTCTACACGTGATAAACAGTAATGCTTGTCTGCACCATTGCTTCTTCACACCTCATTCTGCTTCCTGCCACACCACCATCAACTTCCTGTTCCAGAGTTAAAGGGCTGAAGTCACAGCGGCCATTTATTTAACACCCAGAGACAAATATGTTCACTTAGCATGAAGATCAAAAGAAAAACAGACAAAGAGGAAAGAGAAAGAAAAAAAGAGAAGGAGGAGTGAATGAAAAAACTGTGAGACTAAACACATGACGTTGTGATTCTGTGCGTCAGTGTAGAGCAGCTATAAAAACCAACTTAACACTGTGAGTAATATCTTGAAATTTACACCAAAGAAATTATTGTCACAGGAATTAAAGAATCAATGAACTGATGAGGGACAGTACAGGGTCAATCTGAGCATATTTAAAGGATCATTATCAGTTAAAATGAAACCAATGTAATCCTTTCCTTCATAAATACACCAATGTTGATTGGTGTGTATTTTATATAGCACTTTTCTAGTCTTCAGTTCAGTATCTTGGCCAAGGACACTTTGAAACATGGGATGGGAGAGACTGGGATCAACCCTGTGGTTGGTGGACAATCCGCTCTACCTCCTGAGCCTGCTAGTGTTGCAGATACATCATTATACACTCAGCAGCTTTTCTATATTAAATCTGGCTTCGTCACACGTTCTTTTAACAAGGCTCATCTTTTTATTCACAGACTGCACCTTTAGCATTTCACATTTTTAACCCTTAGGAGTGATGGACTGTTTTCAGATTTTGCCACATTAAACATGTTCACCGTGCCAATGTTTGGTGTCTTCTTCCAGCACAATGTTGCCTGTAAGACCAGATTTTCCATTTTGTATTTGTTTGGACTCCTGAGAGTTAATTCATTTTAATTTTAAACCAGTATTTAAAGTAAACAACCTTTTTAACTTCATTGTTATTTCATTATGGATAGGAAATAACAATGTGTGCTAAAAGTAGGCTTTACAGAACAGAATAAAGCAGGGGGAGTACAGAGAGCGACCTGCAGAGACGGGGGACAGGGTCACTCTGCAGAGAGCAGGACATGACTTTGAAGGAGAACATGAACTCGAGCAGAGGGACCTGGAAGAAGCAGGACGGAGCAGAGACTCCCACCGTATCCTCTGGTTCAGCTCCAGTGTAAACAAAGCTCCGGTTTCTGCCCCAGGCCTGACACAGCTGGACCTTCCTCTTCCTTTAACTGGCCTCAGGTCACCAAGAGACTTGACTCCATTTCCCAGAGGGCCGCGCTCCTAATGAGGGCTTCCTGCTACAGATTGAACTAAATGAAGCTGCTCTGGTCTTTGGTGCCAAAGGGTCGACTTGTCAGATCTGTTTATGGTGATCACTTCTGCTCACCTCTGATCAATGACATCCAGATGTGAGGACACGTTCAATAACACATGGGCACTTGAAGATACATCTGCTTGTTTTCTGTGTATGAGACAACATCCTCACATGGAATTCACATATGAGGAACATCATCCAGAATCACAGATGAGATAGAATCAGCTTTAACTTAATTAGTCGTGTACATAAAGTTCCACACACTAAATGGTTTGGATGGCAGGATAATGTGGGATAATTTGTCCTAAAATGGAAATGATTGTGTGAGCCAAATTCAACTGCAACCCATTCCATTGTTTTAAAGAATTTCCACTCAAATTCACAAACATAAATGCATTCATGAAGCTAGAGGAAAAGTCAGGAGCCAGAGTCATTGAAATAGTTTTCATGCATAAACTCCGTAAAAATGTCTGGAAAATGAGGTCCGGACATTCACTGGACTTTCACACTTGAAGAACACAGAAGGACATTATTTGGGTCAGATGCGTTCAAAACAACCGGAAAAAATATCTGGAATGCTCCGACGAGCCGAGGCGTCTGAGTAGAGCAGGAGCCAGAATATGACGCTGCGGAATTCACATGTTTTTGTTTATACCGCATCAACACCTCTTATCGCTAAAAGCTCTCGAATCAGGTTTTCACTTCAGGTTGACATCTTTGTCTGTGTCTTCTACACGTATGATGCTTCTTTTTTTGTTTTTGTTTTGCGTCTGTTGCGTGTTAGAAACATCATTGACACGCCCACTCCTGCTGTATTCTCAAATGGGCTAATATTACACAAAACGTGCAGGAAAAGTTTGCAGCAACTGACTCAGGAAAATGGAAACTGAAAATTTCAGGGAAATGTCCAGACATCAGTTTTTTCTAAAAACAGCTTAAGCTTGATATTCTGGGCACTGTCTGTGGATATAAATTTGGAGGCAATCTATCAAATACTTTCTGAGATAACTCAGTCTGGACCAAAGTGGTTGCAGAAAGACAAGCAAACGTTGCCATGTATGGCGTCACACCACTATTACAGCTAAAACAGGGGGAAAAAAACATCAGCTGGAGGATGAGTAAGAGTGAGAGAAGCTGGACACAGTCTTGTTATCACAAAGTGTGCATTTAACTTTGTTCACATTTTTCCCATCACAAGAAATAATTCACTTTAATCAATTAGAGCACAGCTGGGATGGAAGTGAATGGTCCAAGTCCCCCAGCAGTGAGATCAGTGAATGGCCCTCAGCAGGCACCTGTCGAACCCAACAGCTCAAAGCCCAGAGTGATGCTGTGAGAAAGGAGCATGTATGGTCTTTAGGTAAACACAGCTGACACAATCCTTCCACATGAGCTCACTGGGAAGACTCACCGCGACTGAGGACAGACAGACGCACATGTCCAAGGGCCGCGCGAGGGGGGAGGCGGGGGGGGGGGGGGGGGGGGATGGGGAGAGAGCTGAAACGTGAAGGAGACAAGCTGAGGGAGGACAGACTCCCTGCCAAGTGTCCCTTTCACAGATAGATGGAGAGAGAGCGAGGGGACGGAAGACAGGGCAGACAGAGACCAGGGGCAGAACGAGGCTATAAAAGGAAGTGAGAGACTGAAGCCTGGGATGACTGGGAGGACGGCGCTTTTGGAATTCTTTCAGCTCAGCCTGGTGGGACCCCTGTGGTCCCACCATTAATCACTGTAAGATGGATAGAGGGCAAAGGACAGGGGCGGATATATATTTATAAATATACAGTAAATGGGGGATTTTCCAAAGACAACTTCCAGAATGAACTTCACTTCCGAAACTAAATTCCAAGTCAAATAAAAGTCAGATGAAACTGATGGAGTTTACAAATGCGGGTTACATCGACACAAACCAGAGACATGATGAAAAGTCTTTATATTTTTAACTGAATGTCAAAGATGACATATTTTGCAGACTCAATTCAAAAGGAGACACGTTTTGTTGGAGGGGAAGAAAGATGAACAATGTCCTTCCATCTTAGAGTTATCCCAACAGATGACAGCAATACAGTACATATGTAGGCCTATATGTACACTGTAGGTGCTCTATGTGCAGACCATAGACTAAATGATGCATCTCCACTTTCTCTAACTATCCAGAAGTGAAGCCAAAATATCCTATAAGAACGCTGCCATCTTGTGTAGGTGAAGCCAGAGTCTGCACAGTAACGATGGGGGGATGGAGCCACAGTAGCGAGGTCCTGCGCTCGACCATTTGTGACTCACGGCTGTCAATCATGAAGTTTCACCCTAATTTTATACCACTAAATAAGTAATAAAAACCAAAGTTACTTTTTTATTTTAGCCCATGTCTCACCCACTAACATGGAGGAGATGGTAGTTATGATCTATACTGCAGCCTGCCACCAGGCGGGCGATCAAGACACTCTGGCTTCACTTTTGGAGAGCTGTCATGCCATCCATGTTTATACGTATATATGGTAAATACAGAACATACTGCAGGCATATAAGTAAGGAGGTTAAGAGGCAGCTAAATAGAAGTTTACATAATTTTGTTTATAGGCTCCAAAATAACAAATGAAAAAGGGCTTTTACGTTGATTTGGACGAGGAACTTAGACCCTCAAACATGCAGTAAATGTTGTATATTCCCAGTCAACAGAAATTACACAGGTTTCTGCATCAAAAACTAAAGTTGTGTAATGAAAAAATCATTTTGATGTCCTATATAATTGCTCTTAGGTCTATCTTATAAAAGTCTTGATGTCAATTAGCTCTTAACAACCTCACAAACAAAAACTCGAATGAGCAAGCATGCAAATCTGCCACCAAGCACTGACAAAACCTGCACCAGAGGATATATAAAGTATATAAATGTTTAAAGATGTTAATACTCCTGTTTGTATACATACAGTAAAGAGAAGCACTTCTCAGAAATAAGTACAAGTCAGAGAGTTCGTGAGTCTGCTCTTATACTGTAGACTGTGTTGAACCAGGGAAGAGGTTCATAGTGTGTGACCACAGGCTGTCACACATGACTGGGAATGAAAATGAAGCATGAACTGATTATCCACGGAATCAAACCACTTTCCTGTTGCCCTTTCTCCTGAACTTCTACATATTTTCTCATCATTATAACATAAGAATAATACAAATACATAATTCAAACGTCTTTATGCCAGGCAGCCAAGAGGAGGGATGGGGAAAGGATCTGCTGAACAAGCTGACAGTGTGCAGTGCTCTTGTAATGTGATGGAAGGCAGCACATTAATGTAAAGAACATGGAGCCATGTTCAGAAACGGGATCAAGTCATGAGACCACAAAGCACCAGGTTACATCAAATGTACAATGTCATGAACATAACTAACCCATTTTGCAGAAAAATCATAGATGGTAAAACCCAAGCGATTTATTTCTTGGCCAATAAAAGTTGTCGGATATGAGTCTTTCACAGATGGATCGGTATGGATGTTTATGTTATGAAAACGATAAGGCCTTGTCTACACTACTGCAGATGTACTACTCTGTAATTAATTTTTTTCCTGTGAAAAGTCTATAGCCACCGTTGTTCTTGCTGTTTCTGGCACATGCTCATTACATTATTAAGCTGTGATGTCATCATTTCCCAAATGCTCTGTTTTACATATATGTGGGCAAATGTTCCAGTGGCGAACCTCCGCCTACTGCTCACCTCCACTCAGCGCGATCGATGAGGCGAATTGAAGCGAGGCTTCGTGTGGAGTTTGTTGAGCTTTGACCTGCGATATTCTCTTCACATTTGCTCATGTGTGACCAAGTGTGGGCAGGGCGTGGTTTTGCAGGATATGTTTACATTTTATGTTTTAAAAAAAGTCTTCTTTCATGAATTAAGTTCTATATATATGTGGTTGTATTTGCATTTTTATTTTGATTATAGTTATATATTATAATGTTTATGGCCGATCTATATATATTGGACAATTTTTACTCCATAAAGTCATTAGCGGCCCCCAAAGATCCTTATTGGCCCGGGTGGTTTATCCCACATACTGTACACAAGTGTGTGAACACTTTGAGGAATGTCCAGAGCACATTTTAAACACGTAGTGAATTTTAATTGATTTCATTTAACATCTAAAATTTTATAAATGTCATGCTACAGAAGAATTAGTCAGACAAATAAAACATCCATCATGCAGCCCTACACATCACAGACTCTTCCCCCGGCCTGTCTTGTGTTGCTGCTGTAACGTATGAGCAGGCCTGGGTTCACACAGTGAACATACATCCCAGTAAACGCTCTCTGGAGTAGTCTAACTATGTGGGGTCCGGCAGGGCTGTAAAGCAACTCCTGACACATTTAACTCCACCCCGTTTCCTTTTTCCTGTTTAGAGAGCTTCTCTGGATAACCTATTTTCTCTTCACACAATTCTGCTCGCAGGATGTTTCCCATAAAGTCAAACTTCGCTGAGCCCAGAGATAAACACAGCCCCCGCACTCTGTGCGTGCAACAGAGCGAGAAAATTAGGCACACGCTCACACATCCTGCCGTTGGTGGGGGGCAAAATTGGCCGACTAATTGAGGACACCTTTCAGGGTCTGCAAGAAACACCCAAACAAATCTCTCACAAAATTACCAGAGGTATCATAATGCTCTGATTTCAACAGGTCTTGTAATAATGCAGGCGATGCTTGTTTAAACTGGGATTTCTGTGCCAGTGGGACAAACATCCGAGCTCACCAGGCCTTTCCTCGCTGTTACAATGAAGAATCAAAGACTAATAAAATAATCAGCACCACAAAGTTACAAAAAAAGGAGGAAAGAAAAGAAAAGAAAAGAAAACACACACATAAAATACATGTGAGCATCTGTGCACATTACACAGACGTAACACAGAACAAATGCAGGGAGGTCAGAGGGGTGACGGCAACACCTCAGTGGAAAGTGCATGCCTCCCTGCTTCAGTCTCTTAATCACCTCACACACACACACACACACACACAGACACACACACACATACTTGCACACACGCACACGCAGGGAAGCCCCACACGTAGGCTTCTCATCCGAGCCTGTGGTTTCCTGCAGCAGCGCACACAATGGGGCTCTTCCCCTGATTGTTACAGCCGCGCGATCTCGATATCACAGCCACCATTTTGGCAGGGGATGTGCTCGCCATTTTTCTGCCCTTATCACCGGCAGACATCTTCCCCCTCGCCCCGGACACACGCCTTCCTCCCCCATAAAACAATCACATTTGAGCGCTCGGTCACGTGTCCGCTTTCCATTCGGTGACCCCCATCACCCGCCGCTCACCCACATCTAAAAAAGCAGGCTCGTGAGGCAGGGTTTCCCAAGTGAACTGCCCCACGCATCGCCTTACACCTTTTAACTAGTGTGAACTGCATTTCCATCCCTATTCTCTTGTGGATATTAAGAAAAAACTGGAGTGTAGTTTGACCTTGTGGAATACAATACCAGAAAGGCACATGCAGCAGAAACATTTCTCACAATCATCCATGGAGCTGAAAGAGAGGGTAATTTGTAAAGCAGACGTTGCTGCAGGGCTTCCAGATACAGTTGGGATGTGAAGCCAAAAACGTGTCATCCCCGGCCGCGGACGAAATTCCCACAACTCACACATCCGCTGCATCATCCCCTCATTCCATCGTGCTCGCACACATCTTGAAATATATTCTCAAACACGAGAATCAAAGCCCCTCAAAGGGTCCTATACGAAACCTCCTGTTAACATTTCTGCCTCAAGAGCCTTCCTTCCTCCGCCAGCGGACACTGATGAATGGCATTTGTGTGCGTGTGCAGAGGGGGGGGGGGGGGGGGGGTGTACCTGCATCCATGTGCAGAGTAATGTTTTTGCCATCATGAGCCACAGGGTTTAATTTCCTCACAAAAGTTTGACACTTTATCTCTGTGTAGAATTCAAAGCAGGAGATACAGAAAACAGGATCATCTGATGAGTCGTAAAAACTGTCCTGCAATGTGTCACAGTGGAGTCGAAGGAGCTTTGACCTATAAATCTGACGTTGTTAGTTTCATGGTGTTGCACTGGGTTGTACTCGTAAAGAGTAAAGAGTACAACTATCTAGGACAGCGTGAACAAGAAGTTAGTAGAATTAAAAGTAGGAAAAAAAAGTTGAAATCCTGAACTGGAACACGCATTGGGCCTTTGAGCTGAACTGATTAGTAGATTGACTGGTTTTATTATCAGTTATATTGCTAATTTGATAATCAATAATCGCCAAGCAGAGGTCTAAAATACTTGGTGTCTCACAGGTTCGAATTTTGGTTAAACAATGACAGGAGTGCACTAAAAACTTGAATAAATGACATGCGTACGTCCTCGACACCTTTGTGGGCTGCATCTACCTTCACTTGACTTTGTTTGGGTTGTAGATGGGCAAACGTATGACATCAGCATGTTTTGTTTGAATGGAGACAATGGATGAACCGATTCACTTTGTTACTGTAATATTACTATCGTTTCCGAGCAAAATGAACTTCCTCGTTGTTAAATCGTCGGGAGAGAAGACAACAAGCGATCCACGGAGCCACTTCTGCTTCATTTAATTCTTCTATTCTAACTTCTAATGTTGTCTCAACTTCCTGCAACTGGTCTGCAAGTCATTACTGTCCACAAAAGTTGTTTCACACCGCAAACCATTAATTCTTTGGTTTGATCGAGAGTGAGGAACCTTTCACACCTGTTATTTAGGTTCAGACTTAAATAACACGTCCGAGGGTCCAAACAAAACAAGGTAGGTGTGAAAACACCCTTCAATAAGAAGGACACTGGACTCTGGGAAAATGTCAGGAGACATGTTACTATTTTCTGACACTTCACAGAAAACTGGAGTAATCGAGAAAACAACAGGTAGATTTGATAGATTGTTGGACGCAGCCGCACCCCCCCCCTAACCACAACAACATCAGAAAGATGCTCTATGGGATCCAGGATGTTCGGAAGGAGCGGTGAAAACCCTTCCACCTTAGAGAGAGGAAAGACTAAAAGTTCAAACAGGGATAACGTCAGTCCATCTTCTTCAAGGCAATCATCGTGTCGCACTCGCTTGTACACAGAAAGAGTCATGAAAAGTCTGTTCCGAATTACTTGGTTAAGGATTTGAAAGTGACCTGGAAAATCTGTGTGTTGGGAGAGGGTTTCAGATGCTGTTCAATGATCCTTGAAGCAATGAGGCCTTTAAGGTGTTGCCCTCTTCCTGTTGAAGGGTCAAACAGCATCAGAACCCCCCCTCCTGACTTTTCAGACAAGTGGACGGTCACGTCGCGAGTGGTCAGCTGTGTGAAAGTGAGAAAGCAATAACCCCCCCCCCCCGCCAACATGACAGGGCTGAGTCCCACTCCCTCGGACGTGAGAGTCTGGAAAACAACTAAATTGAATCTCACATGCAGAATATCTTGAGAATTACATTTTCAATGATCAGGGGGAATTCCAAATGTAAGAACCTCACGTGGAGTCAGATGGTGGGAAAGAGTTGTGCAGCACGGAGGCGGGGGTCTGCTTCAAAGAAGTAAATCATTCCCGAGGGTTAGATTTGGGTTTGATATTAAACAGAAACAGACACGGCGAAGATTGAGAAAGTCTGTGTCAGATGGGAAACATCATACAGTGACACTGGATCTGTTACCACTTCCTGCACTATTTTACATGTCAAATCAGGCCTCTAACCAACTCGAAATCCTCCAGCTCACGACTCAAACTTGTTTTTCTTTCAACAACTTCTTTAACGCAGACACAGGGAGATATTTTTCTGAAAAGTCAGATGCTGTTTTTTACGTCACATCCAGAAACTGAAGCTGTCTTGTTTATTGTGGAATCACTGTGAGCCGTTTCTTCACTGGAGAGTTAATTTGCCTGCACTTAGCACATAAATGCTGCCCAAACTAAAATTAGCCTCCAGCCTCCGAGTGTCACCAGCTTGGAGCGAAGCTGCACAATTAACAGAGGAGCCGAGCTGGGTCACACGCTTTTAATCGAGCCCCGGCGAAATTTGATAAAGCGACACACAACGGGGCCTTTTCATCCCACCCGATAAATAACTTTTCATCTGACAGTCTTGTGTATGATATAAAATCTGGGACTGAGTCACTGAACATCTGATATCCTGCACAAGCTGCAACACAGTGTGCACAGTCAGCGTCACATGAGCGTTTGGTCTCCTAATACAAGGATGAAAACAAACTCACAACGACCATTTTCAGTTTGTTGCAGTCGAACATCATCATCGTTTAATGTAACATCTGTCAAAACGTTTGTGACGACTTGTGGGACTAAGGTACAGTCCAAGAGAGGCCGTTTACACATGTAGGCGTATAAAAACAACATCTCCATTTACATGAGTAGGAGGGTCATTTCCAAAGTGGGAACAGTGAAGTGTAAAGTCAGCAAACACAGAGCTGCTCCGCTGATAATGAATCTGCATTTTGTCCAACAACAGGACACGAATGATGGTCCATTCCCCCAAAGACTTTTCCACACTCAGGGCTTGGTCTACTAAGATCCCAAATAATTGCATTATAATAGATTGCAAGTTTGGTTAGTGGGCGTTTTGCGGGTGATCTACTAAAAAAGATTGCGTAAATGATAACAGGTAATGAAATTAAGAGAAGATGGCAGAACATACGAAGCAAAATTAGCCCATAATAAAACCTCGGCAAATAAAACAGGTGGGGGGCCGGTGGAAGAGAAGCCTCTGATAGGTCTGGATTATTTTTGCTTCTGTCGATCCAAACATGCTAACACGCGCAGAAAAAAACTGTATTCTGCACGCAATCCTCAGTGCAGACCGTTAGTAGATCAGCTTGCATGTTTTTTAGCGAGTGAAATCGAGTTTGCACACATTTTACAACACAAACCTTTAGTAGATCAGGCCCGAAGTGCTGGTACATTTTCAATTAGCTCACGAAAACAAATATCGCAGAAAGGTCAACTTGGCTGAGGTGGAAAAGTTGATGGATAAATTAGGGTTGTGACAATTCTGGAACTGTGACACAAAGATCCACAATCTTGTACAGGACGACAGAACTATGACAAAACTCAGGAACTTCTGCTGGTAAAGGCCAATGCTGAAAACTTCAGACTCAAGTCAAGGACTGGCATTAATCAGTTGTTTATCATGCAAACAAAACACAGCGATTGCATCATGTCCTCTACCCAAGTGCCAAACCTCGGCAATACCAAATTTACAGTCGAGGAAAAATCTGAACTTAGCCTTGAGCTAAAAATCATGGATACAGTTCATTTGGACTGGTCTTGTGATAATGTTACGGTCCTTTGGGATCTTTCAGACTGACCGACACACGGAGATAAAACGTTACAAGCACAGAGACGATGACAAATGTATACTCAAACAGATCATCATGTCCACTGAGGTCATGACATCACCTCTCAACTCAACCCCTGTGAGGTCAATGGGTCGAGGAAAGCACAACATGTAGCCAACGACGTCACATATCTGTTTATTACCTCAGGCAAGAGGTTATGTTTTCACCCGTGTCTGTTTGTTTGTTTGTTTGTTTGTCGAGGCATAAACAGCCCTGAACTAATTTGAACCCATCGAGTTTCCATGTGGATCTGGTTAAAGTTGCAGAGCCATGAACTTTTTTATCACTCTTCCGCACACTATGAGTACTTTTTCGACAGTTTAGTCAGTTTCTCATAAAATAATGTGGATATTGATGGGAAGCGACTCTATGCGATTCTATGTTCAAATCCACATAATAATCCAGATTTGATAAAAAGAAGTGTTTGGTCTCTAGGAATGTGCTCTACTGCTGTTTTAGCTCATTTTGCAAGACACAAAACATTGGGAATGTGCTAATTTCAAACAGAAACATTGCAACAAGATTCATTTCTCAAGAAACTGCTGCTCTGAGTTTGACTGCGATTTACCAGCATGCCAAGCCAAGAAAAAAATAAACACCCTCCTACTGAAGGAACTCCCCAAACAGACACTCCCACAAGCAGCAGGTCTGCGTGTGAGTGTGTTAATGTGTGTGCAAAGCAGCTCCAAGACCAAAAAATATAATCCAAAAGTTTCGTTTTCAATCCACACGATAATTGTCAACAGGTTTTTACGCACAAACAAAACTCAAAACAAAGTGGGGAGAGGAAACTTACCGCGTGCGCTCCTGAGACAAGGATGGCGCAGAAGAGGCACAGAAGCAGCAGCCTGGAATCAATGGAAACGACATGATCAATAATGCCGATCAGTTGATCCTGATCGGTTTATGCTGTAGAGTGAAGTGCGCTCCTGTTCTGTGTACCTCAGGCTCTTCAGTCCTCCGGTGTGTTGGCCCTGCATGGTTCCTCTTACGCGCACCGCAAACTTTAGTCCCACGCCGCAGATTCTTCTACAGCATGACCTGTTTGGCACAACAACACCCCCAATGTCACCAATAAAACGTAATCATGAGCCCACATCTCTGAACTGCGTTATTAGAGTATAATCAATATAAATAATATATATATATATAAATATACATATTTTCATTTTTTCCCCTTATCAATAAGTTCTTCAACACCTGTCTCGCATGGATCGACCCTCAGCTAACACGCACATGAAGCGGTGATAAATCAGTAACTTCGCATCATCTTAATAAAACGCATTACTTACAGTCACCCCAGTCGAGATCTCAAGGGGAAGAGATGCGCGGGCTCCCGGACTGAAAACTTCCAGGTAACCGGAACAACCGTGGCACCAAAAAAAAAAGCCCCGCTTCTCAAAATATTGTCACAAAATCAGCCAAAGTGTGCAGCGTAGTCCCTTAACGTTACCGAGAGAAGTCAGAGTGTTTGTATCTGCAGGGTCGGGTCTCTTTGCATGAGGGTGAGGGTGGTCTTTTTTTTGGGAGGGGGGTGTGGTGCTGCACCAACAAGCACCCAGTTGCACTGATCAGAACCTCACATCGTCTCGGACTAAGATGCAGCCAAACGTGCTGCCCGAGCTCCGACGATAAGCCCCAGAATCACCAGAAGAAAGCGAACGAGAAGCGGTCACCAGGTAGTGGTTTGTGGGCACTCGGCACCGTTACGCACCGTGAAGATGCTGTTACCGTCTGGCGCCCTGTTCCTGCTGGCGGCTTTCTACTGCAGCGTAGACCTGACACAGGCTGAGGTGAGTGGACGAAGGACTTCAGACAGTTTCAGGTTGTTTTTATTGTGCAAAAAAGTTACATTTAAACTGGATCTGATGTGAGAAACTTTCAAACTTAGATGAATATTCTTCTATTCTGGTCTCATGCGTAAAAAGTCGTTCACATGTATTTGATGCCAACTTTTTCTATGATATATTCCAGTTTATTCATTATATTTGTGTTGGTGCCTAGTGACCAAACATGTGTTTTAGCATCACTCAGAAGAAAACTCTTTATTCCAGATGTTTATAGTTTTGAATTTATTATTGTGTGTGTGTGCGCGTGTGTGTGTGGTCCTTTTCACTGTGGTTGAGCTCTGTCATGTTGCTCTGAAAACTTTAGAGTTGAGTCTCTTCTCAGTTCAGCCTCTTTCACTTCTGCTGGAGAGGAGTAGAGGGAGAAACACAGAGGAGGGAGAGGGTGGGGCAGAGAGCTAACAGTAGCTGAAGTGTGTGTGTGTGTGTGTGTGTGTGTGTGTGTGTGTGTGTGTGTGTGTGTGTGTGTGTGTGTGTGTGTGTGTGTGTGTGTGTGGTGAGGTGTGTGTGGTTATCACTGGTATGTTTCGATAATTCAGTTTAATTCAAAGCGTTTCATGAATGTTTCCCTTTAGAATTGACACAAACTGACTAGCTTTCACTGCACAGACAGAATACTTAACTCTATTTACTTTATCTAACTGTATTACAAAGATTCAATGATACAAAAAACATATTTAGAAATCAAGGATTCTAAAGAAGTTTACTGTTCACATTTCAAAGAATGTCCACTTCTGATTCAGTCTGAGAGAAGTGGAAAGAATACCAGCCTCTCTTTCATTAAAATATGACTTAATTATTAGTGAGAATGAAAATCTGATGCTGTTGTGGGAGCAATGTTGAAACAGACATTTGTAATGCTGGTTAGCTTGATTAGGATTCATCAGTTTTTCAGTCACACATAGGAATATGCCGATCCACTAGTTTCTGTTTCAATACAAATTCCTGTTTCTCAACCAACTCAATTTGAACCATCAGTCTGAGACCTCTTCATCTACTGAGATTCTTCAAGTCAAAGCCTTCAGGTTCTTTAGTTTTCTTTAGTGAGCAGTGGCAATGTACGTCTGGGAACATGTCAGAGTGAACACAGTAAAATCATTCCACCTTATTAAGTCATCATGTCCGGTTGGTGAAGGTGTCTGTGACAGGTACACAATTAGATGTGGTGAATTTACAGCTCACAGCAACTTAATTCATTGTTAGGGTAGTTAGTGCTCATTGGGATAACTCAGCTATATTTGAATATGTTACATGAACATCACTGTTACCCAAACCTTGTTGAAAGATCTGGCAGTTAAATAGTTGAAAGTGGAGAAATAAAGCTTCAGTCCCAAGTCTCACCTGAGAACTGAAACAATTTAGAGACTTAACAAAGTGTACGATCCTGAATGTTGAGATTCAGCCTTGTTGGACGTTCTGTAGAAATGTACTGAAGCGTTCAGATTCCTCTGAGCAGCTCGTCGTCGCATGTGGTGCTTTATTCTAAAAGTGTGGGTGGAGTTTTCCAGTGGAAACCTCTCTTACACCAGAGTCTCTCACACTGGAGCAAACATCGCTGGACACTATGAAGTGTGAACATGAGGCCTGTTCATCATTTCGCATGTGTGATGTTTCAGAGAAAATGAACACCTCACTAGGGACCCTGAGTTTCTCCATCTTAAGGATATATTTTCAGCAGGGTTCGAGCTGCGAGATGTCGTCATCAAGCGCCAACAAAAAAACTTGTGGAGAAACAGATTCAGGATAACGGCTGCACGTGTCGACTCAAGAATGAGATCTATACATACGCAACAAGTTTTCCCTACAGCTCAGATCGGTCATGCCGAAGTGTCTTCGAGTTCCCTTTCCCCAGATGTTTTATCACCAAAACAATCATTATTCACTTCATTGCTCACAATGATCTCCGCCCTTGTGAGCTTTGATTCAGGAAGGTGGGTGGCATGGAGGGGTATGATCCAACATATCAGGTTTAACAAAGCAGCAACTTTCATCCATCCTGGATTTAGAAACACAAACACGAGACAGACACAGGACATCTGGACTGAGGAGATCAGAGGGGGTGTTGTATATCTGGAGAACATCTCATCACGAAAATGATGGAAATGTTGAAATCTTACTTACAAACAAACAAACAAAAAGCAAATGGACAGGGGTGAAAATGGAACTTTCTTGACAGAGAAACATTAGAGTATTTAAACACACTAAAATGACAGAACCCATCTTTGAGAGGAAATTACTTGACATTAAACTTTTTAGTTTGGCCCGTGTCCCGTCCACTAACATGGCGGAGGCAGGGTGTATGACCTGTACTGCAGCCAGCCACCAGGGAATGATCGAGGAAAGGTCGTCCTGATATTTGAATTCCTGTAGTTGCCTCCTGTTTTCCCATCCACCCATGGGAGGTGCAGAACAGGAAGTTTGAGAACCTGTCTGGAGCTTTCAGCCATCCAAAGCTGCACAGTCACGCCCTCATCACTTACATCCAGAGCAGTGACACAGATATTATCGCCTGAAATTCAGTCGTATTTGTAGCTTTATTTAATATCTCCTTGCTTCTGTGACCTGCTCATTCATACATTTGAAGCTGGGATCCGAGATGAATGTTTAGCTCTTGTCCCTGTGTTTATGTATTCTTTATCTCTGTGTACACAGAGATGTGAGGTTGATGGAGTATCACAACCTCCTGTTTGGGTTCCTTCATAATCAGTGGAGCCTAACAAGGGTCAGGAGTGAATATACAGTATAAACAACTCATGGTCAAACGCTAATGCATGCAACCCAACTGTGATAACCAAAGTGTAGAGCGGGTCAGGACGACTTTATTTAAGGACGAAGCAACATGCTGATATTCATGTAGACCTTGGCTCCTGATGTTTTTCTCCTCATCATTTGAGCCATGAGTGAGTTTCTCCACTGTTTGGAGTTGTTCTCCCTTGACGGCAATTTAATCTGGTCAGAGTGAGTCATCTGTAATTATTAGAGGAACATGAGGAGGAGGAGAAGGAGGAGGAGGAAGAAGGGCAGATTAGCAGATTCCTGGAGTGAGAGTTTGTGTGTGGGATGTTGGACAAATGGTTTGGGAGAGGCGGTCACTGGTGGGAGAGAAGAACCTCTCCGTGCTGCCAGGTTCCTGCTACTGGCTTTGCCATGCTGTTCCAAGACGGGTCGAACCCCCCAGGGAGGATGAGCGCAACTCCGAGAGCCCTTAATCCTCATTCGCCCCGAGGAATGTGTGTGTATTGTTGGTTGAAAGCTGAGAATCATGATCGAGACTTGGCCCTGTTGGTGCTGCAGCCCAAAGTGCAGACAAGGCTGCTTGTTGTTTGGTCTAGGCCTGATGCTGTTGTCCACGACCTCCTCCATGACACCTCCCACAGAGACAACAGCTGACCCTGTCACTCTGTCACTGGCCACCAACCAAGCGGGCACCCTGGGAAGACACAACCTGCCCTGACCCCCTGGTCCCCGGCGTCGTAAAAATGCCTACATTTGGAAGAGATGGGATTGTGTGTGTCTCTGTATTTTGACAGGCATCTCTTAAGTCTTCTCTGACCTTGATACTCAAGTGGTGTGGCAGGTATGGCCCACTTTCCTCCTGTGTGTGTGGGGGTGTTTTCACTGTGTGTGCCAAGTAAGGAGAGGATTAAATGGTTATTAAACACGGTAAAGCCCCTTTTAGATTCCCTGTGGTCCAAGCATCATTTCATTCAGAATTGCATTACACATCAAACCCCTTTTTCCCACCAAAATGCTTTCCCTCCGAAATTAACTCAAGTGTTACCCTCGAGATCGGTTTCTCCCCGGAGGTGTATTGTTATGGGAGAAAGTGCGATTTGGCCATTTAACTGTGAAATTGGTGAGTCATAAATGTCATTTGCGGTTTAGGACAGAGAGATGGCGTAATGGATACGTCTCTCTTCCGCGGAGGTGGGGAGTGATGGAGAAGGGAGGCTGCTCGGGAGGGGAGATGATGAGGGGGAGGTGATGAGGTTAGGAACCCCAGAAGTGGAAGAATGTGTGTTGGAGCCAGAGATGACACCCCGTAACAAATCTTTAAGTCTCATGCTCTGGTCCTGGACCGTGGACTTCCACCCGCTGCTGCCACGGAGGATAATGAAGACAGTGATGATGGTGTCATTAGATTAACAGCTTTTATTGGGCCTGTAAAGTGAAGAGTGAAGTTCTGGCTTCTTATTCTTCAGCTGTTCTCTGTCAGTTTTAAAAGCTTTTTAAAAGACCATGTGCGATACTTGAATCGTATTTCGTCAACGTTTCCGCCGAACGCGAATGCTTGATTGGTTTATTGGTTTACTGAAACCCTCTTATTTATTATATTTGAGTTCTGTGGTTACTTTGTGTGTCTGTGTTTGTGTTACCTGTGTTAAGATAAGTAGAAAAATTGCTGGCTTCAAGGATCTGGAGAAGGTGCAGGTTTGAGTTAGTTTCTTATGAAAATAAGTCATTACATTAAGTCTTTACAGTTGAGCCTTTCTGTAAATATTTGGTTATTTTTCCTTAAGCTAAACCTGGAAACTGTCCTCAACCAATCAGGTTTGATGTATGTGTTGCAACATTAGCTTCTCCAAACATATGGGGTTCCCTGGCTCTCAACAGGTTTAAAGGGGAACTCTGGTTTCTTTCAACCTGGGCCCTATGTCTCTCTCACTGCAGGATGTCTGTACTCCTCTTACCTAAGATTGAGTTTTTTATACGTTGTTTTATAAATGTGGGTGTGTGAGTGAATGGCACTTGAAACAACTTTTGGAATTGGTCCAGTGGATCCATGACCCGGTGACAGTGGCTCCAATTTAATCGTATTGGGGAAACTATAAACAACAATAAAAGACACTATAAAAGACTCAAGTTGTTATTCTGGGACTTTGCTAAGAGTTTGGCAACATTACACACATCTCGCTCCAAGTTGAGAAATACTGGAATTCCCCTTTAATACGATGTAAACACAGCAGAGGGCTAGGTCTTTAAATGTGGCCTCTCTCGGAATCCCAGATTTTAGGATAAACTTCCTCTGGTTGTAAATAACAAGCATTCTCACATCGCAAGACTAGATCAGAAAATAAGGCCTCACAGGCTACACATCTGGTAAGATGTTCCTACAATCGCTTACATAATCCTCTGTCACACAGATTTATCTCAGTGAAGATGAGATGATAAGGAGAGAGAGTAAAGGAGAAGGTGGGTTTATGTGTTGAGACGGTGACTGATGGCTTCAGTGATGGCAGATTGAGCCATGATGAATGCAGGGAATGATCTTAGATATGAGCCGGTCTAATGTTTCATATATGTCCAATTAAAAGGTGAATGTGTCATATTTGGTGTCTTTTGGCTTCAGATGAAAGGAGACAATTCCCTTTTCTCTCAGGTAACCATGACGGTGATGTCTTAACTAAAGTTGTCTGGTTTTTAACTCTATCTATCACCACACCTCCCACTGCAGACCTTCCTCTTCCTCTTACCTCAGCTATAGAGTTACTTTTTAATTTCTACCAGACATGACAGGACTGGACTGTTATTGCACTCAATTAACTGCGGAGGTGGAATAATAGAAATAGCAGAGAGTGAGTCAGACCCCAGTGAGACTTTGGTCTTTACGGTTGTCCCTTAAATGATGTCCCGTCTGTCAATATATGGTTGTTCTTCTTCAAGCTAAACCAGGAAACTGTTTATTCACATCACATCCGATCAAGATTTAAAGGGGAATTTCACTAATTTTCAATCTGTTCATCTCACTGCAGACCTTCCTTATTCCTCTTCATCAACCTGAGCTAGAGTTACTTTTTAATTTGTACCAGACATGGCTGTACTGGACTGTTATTGCACTAAATGAACAGCGGAGGTGGACTGATAGAAATAGCAGATAGTGAGTCAAACCCTGCGGTAATTCAGAGGAGCTGAGAGTGCATCCATACCCGGACCCTTGATCCACTTTCCAGGAGGAACAGATGCTTTATTCATCTCCTCCTGTGTTGCTCTTCATGCGGCTGTGCTCTGTTCACTCGCTGCACAATGACAATTGTTCATTTACGAAGCTGTTCTTTTACTGAAGTTTCCCAGAAAGAAAAAGTCCTAATCAGATAAGTTTGAGTAGGAACTAAGCTGCGCCGGTCACGTGATGCGCCTCACACCAGGAGACGAGGAAATCATTCAATACGTATAGTCTATAGGGGTAGATTATGTTATTTTCAGCTGATACTCTGTTGTCAGCGTCTCTAAAGCCTCAGGGCGGGGAAATCCGTAAGTTACAGTCTCGCTATATGTTCAGACGGTAGTGATGTAATGGCGGTGTTGGAGATAAGGCCTGATGTGGAAACAGGAGAACAATAGAGGGCAGCTCTGTCTATTGGATATAAGCTTAAGTGTGTGCTCTGTTAATGGGGCTAAAGGGTTCAATTATCCATTAGTTTGGTGGGAAGTGAAAGGCTGGGCTAACGGCTGTCTTACTCTGGTCCCTGGGATTTCCTCTTCCTCACATTTATTCTTAATAGAGCCGATATGGAATTTTGGAGGCCAATACTGAAAAAAGATGAGTAAAAGATTTCCAATACCGATCAGCTGATATATTTGACACCATATGCCACACACCCATAGATATTAATCCCCTTGAAAAATGCAAATCTCGCAATATTAATCAAAGTGTAAAAGTCCTGCGTATGCCCCCCGATCTGGATCCACACCTTTTCCCTGACCGATACGGCATCCTTCCACCAAGTTTTGTGGGAATCTGTTTTGTAATTTTTGCATAATCCTGCTTTCAAGCATGTAAACCCACCAAACAAATAAATGGACAGGATTAACACCATAACATCCTTGGCCAAGGTAAGAACTATAAATAGAAAGAATTCTAAAATACAACCAATACAAAGAACTTGGAATAAGAAAATAAAAGTTTTTTTTAATGCAAATCTTTTCTGTGTTGTTTATTTTGCTAAATAAAAGCTTTCATATTGCCAAAGATTCACGATGACACCGATAATATGTCTCAAGCTGTAATCTTTTCAAGCAGTGATGATATGAATATCAGGGGAATTCCTCCTTTGATCCAACAACATCATCGTATGTGCGGCATACATACATGGAAAAGCCTTTGTTCAAACATGTATACACACTTCCTGCATATGTAAACTCCCAGAAGGCTAGTGTCACCTCATATAACAGTGATGGTCCCACGTCTTTATGTCAATGACTCACTCACATACCAGGTGCTTCCATGTAACGTGTGAATGTTAGAGACAGAGGTTAAAAAAAAAAAAGAAGTCTTCTCTGAGTTTGCGTGAGAGAATTCCAGGTTGGACATATTCGGTTGGTACTCGTGTCACAGAGGTCACTGCTTGTCTTCACGTGCTGACGTTATTCCCAGATACCAGAGCACTCTTGAGAGAGACGGGGAGGCTGACCCAACCCCTTCTTGTCTTTGTGAGCATAAAAGGCAAGGAAGAGGCCTTCCTCCTCGCAGAAAGAATGGCTTCCTCTGTCCCACATCCTGTGGCACAGTGCAGCATATTCACAGAGGAGCCATGGGCAGCGGTGAAGCACTTAGAGCTCTGCAGCCGCACACGTGAGCTGAGCTGGCTCTTTCTCAGAGAAAACAAACGTCTCTCGTCTCTCTGTTTCCACCATCCACTGATTTTCTCCCTCTCACTGCCCCAATACCTGATTTGTTCTCCGAGAAAAACTATTTTTACGGTCATATTTTATTCCTAAGCCAAAAACCACTGCAGCTGCAAACAAGAGAAAGAAGGGCAGAGGTATCGGGAGCTTTAGATTTGACGTTTGTGCTTATTAGTCGGACATGGACCGATCCTGTTCCTGTGGGATTGTTGAGGAATGTTTTTCTTTTTCAACTGTTTGTTCACTGTTTCAATATTGTGGAACAATAACCGCCCAGACCACTGATGTGTGGGCAAGCGAACAGAGCTCAGCACACAAATCAAAAAAGCCCATAATAAACTGCTGCAGTGAGATAAATCTTACAGCACCAGATTCGTCTTGTTAGATTTTCAGTTTTGCGCATCTTCTGCATTTGAGAGCTAAAAAGTGTGTTTTATCCTGAGCACAGAGCTTCCGGACGAGACATGTGCACGTCTGTTTGCGCTGTAATTGGAGCCGTAAAGACCAAAAGATTAGCGGGAATCAGGCTTAATTTGTTAACAAGGTAACATTTTGTCCACACACATGAACGCTGAGGAAGAGCCGAGTTATCAAGATGACCCCTAAATTGAAAGCTCTGTTTGAAGGTCTAAATCCCCTCTAATGGCCTGTCCAGAGGTCGCAGGTCAACAGGATGAGCCAGCGAGGGTCATGTAACCGGGATGCTGACAGACTGGTTGATCAAGACAGGTCACGGACCTCTGTAATCTAAGGCAGGGGTGTTGTATAGGATCAGTTAGAGTTCAATGTGATGTGGAATTTGCTTGAATGCAGTTGAGTGAAAGTTGGCCAGTTTGGGTTCTGTGTTTGTTTCCTTTAACTTTTTGATTATTTTTGCTTCAGTCTGATTTCTTAACTCTGCTGAACAGTTGTCCACAAAACTCGGTGGAGGGATCCAGTATGGGTCAGAGATGAATCCATCAAATGTTGGTGCAGATACAAATCAGGGGGCGGTTTGAGGAGTTGTTATTTTCTTTAGAGGCATTTTTCTACATTTTCACAGAATTGCCAGAAAATCATTCTTGGGTCTTGAATTAATAAAATCTGATACATTTGCTGAACATATCTATGAATCTGTGAAATGTGTTGCAGCTTGATTGACTTCAAGGGGACTGTTGGGCGTGTCTTCTGTAGGCGACAGTGAGCGATCAGCAGTTTTCCTCCGTCAGCTGGACTCGCCCCGCCGGCACTTGAAGCTCAGCCAGTTATAACACTGTGCCAACCAGCAGGGCCTGAGAAACTCTTTACAACACTTTTCCCATTTCCTGAGTTAATTTTACGTGTGAGAATTCCTGAGTGGACTGTGAACATCTCGCCGCACATGCCTGTGCAATGTTCCTGCCCCCTGTCGCATGTCTGCTGACATGTTCAACAACTCCTGCAGTCCCAGTGGACGAGCTGTGTGTTCACCCCTGTGTCAACAGATGGACATGTTTGGCTTCACAGTAGAATGACTGTAGGCTCATGTTCATGTTTGATCCCAGTGAGGCAAACGTTAAGCGTAGACCTGCATCACGTTGATTGTGGATGATGTATCTGATGCAGTGTTTTACAAACTTTCCCACTTTGAGCCCCAGGACACATTAACCTGGTCCCGCTTGGTCATGCATGAGCACACTGGTGACTGATTAGTGCATTTGTTAATTATCTTGTGTGTGTGTGTGTGTGTGTGTGTGTGTGTGTGTGTGTGTGTGTGTGTGTGTGTGTGTTCTCATACTCCCACTCAGTCACTTCACATATATTTTCTTCCAATCTTAGATTTTCTCAGGGAAAAAAAAGTGTAGGTTCTGACTCTATGAATCCCACTAGGATTTTCTCAGTGTCTGGTTTTCATTTTTCTGTTTGTGTTTATATCCAGTGCATGTGTGTGTGTGCATGTGTACAGCTCTCTGCCGATGCATCTGCTTTTGGTTACAGAAACCCTAAATTATTTCTATTTTGCAAATGAATACCTGCTGCCTGCAGCTAGAACAGAACATGTTTTACATCACGTTGGTCTCAGCAAATAAGTGCTCAAGGACTCCTTAAATAAAGGAAACACTAAACACATCCCTGTTTTATTGTAAAATGTACATATAATACATCAGCAGGTATAGAGGGCTTTGAATCTGGCCTTGGGTTCCTCGGGAGATCTGATGTGAAACTACACTACTTTGTGTCCTCTGGGTGTTTTTGGCATTTGTTAATGGAAAAGTTCAAAATTTTGGGAAATTATAGGAATGAGCTTTTTTGCCTTGAGTTAAAGGAGAAGAGAGATTGGAGATTTGAGAAGAGAGTTCATATTTGTTTAATATGAAACTTCTGCAGGCTGACTGAACTTACCACAAAAACTGGAAAACTGTTACCTGTTACACTTTGATGGAAGGCAGGAGTCTTCACTAAATTAATAAAATATCTGTGTTAAACATGACTTAAATGCACTGAAAAGAAGAGAATATGAAATATATGTATAGCTCACAGGAGTCGTTGATATGAAAACTGGGTTTGGCTTATCTCGGTATCTGAAACACGCCGCTTCACATCGTGCTGGTCCAGTATGTGCACGTGCCGCTCATTCTCACACAGACACACACTCATGCTTGTTTACAGAGCAAGTTGCACCAGGATCCTCGTCTTCCAAGTAAGGCAGTGTGACCAGAAATATTCTCCTCTCCTCCTCCTCCACCTCTGTTCTTTCATCCCAGCCTCTCAGGACCAGAGAAGGCCAGGAATGTCAGAGCAGTTCTACCCCGCACATTCTCAATACAATTATCTCTCCTCCTCCACTTATCTTTCAGCATTTCTTTTTTTATATGCTTATGTCTCGCTCCTGTTTCAGTCCGTAGCTGAGGACTGTTGACAGCATTGTGGTCAGTAGCACCTGATTAAAGGAAAGGGAAAAGCTCAAAACAATATTCACAGAGACACTGACTTATGACCTTATTCCATTTATATTTAAATGAGCATATGACTTGTGTAGGTTTGTGCGTTTTCCAGTTTGTGCACATGTGCTTGTATTTATGCTGTTGCTGGTTAATCTGCTACAGGACACTGTGTTGCTGTATCTCCATGTGCTTCGTAACTGTCTCTTTTAGTGCCGCTTAATGAGCCGAGTGAGATCACCGTGACGTTTATGGAGTAAACCTATCCTGATTGTCTCCATATGGAAGTCGTGATCTGTGCTGTGTCTCTATGAAGTGACTTAGACGAGTTTAAACTGATGTGATGTGCTAAATTTACTGGAACGGAGCAGGATCCAGTTTGATGGCTCCTAATGTCGGTGCTGTAGATACGGCCTTGAAACATTACTTATCTGTGCAGGAAATGAGATTGACTTTAAAGGGGCACAGAAGCATGTGAGGTGTTCGACTCCTCTTGTTATTTCAATGAGGCTCACTCAATCTACACATGAATCCAGATGTTGATGGGAAAGTTCGGCGATGTGATCCATTTCGCAGAGTTGCACAGTGTTTACTGACAGGACACGAAAGCACAGTATCTCATCAGACGTCACTGAGAGAAACTAAATCAGCCAACTTAAAGTCAACACAAATAGAAGACTGCCCAAAACACAGAAGACAAAAGTAAACACAAAGCGAAGTGATGCAACAATTTGGTTGTATTGTGTACAGGGATCATGACTCAGACTCTCAGACAGTTGTGAGCTTTTGTCCAACGAGAAATCCAGGCAGCAGATTTACCAATTATCTTCACAGCTTTGTGGCTCACTATAAAACAATGTGCTGGCACTTGTTGGTGTGAAAGCCTGACTTCTGGAAAGCAGAGTCAGTTTCCTTTTCCATTTAGGGGCAGAAAGAAAAACTAAAATGTTTTTTAGATTTTTGGCTTTATTAAACAATAACAGGAAACGGGATCAGAGAGTAGGGGGAGACATGCAGTAAATTAACATAAAAGTAACGTTTAACTTCTGATTTGTATTGTGATGGTGAAAGAACAAAACAGAAACAGAAACTCTTCCAGTGTCAGTTTGCACATGTTAGTATCATTGGGAAAATAATTTATAACCTATTCGTTAACCACACTGATGAACTTCAGATGTACTGATGAGAAGAAGCAATAATTTAACCATTCTTGATTAAAATGTTTAAAAACGACTCGACTTATGACATATATTTTAGCAGCTTGTGTACTGACATTAGCCAAAATGTTTCCAACAATCATCAAACCCAAAGGAATCTCAGATTTTATTCAAGTTAATAGAATGTTTTATTTTAGTTGCCTTTTTACTGCGTCACACTCTCCTTTGACAAAGGAATAACACACTGTTGGCCAGTTAGCCAGTCGGCTGTTTTTTCTGTTAGCATTGGTCACTTGATACATTAAATTATCTGTGAATATGATTTGTGCCTCAGTCGCGTTGGGTAGACTTCCATCCCATGATCCCACACTGCTTCGTCAAACTAGGTCATTTCTTATTGTTTTAATTGGGAGACTACAAACAACTAAATGTTGGCATTTCACTCAGTAAAATCCATTATCAATGTGGAAGGAAGGAACCTGCTCCACTTCCCCACCGCTGAAAAGATAAAACTGGGAGAAAACTCTCCAACAAAATCCTTTTCTCTGGCGACATAGACTTTCACACTATTTTGTCAGAAAACCTTGTGCTTTGTTTTCTGATGTCAGCAAATGTTCCTCTGCTCTGATTCCCGATAAGAGGAGTCACAACTTTGACTCATGACTGTAGTTACAGATGTACAGAAGCCCTGAGAGACGAATTAAAGTGGGGGATTATTTTTTCTTCTTCTTGCTCTTGCTCTTGTTCTTGTTCTTTTTCTTCTTGTTGTTGTTCTTCTTCTCTTCTCCTCCTCAGGATAATTTCACTGTCACCTGACTTCCTAAAGCCTTCCTGACAGAACGCCTCACGTTGTTTGTTTGTTTTCCAATAAGGACACAATCCAGTTAGTACAGAAAAAAACAGCATTCTTGCAATTCCACAGCTTGATCCCATGATTCTTCTTTTTTGTGATAGCCGTTGTGTTGTCTTAATGCTTTTATTGGCTATTATTCAACTGTGTGTATGGACTATGAATATACATGTGCAAAAAAATGCGGAGAGGGATGTGAATGAACAAATCCTCCCACACTCACCACGGGGATTTATGAGATACTGGTTCAGCAGCGGTGGGAGGTTATGGCAGGAATGTGATGTCGTTCTGAGAAAACGTCTGTAGATGACATTGAGCAGATGTTTGTGTGATCTTCATTTTTCCTTAACACAGAATGAAAACACAGTGAAACACCCACAGCTGTACGTAAATGTGGAGCACTGCAGCGATGGGGACATTTCTGCCCCCGTGTGGTAGCAATCAGTACTGCTGTAATGCTATTAATGAAACCTGTGGTCCAAATGTGTGCATGTGTGTTTCACGCAAGGGAAAACAGTTGAGGATTTTGAGGAGACACTGAAGTACCCTTGTCATGTTTAGAGATTGGCTGGAACACATGAGGAGTGGATTTGCCCACTTTGCCAAGAAGAACAGATGCAGTGAGTCATGCAGCCACAGAAAGCTGAAGGACAAACTGAGACTTTATTCTGCAGGCTGCAAAGAAAGAGACCCCCCTGTTGGTTTGGGAAAAAACAGTTCCCTTGACAAAAGCTAACAAATTGTGCAAATTACTCTTTTCTCCTTTCCCCTCAATTGTTTAGCCTTTGTGCAAAATGTAGTTAAGATGCCTCACGTCTGTAACAGGATGTTTCATGAGAAAAGCGAGGTCAGGAATGCAGTCTGATTCTGCATGGTTACAGATATGGGGCTGAATTGATTGGTTGTAGAAAAGTTATTTAGCACGAAGGCCTGAGTGATATGTCATTAGCTGATCAGAACCCAGATAGCGGACCAACACTGAATCAGCATTGAATCAATGTTAATGCATCAACCAGATTATCACTGAAGCAATGTTGAAATTTAAGGTTAATTTTATATCAGGTTTGCACCCAGAAATAACATTATTAAAAAGAATGTTATATTATATTCTTGTTAAATAATGTATATACTATTATAACATGAATAACGTTTCAGTAAAGCTCCAGAAAAGCTACTAAATGGACCTGGTCAATCTCCATGGTTGAACTTTCCACACTTTGAAGCGCATCATTTAAAGCTAGGGTTGGTAATCCTGGAAAAACTAGCAAGAGCAGGCTACACTTTGAAAATATGCAGCCAGTACATCTTAACCCCTCCCATCAGCACTGCCCCCAAAAACATGTATGTGCACTGCCTCACAACTTTTCCGTGACTCACTCCCTAACTTCTGGCTATCATGGGCAGGGTGCGTGCAGGCAGGCAGGTCAGATAGTGACAGACAGGTACGCCAACCAATCATTTAATTCGGTCTGAATGGCTATCCGGATGTGAAGAGGATTTCAACCTATAAGACAAAAAGTGTTTCAGAAACAATTTACCAATCCTACCTTTAGGCCAACATGAACGAGGAATCCTTGTAAAGCAAAGTGTATCTGCTTTATATATGGCTCATATGTGGATCCAGTTATGTAACAGCTCTGTACACTCAGCCTGGGTTTACATTAAAAGTGTAAAAAGATCTCTTGCTCTGCGTCGAGCTCTGTAATCCCGAGAGCAAACATTACTCATCACTTCCTCTCTCCTGAGCTCATCTCACAGCCGGACTCACGTATTCAACTACGTCAGACATGTCAAGCAAGTGTTGTTTAAACATGGGGCCTTTTGGGATGAGGCTTCAACTGACGTAACCCTAGAAACCTCGGCCACAGCACACAGTGCTCAGATACTGTATCAGTCTATGAAGGCCTGCGAACGTGCCTCTGTGTGCCACGGCCTTTTTTTGTTTCTTAGCCCACTCCCGCCTCTGTAAACAACTACAAACACACTGTACACACAAGCATGATAAGGCACTTTTTTTGCACAGCGCCCAGTGGATTTAATGCATTGCGTCATCTTGGCTTTTCACAGATTGGTGAAATCCAGACCTGCCATCCAGGCTTATAAACACACATCCGGAGACACGTAAGGCCACAGAGGTTTACTGGCTCTGGTTCAGTTTCTTCATAGCTCAGTGACTCACCAGCCACTGTATATTCACAGTGGACGCACACACTCATCACGGCAGAGCCTCTGCTCCGTCTGTTTGCTCTGCGGACGATCACACTGTTTGGGCTGAGTAACATCATCTTCATCTATTTATTTTCTCACAGTCTGGATCCAGAAAAATCCCACTTGTGCCCAGCCTGTATACTGCGCTGGTAACCAACCACAGAGTAGAATACTCCACTACAAGTATAGATGAATAGTTTAAAACATTACCTGCATAAAATCTCAAAGATTTCAGAATATACTTTTTGGGCAGTTTAATAACAATGCATCATATACTAATAAGGTAAATATATTTTTTAGGTAAAGTATCGATCAGTAAAGTCACTTGTGTACGAAGCCGTTTGTTAAGGATAAACTGAATCAAGTTTTTCTCTCCTGATACAGATTCCATGAGGCCTTTATAGACTGTATAGCTTGTGGTATAGGAAGATAGTGTTGTCCCTCATCAAGCTATATACCTGAGGATCTGTATGATAAGCTCCTCTTAAGATGCCTCTGTCCTGCAAAGAGCCCAGATACCAAATCGGGCAGTCATCCGCTTCATGGCTTCAAGACTCATTAGCAAGACGCTCTTTTTGTGCAGATGACAGTTGGGTCTTTGTTCCATCGCTCCCATCTGGTGTTTGGGTTTGTGACGGTGCGTAACGGACGTAAAAGGAGAAACAAACGGGCGACATCAAAGCAGTGCTACTTTGATCTATCTGCAGATTGCGGCGCTGTGTTTGTAGATCCAGCGGCAGACACCACAGGGTATAGTGGCGTGTCATCACTAGCGCACACAGCGTCGTTTCGTCTCATTTTGAGGCTGCATGGCCACCGGCATGAAGGAATGTCTGCTCTGTCCAGTTGTGTCTTAAACAGCAGACAAAAAGAAAAAAAAACAAGAATTAGACGGACACAGAGCGACAGGTGAATGAGGGAACACTTCACCGAGAGTAGCTGGGATTTACTTTAGTGGTGATGACAATATGCAATGGTCCCTCATTGCATTGACGTGCCTTAACTCCCTTAGTGAATTGGTAAAAAGAAATCGCAACAATCCAGCACCAGGAGCTCTCCTCTCTGTGAGCCTGCAGGTTCGTTATAATAAAACACACATGTGCTTAATCGTCGGAATCCATACTCCTCCTCTGCTGTTTGTCTTGCGACACTAATCTGATCTGAAGCAGGTGTTCCTCAAGTTTTCCTAAGAAAACAATTAAGGAAACCAGAGGTGCAGATGTGAGATGGAGTGATGTGTGAGCGAGCAGGAATGGGAAATGACATAGTGCGTCAGGCCACATGTGCGTAATTCAGTGCAAATAGAGGAGAACAAGTGCGGTGGGACAGGTCGTGGGCAGCTGGGGCCCCAGATCCTGAGTGAAGTGCGTTTCCCGTGGTTTCCCATGGTCTTAGGTCCACATATTGATTCAGTTATCAGGTATGTTGCAGAGGATTGTGTCTAACAAGGAAAACATGGGATGTGTTTGGAGGGGATAATAAGTTATAGAACATAGATTGACTTATATGAGATGTAAGGTTTAAAAGGTTTGGCAGGGATCAAGATGAATTGTAACGGGGCCATTTACTGTGAGATCGTGAGAGAAGGCCAGAGAGAAATATTTGTCGTCGGCGGAGCTCTGCATTCTCTGCCCAAGTCCAAAGAGTCCTTCCAAAGCCCTGACAGCATCTTGGCTGGACGCAGTGCACGTGAGTTGAGCAACAGCTGGAGGATGGAGGGGAGAAGGAGGAGAGGAGCCCTGAAAGAAAGAGCCAAGGCAATTGAGGCCAGTTCCCAGGCTCCAGCCCCTGGAGACCCCAGAGGAGAGGAAACAGGCGGAGGGGTAGAAGGGGAGCTAAAAGGGCCAAAGCAGCTGTGGTGATGTTCTTCTGTCTGAAAATCCTGCTTCAAAGTTAATCAGAGGTCCCTTGATATGGTTTAATAGTAACTTGATCACAGGATATAAAGACCTTCTTTGTTTCCAACAGTATCATCAGTGAAATTAAAGCTACATAGTTAATATAGTGATATTAGCAATGGATAAAATGATATAAGTGCATGTGAACATGGTTCATGTAGTGGAACCAAAGATGATTATCACGCAAATCTGCATTTCTCTTTACTTCTAATTTGTTTTTAAGCTTCTTCCATCAGCATCATTTTCAGACATAGCTGATATCGTTTTTTGGCAAATTAAACCTGCTACGTTGGCAACAAGTGGTGATGCAGTGACATCTAGCGATTAAATTATATATTGCAACCAGTGGAATAATGTGCTTACCTCACATTCCTCACCCAAGCAAACGGAGAAACTGAGAGATGAAATGTGAGAGGCCCTCTCTAGAGCCAGTGTTTGGTTTGTCTGTTCTGGGCCACTGTAGAAACATGGTGGTGCAACATACAGGACTTATTATATTCCATATTTGCCAATTGAACCCCCTAAATGCTAATGTGACTGTTGTGTCTACAGCTTGTTTCCGCTGGCACCAAGTGGCCAAAAAAAGAAGTTAATGCAGGTATAAGGTGCAGCTGAGGCGGAGAACTCACGAATCATCCTTTGACATTTCAATGTCTCTGGTTTAAAAATGATCATCTGTGGCACAGATCAGTGTAAGACTTGCACGACACAGTCAGGCTTGCACGAAAACACTGCAGGAGTCCGTCATGCTGAGATTTACAGTGTCAGTGGAATATCTCTGAACCATCTGACAGGCCAAGACCCTAACATGCTATAAAAGAATGACAGGATTGCAGCACATTATTTCACATCTGCTGGATGACACCCAGTGACCCTCACAAGGTGTCTGTTATAGGGTCCAGCTGGTACACAGTATTTTCATTTGTGCCTTTCTCTCCATGTTTATTATCTCTCTTTCCAAACACACTGATGCTCTTTCTCTTTTCTTCGTGCAAGTGATGGATCATTTATTTTTATGTCTCTCCTCTTCCTCAGGGTTGTGGGACATCATGTGGGAAATGTGACTGCAGCGGCGTGAAAGGAGCAAAGGTGAGATTTATTTTTCCTGATTTAATTTCCCTTTCAACTTTTATTTTTTTTATAATAGCCCAATAGTTCAGTAGGTTTATTCACTGATTCTAAGTGCAGGCTTTGTAGGCTCACATGAGGCTGAAGCAGCTGTCACGATGCTCGCTATGTTGGGACTAATGGGGTTTTTGGAGCTGGGTCCGGACGAGGCTCAGTCACAGAACAGGGACCGGGACGAGAACAAAGATCAGTCTGAATTAGAGCATGTCCGCAAACACAGCTGGGCTGACGGCTCCGTTCCCATCAGATAGAGGGAAACTCTCAGATAAAGATGAAAAAGTGGGGGATACACAAACCACAAACTGGCTGCGAGCCCTCGGGCTGTCAGCACTCCACCATGACTTTTAATCACTGACCTGGAACACTGAAAGTTCGTGTCGGACAAAGATAATTTTTAATATAAGTTAATTTTTTTCCCCCTAAGGACAACAACGGTAGCAGTTGTGGTATAAACACCAAACCATATCTACATTGTTCTTTTGTGTGTTGTCTGAATAGCCACAACCTGATATAACTTGTTCCTCTGTGTCAGGACGTCGGTTGTTGTCCCAAAACCATTAAAAATACACCGGCGTGCCACATTACACTGGGTATCATGTTCCTTTATTACAATGAACACGGGCACTGTAGTTTACTGTGAGTCAGTCCTACGCTCACTGTCTTACTGCCAGTGAATCAAATCCACAGAGGAAAATAGTCCCACATGAATTCACTATTTACTCCTGTTTGAGACAAAATACTGTGCTTTTTATAAAATTCAACTTTATATCTGTGACCCATTTTGAAAGAATGTGGCTTCAGCAGGAATGAATGGGGCTAGTGCCAAGTGCCACATAGAGGGTAGATATTTCATTATTGTCAAGTATTTAGAGACTCGAATGACATTGTTGGTTTTAGTCTTTTAATGGAATTTGTTGATAAATTATATTTTATTTGATAAAACGCATAAAAACCCCTCTCACTCTTAAGTAGAGGTTCCCAACCTGGACATCAGGGCTGCTCATAGACTGCAAATAAAGATTCATGATATGACATCTCCCCGAAAGTGAAGCCCCAGCGTCTTGATCGCCCCCTGGTGGCTGACTGTAGTATGGGTCATAAACCTGCCTTCTCCTCCTACTGTTATTGGATGGGACTAAACTAAAAAGTCAAAGTACACATAAAACACATTTTTCTCAAAGATGGTTTCTGTCAATTTAGTTTATCACACTGATGTAAGTTCACATCTTTATTTCAACAGTAAGTTTCATGAATCATGATTGCTTGAGCGCATGTATCGACAGGACCTCGCTACTGCGCAGACTCTGACTCCAAATGCCCAAGATGGCATAGGGTTATCCCTTTGTATCCAGGATATTTTGGCTTCATTTATGGATAGTGGGAGGAAGTGTAGACACATCATTCATCTTTATCTGTAGTCTAAGGGACGACCACTAGGAGTAAATTATTATCAGAACAGGAACCAGAAAAGACCAGAAAGTATCTCAGGCTCACAGAATAATGTTTGGTTTCAACTGGTTCCAAAGCAGCTTCTCCCCAAACTCCCCTGAGAGTTTTATGTCTTATGATGTCACTTCCTGGAGTTTCACAACATGGGGTTGCCGCGGTAACCCCGGGACAATTCCCATGGTAAAAAAACACATCATATTTTCTCCACTAAGAGAAATCAGATGTGTTGTGATCATAGACCTTAAATAAATCCAGAACGACTCATGGAGAGCTTGTGAAGCAATGCCTCCATCTAGTGGCAGATAGTGGAAATATAATCATTTCATTCTGGTTTAGTTTAAGGTCACCTTGAAGGTCACAGTGGGAGATTTGTTTTCACCAGTATCTGTGTTTATTGTTTTCAAATCATTAAAGTAAACTGCATTGAACACTAGAGATATACAAGCCTTTATTAAGAATCAAAATATAGTGATGTCCATTTTAAAATAAGAAATATTTATGTCGAAACATTACGTTTTTTATTACATATTTACAGGAATTAAGTGACATTTTGTAAGTTATTGGGTAAAAGATTTCAAACCCGTTGAAATGCATCATTTTCAAAATCATTTATTGACCTTAAAAATAATTTAATAATAATTAATAAAATGTCTTGAAATCTATTTTGAGAACTATTTTAACATTGTTGGATTAAAAAGTTCCTTCTAATATAAACAAGTATGGTATTTTGTATCATTAATCTAACAATCTGTGTGTCATAGGGTGAGCGGGGATTTCCTGGTCTTCAAGGTAACATGGGATTTCCTGGGATGCAGGGCCCTGAGGGGCCTCCAGGAGCAATGGGTCCCGCGGTCAGTACACACTCATACACTCACACATTAAAATGAATAACCTGAAATGACTTCGGGTGGATCTGATATTTGTCCCATGATGCAGACATGTGACATAGTCGACTGATTTTATTTGCCCTAACATAAACAGGGTAGACACACACACAGACACACACACGTGACTGCAGCTGGGTTTAATAAACTTTAAAGACACAAAAAGAAAGTTTGGTGAATTGTTCAAGTACTATTGAATCTGCATTTTGTTTCCATTATTTGTAATTTCTAAGACAATTAACTGTCCCGATGTCTTGTTTTTATCATTTCTGTGGATTGTGATGATCATGGGGTCATCTGTCTCTTCTTAGGGAGGTATGGGTGAACCAGGGGCTTCTGGAATGAAAGGAGTGAGGGTAAGTATCATGAGTTAGGATATGATGTGAATTTAATCATATGCACTATTTTTATATTGCTCATGTTTAGGTTGTTGTATTATCTGGAGACAGTGATGTTGATAGGCTTTTGACGTTACAGGGTCCTCCTGGTCTGCACGGTTTCCCAGGAAACCCAGGACTACCAGTAAGTTACTTTAACCCCCCTCCCGCCCTGTTACCTATCATCCAATCAACATCTAAACAGTAACACCCTCAAAATAACACAATTTAGGTCATTTTATGTGGCTCAGATAATCAGGAAGCTGCAGAGATTCTGTCAATAAGTAGCTGCTGATTATTTGTTCTCTCCGACTCTCAGGGCATCAATGGAAACGATGGCCCACCAGGTTCATCAGGTATCCCAGGATGCAATGGGACTAAAGTAAGCCATTTTTAAAAAGGTTTTAAAATCAGATTTGCTTCCCCAGGTTGTGTGTCCATTGCTGATGTTAAACCCTTCTGACTGTGTGTGTGTGTTTCAGGGAGAAAGAGGACTGGATGGCACCTCTGGTTTTCCTGGTCTTCAAGGACCTCCGGTAAACAAGCTCAGCTCACATGACAACCACCTCAATAACCAGCTCACATTCAGTTACTGATACACCAAGAAAGACTGCTTTGTTTTAACAGCCACTGGGAATATTTTTGTACATTTGAAAAAAGTTGGTTTGTATTAAACATAAAAACTGTTAGATTGGAATTTAATTTCTACATGAGCTAGAAATAACTTAACTGATCAGTAACTTGCAATAGAAATATTAATCCTACCAGTATATGCAACATTTATTCATCTCTTTCCTTCGTCCCCGCTCCTCAGGGCATCCCAGGATTTCCTGGAATAAAGGTCAGTCGTTTTGTCTTACTATGTAAATTTGTTTGTCTTACAATACAAGTATGAACCAATCTTCCAATGTGATGAGACATCTGTTCTTTATTTTGCCTCTGACAGGGTGATGCTGGTGGTGTGATCGGGATTGTTCCCGTGAAAGGAGACAAAGGATTCCCTGGCACACCTGGATTACCTGTACGTTGTGTGTTTGTGTGCATGCATGAGTCTGTCCGCTCTTGTGTTTTTGTGTTTAAACAGAGACGATGTAATTCGAGGTTCTTTCCAAACGTCTTTCTCTTGCAGGGATCGATCGGACCTTCTGGACCCACCGGACCTCCAGGACCTCGCGGCTACCAAGGACCCAAAGTAAGTTTCTCCCACAGTGATGAGCAGTTTATCATCCTACACAGTCTGTGTTGACTTTCTATGAGTCAAAGCATCTGGAAATACTGGAAAAAAATGTACACTTAAAAGAATCTCTGTAGATAGTAACATTTTATGACAGTTTGTTTGACTGATTGGATATCTGTGTTTCACAGGGTGAGCTAGGCCCCCCAGGCCCTGCTGGAGAGAAGGTATGAGTCATCCTACATACAATAAATTTTAAATTCATAAAACAATGTCTTGAGCATCCAACTCAAACGACATTGTAACAGTTTCTTTTTTAACTTCCCTGCAGGGTGACAAACTGGCTTTTGTGAGTGAAAAAGGAGAAAAGGTGCGAATTTTAGTTTTCATACACTCCGTGCACAAAAAAAGTTCTATCTTTCTTATAATAAGAGAAGAAAAACTTCATTAAGAAAAGGTCTTGTGGTCTCCTCTTAATTCTGTTGTTTATTGTTGCCGTCTCTCTGCAGGGTGAACAAGGATTTCGGGGCCCCCCCGGTCCCCCAGGACCTCCATCAGAGGGAGTGGAAGGACACACCACAGTCTACGTACCTGGACATACGGTACTCTCTCAGCTCTTTATCAAAGAAATAAAGAGAAAATTTACAAACCAATCACCAAATATCAGTTTATAAAGATATTAATATTGTGTGTTATTCCCTGAATGTGTTTGTGTTTTTATTCCTGCAGGGAGATAGAGGACTTCAAGGAGATAAAGGAGAGAAAGTTAGTATTTTGCACTTAAACTGTTGAGGTGTCTGATGTTACTGTGAACACAGTCTCTTTCTTATCTTTAATCGCTCTACTTCTTCAAAACGCTTGATATCTTTTGCAGGGCATCTGCACACCTCATCTCAATGGTATTAAAGGTGAACCTGGACCACCTGGACCCAGAGTAAGTGACAAAAATATGTACGTGTGGAAAAGGTTCTATACAATATAATAGTTTGATAAATAAAGATGAAAGTTCAGTGTTAGTCATCAGTGATTTTATGGAGATTGATTAAAGAAGGGAAAGTAACTTTTTCTTTTAATTGTGTGTCATTGCAAACTTGTGTCACCTGATTTTGAATATATACCCATTTTTTGGCTAACACTGATCCACACCAAAACTCTGATTACTCCAGCAATAAATTAAAATAAAAAATGTTTTTGCACATCTTATATTCATATTTTATTTCAGTCATATTCCTACCTTTACCGTTGCAAACAACTACTGCAATTTTGCACACTTGTCTCTTATTTATAGTTTGTCATCTCTTCTGTCTTTGCTATTGGCAATGCCCTTGACATGCTGCTGAAACACAAACATTTTCTCAATTTGGGATCAATAAAGTGCGTCTATCTATGTATCTACTACAACATTAATCAATGTGAGTCTGTTTCTGTGACTTTAGGGTAAACCTGGAAAAGATGGAGATTATGGGACAAAGGTAAATAAAATAACTTATTGTATTATCCATCTACTCTACTGTCCAATTGTTGTTTTCTTTATTATTATACATTTTTAAAAGCTAAAGTGCTACATATATTCACACAGGGAGATAAAGGATTTCCAGGAGGTCCCGGATACGTTGGTTCCCAGGTAAAATTATTTGTATTTCTTTTAACTCTACACATATTTAAATTTAATTAAATATTAGTATGTGTAGAGTTAAAAAATAAAAAGTAAAAATGTTCTCCCTTTTTTTTTCAGGGTGAAAAAGGAGAACGAGGACCACCAGGTTTTGTAAGTGATCTCACTCCTTCCTCTTTTCTGAAAACGCAACTGTAACTGGTTACAAAGAGGATCAGGTCTAAAAACTACCAGCAGATGTCAGCACATATTCATTTAGTTACAACTGATTTACTGACTATTGTGTAACATCTTCTACAGACAGAGAAAACAACATTAATTCACATCACTTGAGTGACAACTTGAGGAGGATTTTCTCTCACAGTAAAATTCCCTACATCAGCATATAAATTACACATGATGGGTTCAGATTTTCTCTTGACCAATTATATCTAATTGGATATTAATGGGCAAAATTATTGATCAAATTAACATAAGAAAACGATTCTGACCATTCTGTTAACTCTTTCTATTCTTAGACGTAATCTCATGCCAGAGAAAAAGCAGAGGTTTGGCACAATAAGCTATTTTAAATAGAAGTAGGTAATTACCTGGAAGGGATCATTTTACAAAAGAAATGCTACTGTAGTGAATGTGGGCTCCAGAATTAAAGAAGCTTGAGCTACAACGGAGACTTTCACCAATCAGTTACAACATTTAAACTCCTGTTTGTCAGTACGCTACATGGTGACGTAATGTTTGCACATGGTTAATAATGCAACACATTCATACAATGAGTGTGATCAGAGACAAAACAGATTTACAGTCCAGTGTTAATTTACTTCTGGATTTCTTGGCCTCTGCTTTTCAATTTTTTTTTACCATTTTGTCAAAATGTCTCTCACAAGCCGCCTAACGTAAAGGCAGCACAGTTCTAACTTGTTTCCCTTAAAATGGACAATGGCAAAACCTATTCTATAGTCACTGAGGTACATGATGTTATCCCAGAGAGTTATATTAATTAAATATAATATATAATATAATTTGCACCAGTACAAAAGTAACGGTAACATTATGTGGAGAACAGTTATGCAGTCAACTGATCTGAGTTCAGGTAGATCAGTGAAGTGAGATTTAAATATCTTTAAACAAAAATGGACATGAATCCTTAATCTATATAATTATCCTTTTAGGGTCACGGTTCCCCTGGCCCTCCTGGTCCGCATGGTCTCCCTGGGTTACAAGGAGAAAAAGGTAAAATGAGGTCTCAGTAAGCCTTCATATGTTCAAACTATATGTGGACTTATATGCATTAACACCATCCTTGGATCCCACAATAACGCTGTTTCCTTCACCTTTGGCTTTCCTCTTAATCTACAGGTTTCCCTGGGCCTCAGGGAGAAGTAGGTCAACCAGGTAAAATAGCACAGTCTACTCAATGTAATACACATGACACATGCTAATCTGAATAACACACTAACGCTGGCTCTCTTCTTGTACCTTAGGCCGACACAGTGAAGGGCCTCGAGGAGAGAGGGGTCAGAAGGGAGACGTGGGTGAGAAAGGAGAGAGGGGTATAGAGGGAGAGTCTCTGGTTGGTCCTCCAGGACAACCAGGTATCGATGGCCCCCCTGGACCACCCGGACTCCCACGTATGTCTCATCGTACCACAAGCATTTGAATATTTGAAACCACGGTGATGCCTCCATTAAATGTAGACTTATTTTATGTGTTTGTGTGTTGTGTCTGTGCTATGACATGGACGAACAGTTAATTCGAGTAAATGTGACATCACGAGAGGTAATCTTGGCCCAGCTGGACCTCCGGGGTTACAAGGGGAAGTTGGACAAAAAGGTAAGAAAAAACACTATTGCTGCTGATTAACAAAACTGATTATGGACACTTTGACAACAGGTTTGTTTGGTGTAGACTTCTGGACTTTTTAGTTTATCCTGAACCAAAATAACAGATGTGAAAGATGCCACGGACCAGGGTCTTTCAGCGGACCAAAATGTGCAGTCTACTATGACGACACGTGATTAACACATGAGTTTATGTGCCATCAGGTGACCGAGGAGATACCTGTGTTCAGTGTGAGGCTTTCGGCCCACCTGGATTAACTGGTCCCCATGGGCCTAAGGGAGAGCATGGTGAGTGAAACTGATACATTCAGTTGACGTAGCCTAAAAGTCAGGGCACTCAGAATTTGTAGCTTGCCTTTTAAATATGTGAGTGTTTGAAAATGTTCTACAACCACTTCACTTCTGTCTTATTCTTCCTCTTTTTCAATTCATCCATCTTCATCTGGCAGGACCACCCGGTCCAGTTGGAGGCAAAGGAGAAAAGGGTCAGTCAGGCACTCCCGGACAACCTGGACGACCTGTGAGTGAAACAATATCTACGACACTTCACATAACATCCAAGCTGAATGTTTCACAGAAGAAACTTGAGAACGTCAAAGATATCAGAATATTTCGCTGATATTTTTCTTCAGTACATGATACATTCTTTTGACCTGTGCAGGGTACTCTGGGCCATTCTGGGTTGCGGGGACTTCCTGGTGCTGTTGGTGAGCCTGGCGACATTTCCCTAGCTCCTGGTCTGAAGGGAGACAAAGGTCTTCCTGGTTTTGCTGGTTCACAGGGGCAGCCAGGAGTGAATGGACAGTCAGGGAGAGACGGCCTCCCGGGTGTACCTGGCCTCAAAGGAGAACCTGTAAGTTTGTGTTTGTGGTTTAAGTGCGTAATTACTCAGGATATCAGGGCAACATGAGCATCCCTAGTGATAACTGATGACTTTAAAAAGGACCAAGAAAACAAAAAAAACAACAGGTGAATAAACTTTTGGACCTCAACTCTACACCACTTTTTTAACAACTAGCTGTTTTGGTTTTGACATCCACTAATTTCACACACAACTTTTCATAAGAACATTAAGTTAACAACCACCTGGTGAACATACAGGAGATCAAGAGCAAAACTAGATCAGACCTCCCCTTTCTCTAATCTCGCTTTCAGGCGAAAGACGGCCTTAAGGGTGAGCGAGGATTTGATGGGGACCCTGGTCGTATTGGAACCCCAGGAGAAAGAGGTCCTCCTGGTCTTCCAGGCATCGGGCAACATGGAGAGGCTGGAGAGAAAGGCAGTCCAGGGAGACCAGGAATTCCTGGAGCTTCTGGAGGACTAGGTATGTGTGGGATATACACATACTATAAAAATAAAGAGTTAAAGAGAACTCATATTAGACTGTATGTCAACATTGCACATGAAACACACATACTCACACAGCTACTACAAATGGGTTTATTATTAAAGCTCACTTTGCATCCCCCAAGGTGCAAAAGGGGAGCCAGGTGTGGGTGTGAGCTCTCCAGGACCTCAGGGAGTAACTGGACCACGTGGAGAAACTGGCAGATCTGGAGGTCAAGGTGAGCAGCACAATATATTTGTAGTTATACTCCTCTGCATAACATTATTTAAAAATCTGAGGATAAGTCATTGAACTAAATGTTGTCTTTGTTAAGGCAAATATCATTTTAACTGTAATGGAGGAGCAGAGTGTGATTATGAAATCACAAAAAAAACATGCTCAGATATTTGTAACGATTGATGGCAGTTAGTCCTGTTTACTGTTAAACATATTGTTGGTTGCAGGGGACAGAGGTTTGGTGGGAGATGCAGGGTTGCCAGGTTTCCCTGGACAGAAAGGTGAACAAGGACCCTATGGAATAGGTTTTCCAGGGCCATCAGGTCCAAAAGGTTTGTTATTCCATGTTAAACCCATTCATCACTTCATGCATCACAAACATTTCATACACACAGAAAATGTAAACAAACTGATAATGATACAGAATAAGTACATGTAGGAAATGGAAATGTATATCTATGTTTCTAGGAATCAGTGGAATTCCAGGAGCTTCAGGATTACCAGGAGAGCCAGGAAGACCAGGACAGGACGGTTTCAGTGGACAACCTGGTTCACCTGGACAAAAAGTGCGCAGTTATTGTTTTGTTGCATGTTTTTATTCATTAATTGATTACAATTAATCTTGGTCTTTTACCATGGAAAATGTGTTACTTCAGAACAAATACATCAGTCTTACAGTTTTATCGTTGTACAATAACATTAAAATTCAAACACTAAAAGACTAAAATGTCAAAAACAATGTGGCCAGAGATGGTGATGATGCAAGCCAGTAATTGTTTGTACACCTTGCAGGGTGAACCAGGGCGTGGTCTTCCTGGCCCAAAAGGTTTGCAGGGCCTTCCGGGAATTCCTGGTTTCCAGGGAGAGAAGGGTAGCATTGGACCACATGGTATTCCTGGGCAAGAAGGGCAGACGGGACCTCCTGGATCTCAGGGAATCACAGGTACTGTAGGCGACTGTGAAGCCTGGTTCGATATTGTTGGTACTGCAGATTTAAAAGGCTTATCTCCAGTACCAAGCACTATATTATCTTCCTTTGGTCTTTAAAATTAGGTGACATGGGACCCCCAGGGCCTTCTGGACTGGTTGGCTTACCAGGTGAACCAGGAAAAGGCTCAACTGGAGCGCCTGGAACACAGGGACAACCTGGAGGGCCCGGACCACACGGTGAGCACAAACATAAAATCCAAACATTCCAAACAAAATGTCTGTCTTTCAGACTGGGAATATTGATTTTCTTTATCTGACTGTTAGTTTGTGTTGTGCAAATCCCTAAAACATGTTTATATTTCTTGAACAGGTAGCGTAGGTGTAAAGGGAGAGAGAGGCTACCCTGGACCTCCTGGTCTGGACATGCCGGGACTTCAGGGAGAGAAGGGAGCCTCCGGATTCCCAGGACCCTCGGGCTCCAAAGGACTGCCAGGGCGAACGGGCTTGCCAGGCAGGGACGGGCTGTTAGGAAGCCAAGGTAAGACGGACAAACGGCAAACACATACACAAGAAAAGAAGAAAACAAAATCTAAAAACCTTTTCAGTGATTTGCAATCTTAACTGTCAGTGTTTCTTTTTTCTAGTTTTTCTTGTAAATAATTAAATTCCCTAATAAAATCAACATAATTTACATTTCTTGAGCATTCAATTATTAAGTAGTCATTTCATCAATCTAGTGTCAGTTTATGTTTTTTAAACAGGGAAACGGTACTTTTCCCCTGAAATCTTTTCAATGCATTTACTTTGCTGTGCTTGTGATCAGTGGTGAACCATTGTTAATACAACTTTGTAGTTCCTGCACATGTTTCACATTAAAAGCTTTCAAAGTAAGGGTGGTATTATGTCCTTTGACCTGCTTGCAGGCTTTTATTGTGAAACATCTGTGCAGAGAGGGTTTAAGCGTCAGACATTTTAAATAGAACAAAAGTATAGCAAAGTAGAAGTATTGAGAATAATTTATTGAAGAAGAGAAGTTTTATTGTTACTGTCAATTTCCTTTTTTTAATACATACATCACTCTCACCACTAAGTGGCAGTAATATATAATGTTGAGTGTTGAACTCACCATTCAGTTTGACATGAAGAAAAGGAAGAGTTGACTTTTAGGCGAAAAAAACACTCCTGAGGAAGCTGTATTGGTTTTTTCATGTTGGATTATTTTAATTTATGGTAATAAATAACCATGTGTCTTTTTCGTTGTTAGGTTCTAAGGGTGAAATGGGGGTCATTGGGACACCGGGAATACAGGGATTTCCTGGAAAAGCTGGTACACCTGGATCTGCTGGTCTGAGAGGTGAGGAAGACCAAATGTCTAAGTCATGGAGTGTAAGTGATTGTTTTTTTTTTCTCAGATTTATCAGCTGAAATATTTTTTTCTTCTTCATCTCAGGTGATCCTGGTATCACTGGACAAAGAGGTGGTACTGGACAGTCTGGACCTAAAGGAGAAAGGGGAGAGCCAGGTCTTCAGGGACCTCCAGGGAACATGACCGAAGTTGACATGGAGCACATGAAGGGAGAGAAGGGAGACCTCGGAGACTTTGGTACAAAACTAAATACTGGCATTTAGATCTATGCGAGTACATCCATCATAGAGATATATTACAGGCAGGCCAATTAGGGATGAGCGAGTACACCATTATCTGTATCGGTTTCTGTTCAACAAACTAAATTATCTGTATCCGTACTCGGAAGGGGCGGGACTTCAACTGGAAGTTGGTATTTTTATTGTTTATAAGAACACTATTTACAGAACAGCCTTAGAATTGAGCTTCAGATCAATGTTTTTGATCACAAGAGTAAGAGAACTATTCACAACAAGTTTTTTATAAACTTCAGTGAATAAACTTCAGTGAATCAATGAACACAACACAGTATCAAAAAGTATTAAGTAAAATGCAGGTTTTCATAAACATACTCAACTCCACAAGTCTTACTCAACTTTAAAAAAAATACATTTAAACAGTGATATGGGTGTGTGTGTGTGACTGAACACAGGGTTTCTTAATACCTGTCGTAGTTCTTTTTGGGGGGGATGCTGTATTTTTAATTTCTACATAAAATAAAACACAATGTTATTTATGTGGTGTGTGTGAGTGTGAGTGATTGAGAAAGAGAAGCGCTCGCTCCGTGTGCTCTCTGTCCTGCGGGGCTTTGCGTACCGCGACTCGGCCTGTGGAGCCCGTGCATGGCGCAAGGCTCTCTGTCCACTGAGAATATATGATCATAGATAATGATGTTACATAGGTGTAGCTGTGAACTTTTTCATTCATCACGAGTACGGATATTGACAAATTTTACTCTGATTGGTACTCATGCTCGTAAAAGTTCATTATCCAAACCGGATACTTGTTTCAAACCGAGTATTCGGCTCAACCCTGAGGCCAATGGTTCATTCTGTTTATTTATATATTTAAGTAACAACATTTTCCCATCAGGTAACCCTGGCGTCACCGGAGACAAGGGCCACCGTGGCCTGTCTGGAGACTCTGGTATGCCAGGCAAAGATGGAGAGCCTGGATTACCTGGACAACCAGGTGACCTTTGTGACCACATGCAAAAAACTTACATTTTTAACTGTGTCGACTTCATATCTCTTCACCCTACTCATTTGATTTATTTTGATACATTTTTGCTTCATTCTCCCCGAATTGAATTAAGTACAAAAATATGAATCTTTCAATTTCACTGATATGTCTTAGGTAACAAAGGAGACCCTGGTTTTCCTGGAGAGCCTGGCAGCATGGGACAACCTGGACAGAAGGGCAGTGTAGGAGAGATGGGAATACCAGGTAAAACCGAGTTTAATATGAAATATCTCTCATGTGTATTGTACAAAAGCTAAAGTTGACAATTCATTTGTATGAAACATTATGTTGAATGCAAGTTTAATGTAACTCATTATAAATGGCTGCATTTTGTCTGCTTGTGTGTGTGTTTGTGCAGGTGTGTTGGGTCCAAAAGGTACTAAAGGAGACTTTGGCACATCGGGACATCCAGGATTCAGAGGCACTGATGGACTGAAAGGAGACAGGGGAGCAGCTGGTGATCCAGGTATTGGGATCCCGGGACATCCAGGAGAAAAGGTAATACCCCCTGTCTATAAGATAATTATTTAAGTAAAAACGCCAAGAATTTGTACTTATAAACTTTGGGGGATAAGATTTCCAAGCAGCTTTCAGTAAGTAACATCAAACATCCTCAAATATATAAGTTAAATTTCACATCATTACGAAGGGTGTTTTTAAGTTATAGTCTCTTCTGGCTCCTTAAAAGTTCAGTTTGATTCAGTATTTGTCAAACATGTGAATGTACAGACTTCATGTTTATAACTGTTTTGGGAAACCGACACAGAAAAGTCTCCACTACAAGTATCCACTGAAAATTTGATGCAACAGAACATACTGAAAATAGACAGTTATTAGGAGAATGTAAATTTATGCCCAACAGGGACGGAGCAGGAAACGTAATATTTCCCGATTTACTGACTTTGCTCTTTCGACATAGGGCAGGACAATATAGCCCAAAATCCATATCAATAATCATTGTGATCAATGATGCATCATTCAATTTTGAAGTTTACACTTTTAAAAGTTTAAAAAGTTAAAAGGTTAAAGCTCTTCTTCATGAGCAAACATTGACGAACACTTGATAAATTATCAATTATTTCTTACACATCCTCACTGTGCTCGCACAATGCATAAATATCATATTGATATAAATAATAAGCTTTTGTCATATTGAAATTGATGAAAATGATGTTGTGATAGTTGTTGATAGTCTTTTATTATTTATAATTATTTATAAGGCCCTGTGCTATTTCAACATCTACTGCTGACTTGTTCCACTCAACAATCATCAGTCTTTACTTAGCATTCCTCCTATCCCCTCACAGGGTCATTCAGGTCAGCCAGGATTTCCAGGAACACCAGGAGACAAGGGTCAGAAGGGTCCTGAGGGTATGCCCGGCCAACCAGGACTGCAAGGCTCCAAAGGAGAAAATGGAAGCCTCGGGTACCCAGGTCGGATTTCCCTCTGTCACATTCATCCTGTTTGTCTACAAGCAGAGCTATAGATATTATAATCATACGTCATGTGGTTCTCATAGTGGTGTGTGTACGTGTGTGTGTTGTACAGGTCAGCAAGGTAGACCAGGTGAGAAGGGTACCCCTGGGCTCCCTGGGTCAGCAGGAGAGCACGGTCGTGAAGGCCGTCCCGGTACGTATTTAATTAGCTCGTCAGACAACTGCTCACAATTTAGCCACAGCAAAGATTTAATTGATGTGTTCAAGGTTTAATATAACGTGAGCTTCCCAGTGTTAACCTTGAGAGATAAGTTTTTGTTAAATGTCCAGTGTGTAAGATTTAGGTCAAAAGGATCTATTGGCTGACATTAAATATAAAATAATCGTAGTGATGTTTTCACTAGTGTGTTTCATCTAAATTTAGCAATGTGCCCTTTATATTCAAATACTCGATATTTTCATCAGGAGCGGTTTCTATGACAACTCAAGGTTATCACAGGTTCTCTTTCATGTTTGGAAGGGGAGGGTGAGGTGAGGGGTATTCAGCTGCAACATGCAACTTCACCACTAGATGGCCCTAAATTCTACACACTGAACCTTTAAGATAATTCAGTCTGAGAAATTACTAGAAACTAAACTAATCAGTGAGATATGAAGAAATCTCAGAAAGACGCTTAGAATTTAAGTTAAGAGAAACTTTCAAGATCATCTGCAATGTTATGCCTAATGTTGTGCCTGTGTTGGCCCAACACACACTGACAGTTAGTGTGTGAATGTTCTCCTCCAGGTGAAGGCGGCTTGCAGGGACCCCCTGGTGTTCCTGGAGAGAAGGGAGAGCATGGAGTGGATGGCATCCCAGGATCCTCAGGGGAGAGAGGAGAGCCAGGTTAGTGTCAGAGGAAGTAAATTGCATGACTGAATTGTTGATCAGCTGTTAGTGTACTGACTAAATTATATATTTGTATTTCTCATGATGTTCTTTTATTGTTTTTATTATTGTTCTTTTATCTATTTTGTTTTATTGGATTTCTGAGGATGATCTCACGTTTCATCACTTTGCAGTTGTATTTCATTTTGTGAAGGCCCTTTAAAGGTGCGATAGAAACCCTTAAATTAAATCCTCTCAAAGATAAATACATCACACAAATTTTAAGAATTTTATTTATTTTCTGACTGTGTTTTGGAAAAAAATACTGGAGGGAAAAAACCTTTAGAAATTTGTCGAACACTACCCGTAGGCTTAAATATTTGATAGACATCACAAAAAACTGCCTGTAATATATTTAATTTTATTTATCTTCTGCAGGTTTCCCTGGCCGAGGTTTCCCTGGGCCATCTGGAGATTTTGGTGGCAAAGGTAAGAGTCCTGATCCGAATAACTCATCCATCACTGGAGCTTAACAGAGTTTCATTATGTGACCCTCTTCTCTTTCCTTTTCCAGGTGACAAAGGTAGTCCTGGCTTCCCTGGTACTCCAGGTCACCCTGGAGTCCCTGGTATCAAAGGTGATAAGGGACTTTCAGGATCACAGGGACCACATGGTGAGACAGGAGAGAGGGGAGTCCAAGGTATCTCTCTCGAGGGCCCCAAGGGAGTTACGGGAGAGCCAGGAAAACCTGGAGAAGCAGGTAATTGTGGAATACTTGACATGCCAATAAACTGCATTACATAAGAGCCTGCTTCCCAAATATACATAAGTTAGTATCACAAAACATAGCTGCCTTACAATTGCATAAAAATATTTTTTTAAATATCTCCTCATCATCTGAATGTCTTTATCACACAGGATCCCCAGGAGCACCGGGACCCGGTGGTGTGTCAGGCAGAGATGGACAAAAGGGAGATAGAGGAAATCAGGGTCTCCCTGGTTACCAGGGAGAGACAGGAACGAAGGGTGACCCCGGATTTATTGGAAATCCTGTAGGTCACAAGGCGTTTTTTTTACTATACTTATCATTCATGGTGCTTTCTGATGAGAGATAGCTGATACATGCGCAGTAAGATCATCTTTAAAGCTGCAGAGATTGACACATGTTGTGTCTCTTACAGGGACAAGCTGGACTCCCAGGTATCGATGGACAGAAAGGAGAGATGGGACTACATGGTGTCCCAGGGTTCCCAGGTGACTATATACAGTGTGATATAGTGTGTCTGTGTATAACTTACAGTATGTCTGTAAAGGTGTGTGTTAATGGTGATAATTAACAGATAAAACACACTCAATCTTTAACTCTAGGTGTAAAGGGTAACTTCGGGGACATTGGATTCAAAGGAGAGTTTGGAGACAGAGGATTCACTGGAGAAAAAGGTAATTCAGTATGTTTATATTCAAAATGTGTAAACCAACTGATATCAACATGTTGTACTGTATACTTCTCAAACTTTTCTAAATAAATGATTGACTGAATTTTCTTTTTTCTTCATATTTAATTGTTCTAATAAAATGCAGTGACTAGATAAACATAAAACTAACATGATGTAATGTTTTCAATTTCCTGTACACATTTTGTATGCATTAATGTTCATTGGTGTTTGAATTGTTTGAATAGATTGCTGGTGTTTGACCACAAGAGTAAAAGATGTTGGTAAACTTGAAGATAACAAGAGGGTTGATGTTGTATATTTCAGGTAGTGAAGGCCCCCCTGGTACCCCTGGGCCCCACACCTACATTAAAGGAGACATTGGCTTCCCAGGAATTCAAGGTCTTCCAGGACCACAGGGGCCATCTGGGTTCCCTGGACAGAAAGGACTGCAAGGTGACTTTTTGATTTCAAACACGTCCCTTCATATAATCTCCCTGTGATCCAACTGTTTTCTTCTGCTCACCTGTGCTCCACATCCAGTTTTCTAATCGCTTCATCGTGCTCGGTATTTCCTCTCAGGTATGACAGGTATTGCTGGACTGAAAGGCGAAGACGGCCTTCCTGGATACCACGGTCAGGCTGGAGGCAAAGGAGAGCCCGGTCTGTCAGGGCCACAAGGTGAGAGAGGCTCGCATGGATAAAGATGTTGTTTTGTTGTGCTTTAACTTTTACAACTTATTAATTACTCAATATCTTTAGGACCCAGGGGATATCCGGGCCCCCCAGGACCTGACGGCGTTCCAGGTCAAGTGGGTCAACCTGGCCCCTCCTCCATGGAGCATGGGTTTCTGGTAACCCGTCACAGCCAAACAGTGGAGGTGCCATATTGTCCTCAGGGAACATCGCTCATATATGATGGCTACTCCTTGCTCTACGTACAAGGCAATGCACGGTCTCATGGACAGGACTTAGGTAAGAAACATAACATAAAATTACCGGAAAATAAAAAATAAGCACAGATACAAGATTGAAATGATATACCATGCACAAAGGGGGAGTTTTTTTAGGTAATTTATCTTTCTCATGGTGCCATGTTTTTCTTTTAGGTACGGCAGGCAGCTGTTTACGAAAGTTCAGCCCCATGCCCTTCCTGTTCTGTAACATCAACAACGTGTGCAACTTTGCCTCACGTAACGACTACTCCTACTGGCTCACCTCCCCCGAGCCCATGCCCATGAGCATGGCTCCTATCACTGGTGAAGGCATCAAACCCTTCATCAGCAGGTACGTTCATATTTCTGTCCCCACTGCTCTGTGCAAGATTTGTTCAATACCTGTGTGACACTCAACATACTGTACTGTGTGTGTGTGTGTGTGTGTGTGTGTGTGTGTGTGTGTGTGTGTGTGTGTGTGTGTGTGTGTGTGTGTGTGTGTGTGTGTGTGTGTGTGTGTGTGTATACAGGTGTTCTGTGTGTGAGGCTCCAGCCATGGTGATAGCAGTTCACAGTCAGTCCATCATGATCCCTCAGTGCCCTCTTGGCTGGGACTCTCTGTGGATTGGCTACTCCTTTGTCATGGTAAGACTCCCAGGATTAGGTCTGAGTGCAAGTAAACTATTTGCAGTGGTTGGATGTAACAAAGTACTTTTACTTAGTGACTGTACTTAAGTACATGTTTCATGTATCTGTACTTAATTTAAATATATTTATTTTTAGGTACTCTTCACCTTTACTCCACTATGAGCAAATGTCTGATATATATATATGCAAATATACAAGTTCACATTGTTTTTTATATTCGCAAAAGTAGTTTATAACACAAGGGGAATTAATTCAATGATCCAATCAGAGCAGGCAGGAGAGATTTGACCCCGCCTCTTGCAACAGAAACACCTGAAATAAAAATAAAAAAGTCCTTCTCTGATGTTCTGCTGACGTTTTTTATTGTGTGTGTTTGTGTAGCACACCAGCGCCGGTGCTGAGGGTTCAGGTCAGGCTCTGGCCTCTCCAGGTTCCTGTCTGGAGGAGTTCCGCAGCGCTCCGTTCATCGAGTGTCACGGTCGCGGAACCTGCAACTACTACGCCAACTCCTACAGCTTCTGGCTCGCCACCATCGAAGATGATGAGATGTTTACGTAAGGCAGAGACACTTGCACCCAGACATTGTAACCAATAATGTAAAGGTAGAAGCTGATTTTCAATTTCGCATCTACTGCTCGACCAAACAACTTCATTTCTTGGACACCTGCAAAGTTTGAGGTTGATCAGACGAGTTGTTGTCGAGGAAATCGAAATACAAAAAGACAGAGATTCCTCAATTTATAGTTAGAGCACTGATGTTTTTCTCTCTTCCAGGAAACCCGTCCCGACGACACTAAAAGCAGGCAGTCTCAGAACACACATCAGCCGCTGTCAGGTGTGCATGAAGAGGACATAAGCTCCCCCAAGGCCCGAGTCTTCCATCCTGACGTGCGAGTGACACAGCGTACACCGATGTTCCTCAACTTCCTGTTTTGAAAGGATGGTGCTACTTCCCTGCGTGTGTGAGAGGAGAGAGGGATGGAGACGTGGTTTGCAGAAATCCAGAGATCAAACTTTTACAAACCAGAACACAGAGACCTAAGCCGCCTTTTGCTCCATGCAGAAAAAACTAACATGATCACAATGCTTCTTTAAAGAATGGCACCCAGTTTACCACTGCACTGAGTACATGCCCACTAAACTGGTAAATGAGTGTTCATTTGGAAAGGGTTGTTAGTGTAAGTCAGGTGCTATTGAATCGTACTTATCGGCCTTATTCCAGTTTGTTCCTCTTAAAGTTTCCTTCACTACAAGTGCCACAGCTTTCAAAGATATAGCTGCATTCATATTATAGATTTTCACACCTTATTTACTAATGTAAAGGATGGGACTCACCACTGGTTACTGAAGCTCTAAATCACAACGTGTTGCCCCCACAGACACTTCAATCACAATCACCCTGTTGTAAATATGATGCATTCCTCTCTAACATAGTTCAACATACTCTCCTCAGGTTATTATTGAATTACTTTGTGTGCTATTAGCTCCATTTTTATTTATAAGATTTATGAGAATATATCTGAGTGTATCTGAGAGTATCTGACATTTCATTGATCCGAAAAACCGTGCTTCTGACATCCGACAACCGGCGCCTTACTAACTTACAAAACAGCACTGAAATAGCATTAGCAGGTGTGTGTGTGCGTGTGTACGTAAGTGTATAGGCATGAGTGTGTTTGAGCTGCTTGGAAGTGAAGCGTGTGTTTGCATATACAGTAAATTGTTGCAAAAGCAACGAAATAGACCAAAAAAAAGAAAGAAAATTACCTTTTCTCTGTCAGAACATTGTATGTAACAGCTGCGTGTTTAAGAATTTACTCCTCCCACATTTAATGAACCAAATCTTTCTGATCTCCGATCCCAAAGAAATGCACATGTATATATATATATACAGTATACTTACACATAACATGCTATTCTGCTCATGTACTTGACTGTTCCCGTTTGTGAATGACTGTTTCTATCCCTGTTGAATATTATGCAGAAATTATTTTTGATGAGTAGGAAAGGGTTTTCATGTCACGGCTGCACATTCAAGTCAAACTCATACAGATGAGGAGGATTGTATTTATAAGTGTCTCTGCAGGCTGGCGTGTTTTAAAAAGGTCTTAACATAGGTTTGTGTTATGCGAGAACTTAGTTTCTGTGTCCCCCTTTCAGAGCAACTGACAAGATGCAAAGTTTTCTACTTTTACCCTACACTGACCATAACCTGTTTATATTTGTTGTGCTTGTTTGTGATAAAATGCTCCATGAAGTATTAAACACAGTATCAGCATGTTTTGCCGTCATAAAACAAACAGTGGGGATGATCTTCTTATAAAACACAACCAAACACACATCATCAACGTTTTATATTTTCCGGATCTCATACTGTGTATTTCCTGCAATAAAGTGATTTGTAGAATAATTGTATTAATTCATTCGCCAAATGCGTTTTCCCTTTTTTTCCTTTTGCTCCGTGGTTGCCACTAAATTGCTTGTTTTTCAGCAGGATTAGGTGAAAAACTACTGAACAAATTTCCAAGAAACTTGGTTGAAGGATGGGACATGGGCCAAGAAAGAACCCATTGAATTTTTGGGTGAATTCATACAAAAACTTTTTGTGGGGTGATCTTTTTTTACCAATTTCCATGGGCCTAATTCATGGATTAAATGAATTAAATTAAGTGCAATTTGGTGCACACAAAGCTGTTTGCCAAGCAGGTTCTTTTTTCGTCCGTTACTGAGCAGGATTACGCAAAAATTACAGGACGGATTACCAGAAGACTTGGTGGAAGGATGCAGCACGGGTCAGGGAAGAATCCATTAAATCTTGGATTTAGTCTTTCTTTAACAGTACAAGGATGTTTTTCTACATTTCCCTTAATTTCTCAGAGGATATAGTTCATGGATCTTGATAATGAAAATCAGGCATGTTTTGGGTACTGATAGATATGAGTGTGTGCCATATGGTTTTATGGGACTGTTGTGCCTTCGCGGAGGTATGTGCTTTTTAAGTGCCCTTCTAGTTTTACTGGGTCTGTAAGCATGAAAGTAAAAGTACCTCAAAAACGGCCACAAGAGGGCAGCACAAGCACGATTAGTAAATAAGTTGCTGACTGTTCATGGTGTCACGGCTTTCCATCTGGCTGATTCACCAGCCCACAGTGTTTATGGGTTTTACTGTCATTGGCCATTATTTCTCTAAAACACAGCGCGAGCCGAGCCTGGATCTATCTTGAACTCAAGCCTCTGCACCAACACTTCCACAGGGCAATGCAGCCACTACCTCAGCACTTCTGCTGGGACGGTGGCCAATAAACCCGTTCACCCCATGAAAACATAAACAGATCGATACACTCCGCAGAGAAACAGATAACCCCTCCTTTCATCTCCACTCTCGTCTTTCATCTATTACCGGAATCCTATCCCTTGTTTCCTCTCTTGTCATTCGACGGGGAAACATGGGCCTTGACCCCTGACTATCTTCATCAACATGCCTAACAAGGCCTTGACCTCCGACCGGCCAGTGCAAGGTCACTCAGGTGGGAGTCACAGAGCATGGTGCACCACACTAGAAAGGTCAAGTGGTCAAATGACAGATGCAACTGAGAGCAAAGGCCTAATGACCACGATCAAGACCATTGTTGCAAGACTTACTGTAGGTGTCTGCAGTTATGAAAAGGTTATTTTCACCGACAAGTGGTAAAATGTAACTCAAGAGACAATAGACACATTTATTTTCAAATCCAAATCAGTATTATACATTGTTTCTGTCAAGATGTGATTAAAAATGCTTCTAGAATTTGTTGAAGTTGGATTTAGTCGTCATTGTTGGAAATGCTTATTAACAGGTATCAATCAATTCGACAGTAGTTTGTGTCTCATAACAAATTATTAGGATTGAAATATTGATTTAGACATTTTATGCAGTCTTTTGATTTAGGAGTAAAACATATGTCAGTTAAAAGGAACAGATAAGCCAATAAGTTGTTGGAAAGAAAATAAAGAAAAGTGACTGAGTCAATAAAGTAATTCATTTAAAAACAATTTAAAACATGGAAGCATTTAACCATGAAATGTACTGTACGCTGTATGCTCAACAAACAAATGTATTATTTTATGGTGAATATAGAGTGGCAGTCAGGGGAGTGCTAACCTTCACCAAAGGCCGAACAATGCAACACATGATGTTTTATTCTTATAGTAGAAAAGTCAAAGTAACGCGGTCTGATAATCTCATTGATTTATTTGTCATAAAACATAGTTTAAAAAATGTAAAAATAATACCTGGATCCGACCCTTCATCCACATCCATGCCAAACGTTGATAGGTTCTTCTCAAGCACAGGCTTTATCACTTCACCCAAGTTTTGTGGAAATTGGTTCAGTATTTTTGGCAAAATCTTGCTAAATTTTAATAAACCAACAAAAGAAAAAACTGGCACACAGTAGAGTGCCCATCAGTCTCCTTATATTCTGCAACAAATCCTTCTTGTTTGAACAAGTTTTTTCTGTTTCTCTCTGTGTTGATCCAAATTGTAATGAGTTCATTTTCAGCTCATGTTTCATCCTCCCACCAAGTTTCGTGTAAATTCGTTTAGTCGTTTTTTGCGTAATCCTGCTGACAACAAACAAACAAACAAACAAACAAACAAACAGAAAGACAGGGCTGAATGTCATTTATAATACAGATATGACATCTGAAGCACATAAATCACTGGAATTCACGTGCAAATAAACACATCAATGCCATGTGTTAGGGTCAGCGCTCAGCCTTGCTCAGGGGCTTTAGAGTTCAAAACCTCTTTTAAGTGTTTTAATCTATCGGTTGTTTGCCGATACCGCTAAGTTGAGACCCGAGTTAAGGCGGGGATCACCGTCAGAGAGCTGGGATTTATGCTGGTAAAACTTCACTGCAATAATCTGCCCGGGAAGTTGCAAGTGGAGAAAAGTAAATAATCGAATAAAGGGGAATTTACCACATAATAATAATAAAACTGAATTTAATTGAGTAATGACTGTTTCTCGCTCATACGACGTTGAAATGAAATGAAATAAACACCTGCATTTTAAATACTGGCCTTGCCTCTTGCATGAACTAAATTAGAATATGTCATTCCTACAACTTACTACATGTTTTCCAGAACATGTTTACGATACAGTTTGGGAATGTGCCAGGAGGTTAGTGTGACCTTTCTCCTCAATGGATCAAGCGCAGAGGTCACCACCTCCACCACCACCACACCCCCCTGACCTGAGCTCTGCCTAATACAGATTAGCTTGCAACACAGCACGCAACCCAAAACGTAACAGAAGCCATGCAGGGCGAACACTCACAAACAAACAGGCTCACGAATGTGCACGAGTCTGCACACACACAAAGTAAAAATGGACTGTGAGTGGGAAGTGCAATTTAAAGCCGAGTAGGTCAACACCTCCACCAGTCACATTGTTTACTGGTAAGCTGACAGTTGCCAGTAAGAACTCTTTAGTTTGATTTAAGTGGCTTTTATGTATAAGTCCTTTTACTACAGCTGCTATTAAACTTAACTATTACATTTAAATTGGTTGGACAGCATTTGAATTTTTTATGTTTGTAGTTTGTTTGTATTTGGTGTTTTGGTGTATTTTAAAGTCCTGCACAGCCTCCCAGTTGTCTTTAGTTATTCCGGCAGGTTAAAAACAACACATAAATTTGAAATTCAAAGTCAGTTGGACGGTGAGTGAAACGTTTTACAGTGTAAAGATTGTGTAAAGTCACCAAACCTAATAAAAAGTTGGGAGGCTGATGTCGATCAATTGCAGTTTGTACACATTCACAACGTCTTTAATGTATTTAACCTTTATCCCTGCAGCCAATCAGCTTTTCCCATTCTCTGCCTCTTGGATATAAACAATCAGTATTTCCTGTACGTTGGTGAATGCTGCAATCCTGTGTGTCAGTCTGTCGGATTTAACGAAGTGATGGTCAGTTTGCAGTGAACTGTCTGCAAATGTCTCACCCTGATGCTTGTTGAGATAAATGGGGATTGAAATGACCACATCTAGAGACGTCTTATCAGGTAACTTCTGTGAAAACACCAGCGAATGTGGAGCATGAATGTGTTCCGGCTTTGAAGAATAGAATTTAGAAGAGCCAATACTATCATCACCTTTCAAAATTCAAGAGAGAAACAAAATTTGAGAAAAAAACGCAGAGTATATAATGTCCCATCCACTAACATGGAGGAAGAAGGACAATTAAGACAATAAAACTGTGCTAAGTTTATGTTAACTGTTTATGTTCCTAGCTTCAGTATTTCAAACACAGATGAAATTAGCCCGTCAGCAGAGTTTGGCTCTGATCTGATCGTGATCTCAGTAGGATCATTACTCCGATGTGCTCGGATGAAGCCAAACATGGTGCTTCCTCCATCCTCCTCATCGGCCTCCTCTTCCTCCACAGAAATTTCAAGTCAATGCACAGTGTCCACTCAGAAATATGGAAATAGCAATGGCAGCACATGAATGAGAGGAGAACAGAACGCCTCCGCAAGCCGAGCGGAGGAGTAAAAAGGATGAGTGGACGTCACAGTAACAGAGAGTGCGTGGGTGAGAGGGGAAGAGTGGGAGTGCGTCTGTGGGAGGCATGTCAGTATAGCTCTCAATCTGTCTTTACTCTTTGTTCCTCTCAATTAAATAATTGAAATTTTTGTAAAGATCTCTTCATAAGTCTCTCACTGTCATCGTCTTAATTCATGCGAAAATACATAGGTGAGGGCTCAAGTCGGCAGATGGTGGGCTTAGCTTGAAACAGGAAGAGACTGTTATTCTGTCCAAAGAGAACAAAATCTGCCTGGCAGCACCCACAGAGCTCTTAAATATACATGTTATATCTTGTTTGTTTAATCTTTACAAATGTGAAAGTGTAAAACGGTCATGTTGGGTTTTTACGGGGATTTTAGCAGGGACTTCCTGAAATCCTGTCGTCACTGTGAGGTTGGAGGGCAACCTGCAGTAACTGCTGAATCTCCCTGTTATGCTCTCGACATAATGTTAAGTTAGGCTAAGCAGTTAATGCAGTAAATGTACCTTCTCATTTAACACTCAATAACTGTATTTCTGAAACAGTCTAAGTTTTGTTTCTGGATTCAGATTCAGGGGGAAGTGAAGCATTAAGGACGGCCGCTCTGTGGTACAATGACTGGCAGTGAGCACAGGACTGTCTGTTTGGCCCTTCTGGACCGTCAGTGTGATCAGATGGTTGGCAGTCGTGGATCGTTCAAGTCTCGGCCTGGGAACAGAGAGCGAACATGGGACGTGATGTTTGTGGAAGTCAGACAAAAAATGGGAACCATGGAAACACCATCCTTGGAGACAAATCTGCTAGATGGAAGAAAGAAGGTAAAAAAAGAAATACGCTGTGTGAGAGTGAAGCTCCTGAAATGCCTGGTTTTTAGTCCGACACATACTTTCTTGCCATTGTGATGTCATGTGCGATCATTTGCTCCACATTTGCATAATGCACAAAAAAAAAAGTAACGCAAAGTGAGAGCAGAGGCCGACATTTCCTCCGTGCGCTTGACCAATCACAACAGAGTTGGCCGGCTGGTCAATCAGGGCAGACTGGGCTTTATTGGGAGGGGGGGGCCTTAGAGAGACAGAAGCTAAAATAAAAGGGTTACATATGGTGGAAATGCACCTTGACGTTGGTTGCCACTCGCCAATAAACCGAACAAAGAAGAAGAAAGAACAGAGTGTTACAGACAGAGGCTGATAAGAGGACCTTCAGCAATAGACAGTATGAGAAAAGTGATTTGTTTTCTGAACGTTAGGGCATGTTAACCCTTTCAAGTAATATCCCAAATTATGAGCCTGCATATGAGCATCATATGTCTCCTTCAATTATTTATTGTTGACTAATAATTATAGAAAATACAGTAGTTTTTTTAATTTATTTATCTGCACACAGGCTGTTCTTTGCCATGACTCTGGATGTATGTATGTCTTCTTTGGTTGTAAATGTAGTTCACAATTTAAGTGTTGAACTAAGGAAAACAAGGAACACTCTGTACGGTCCAGTCTTCACACCAACAAGGAGTGGTGAGTACTGCTCTTTCAGAGTAGGAGGGGAGGACTGTGGGTGTTGTGTGAACACCAGCAGCAAAGGGTGTGAAGACTCATAGTTAAAAAATACACTCTCATGAGAACCCAACTTTTCCTGAACCAGATACATCAATAAAGAACAGACGTGATTCGCTGAAAATGATTTGTATCGTTGTGCATGCGGATCAACATGGCGACTGAGACACTTCACCCATGACCGACCAATATTTCCGTCATGATGACCCAAAGTGATGGCAACACTGTCTTGAGCTGCATGGTCTTGTCACATCATGATTTAAATTACCAACTAATGATTTTTAAACTATGTGTTGAGACAAAATGCACAATTGATTATGCATGACACTGCCATCTGTCTTAATGTCACTTCTTCGTGTTGAAGGTTGGGGGGGGGAGCTCTTGGCTCACTGCACAGTGTTCGTTGGTGGTGATTTAACGACTACATCGCAACTTACGTTTCAATTTCCTGGACAGACGAGTCTGCAGCAGCGTATCATACTTAGTAAATAACCTTTTACCGTGTTTCATGCTAAATTACCTCAGTTAATATTACAAGCTGGATGCAGGAATCTCTTAACAACTTGGCTGCTTCATTTACATGCTGGGTGAAGTCATTACTTACCTCAAGCACCATTAACAAATGTGCTCCTACTAAAAGATGTCCAATTACGACAAATTAAAAGGCCATTCAGGCTGAGGCTCCATCAGCTTACTAACACTGACAATCTTCAACAACTCAGTGGAACGTTCAAAATAAACTGAACTAAACAAATTGTTTAGTTCAATAGTAAACCTTTAGAGGAGAGGGTCAAACAAAACCATTTCACTTTTATACACTGCATCACAGGCTGCACTGAATCTCTCAGCCATCGGTTGTATATAAAGATGGATCAGATGACTGCTCCCCAAAAGTGAGGCCAAATCATATTTATCACCCCCTGGTGACTGGCTGCAGTATAGCTCACCTCCAAAAAAACACACATTTAATATTTTTTTCTCAAAGATCGTTTTTCATTTCAAGTGGTTATTCTCACACTGATTGGTTAGATTTTTCAGCTTATTTTGGTTTTAATTAGTAATTGGATGCTACAAAAACTGAAAAAGCTGAAGTCTCAGCTGATTGACAGCTGAGACTGACTCACGATTGGCGGGACTTCGTGGCTCCACCTTGACCATTACTGTGCACATTGTAGCTCCAAATGACATTAAAAGATCAAGATGGTGGCAGGAACTCTAGAGGTAAGTGTGCTAAATGGGCTGCAGCATCCCCTACTGGTGAGGAGCTATAACTGTAGGGTAAAAAAAGCTTACCAACTAATGTTACCAACTAATGAGATATAGATAAATTGTTGAGTAAAATGATCCAAAGCTGGTGTAAATGTTGGCCATTCAAATTTAACCAAATATAACCATGTGTACTGTATTTAATACGACACCCTGGATGGTGGCATCCATATCTGGGATATTTTAGCTTCATTTTTGTACGAGGGTTGGAGACGTGTCGTCCATCTTTGTATACTGTACAGTCCATGGTCACAGAACATTATCTGCCGTGCCCTATTTGTGTTGTGCACACCGTGGTTAGCCGATTACATTGTCTACGATGTTGTTTGCTCTTTCAGAAAGCTGCATTGTTGATTTTCCCAGCAGGTGCTGAATTATTGAGCAAAGCCATCATCACACCAGCAGACCAAGTATTTACAGTACTATTAGGGTTGTTGTGGTGTTAATGGACACTTCCAAAAGCTTTTCTGAAGGCCAGAGTAACACCTGCATCAACAAAAACACACTCACGTGCACACACGCTTGCAGACACAAATGTTGTCACAGATTTGTTGTGTGTGTGTGTGTGTGTGTGGGGGGTGGACCCTCATGGGACTCAGTTGTTTTTCAACAGTGGTCTGCGCACGTCAGAAAATGTGCTTACACCATGGCAACACATGCTGGCTCAACAGTATTATGGAACGTAGCTGTCCTTCAGCGTCTCAGGAGACTTCAGATTAAACACACAATCACATGCAGGAGCCCTGTGGTGACAACATGTATGAAGGATGTAACAGACCCCTAAAGACTTTACCTTTCCTGGGTTATTTTCTGTGTCTTTTTCATCATCATGGGCAACGAGGGCAAAGCTATAAAGAGGCCGGTAACTGCGATCCCCTCCAGAGAGATAAGGGACGCCTTTGACCTTTCACTGAGCTCTGTGGAAACTTCCATGTTTGCAGCCTCCACCACGGACTCCCCCTGCTCCTCCATCAGCTGACAAACTGTTACATAAAGCGACAATATTGCCACTATGTGATTTGCTCCCTGACCTGGTCACCCTTACCATTTCACTTTCCCACATGCACACAGAGCCTCAAAGTAGGACTTGTAAATACCCCTGATGGCTACATGCATGAAACATTGCTGAAAGACTGAGGTTAAAGCTACAAGCTTCAGGCCAAACAGCCTCACCACCAACTAATGAAGAGCACACGTAAAAAAAAAAAGAGTATCATTGTTTTATTACTGTCATAGACTCTGTAAAAAGATTGACGACATGACGGCCCCAAAAAGTGAAGACATATCATCTTGATCGCCCCCTGATGGCTGCTTACGGCATAGGTCATAAACCCCACCTCATCCACACTAGTGTGCTGGGACATAGGTCGAACTAAAAAGTCAGCCAAATACATTTTTCTCAAAAATGGTTTATGTCATTTTAGATACACAGATGTATCTTCAAGCGTTCATTTTTCTTTTTCTTATACAATTTAATTATTTGACGCTATAAAAACCGCTGAGACTGACTCATGGGTTGGTTGAGCGCATTTATCGGTGGGACCTAAATGCTGCCGCTGTTCATCAAGATCACTACTGCACAGACGCTGGCTCCAAATGGCATCATCAGTGCAAGATGGCTGAACCTCTATTTTTGGCTTCATTTTTGAACAACGGGAGGATATGGGGAGGTGTCGTCCATCTTTATATACAGTCTGTTGAGAGCTTTTCAGCCATTCGAAGGTTTTATAGTTCTTGCACAAAACATGCTTGGATGCTTCCTTTATAAAAAAGTTTGTGGTCATGCAAAATAGGGCTTAGATGTATGATGCATATTTTCAAAATGTAGATTTTTGTTTTTAGTAAATGAGTTAATCTCAACACTAAAGTAAAGGGATGGTTTTGGAAGTGATGCTATGATTATTTTCCAAGCTAATCGGTGACTAATACTCTAGGTTGAATAAATTATTCATTTAATATTTCTCCTTGCAATTTATCGTCTCTCCTCGTGCTGTCATGTGACCATTTCTGCCCATTTGATTTTGTCTCTGTTCATGTCCGTTGTCTTCTGTGCTCTGCACTACTTTAGTTCAAGCTCGTAATAACGTTCTAATCTTAATCATCTTTTAATTTTTCTTCTTTATAGATGGAGGTGTGGAGGAGATGTCTGACGGTTTAATTTCAATCGGAGGATCAAATTAATTTATGCAGCAGGTTTATTGCAATTAATGCATGTGAGGCCTTGTGACTGGCTGGGAGCTTTTCCAGACTGAAACTTCCCAAACGATCTGAATTGATGCTGACAGAGCCATGCTGTGTCTGGTCTACATTTATTAAAGGTTGACAGTGTGTAACTAAAGAAAAGGCATTGCTGCTGATGGAGAAGAGTGAAAGCGTGAAAGGCGGCAGTAAATCCTTCCATTTCGACGCTGTCACACATGAAGGCTCTGATCGTTTCTTGCATATCAAAGCTCCTCCCACACAGTATCGCTGTCAAGGCCCATCTCAGGAGGCCGCAACCTGCAGGACCATCATTACTCACATCCCAAATGCCTACAGATACAAATGTATATCTAATGACTTTCTCCTATATATCCTTTCAATACGATATATAATTTATTCTGTACACAAGGCTAGCCATGCGTAAACCCGCTGCCTCTTCTCTACACTGTTTTTCCACACAAAGCTTTTTCCATTTCTGCTGTTGGTCTTTTGATTATTCTTGGGGTGGAATTTAATGTCATATAAGTTATTTAAACATCCCCCTATCGCTTTAATACACTATGCACTATATGTGCCTTTACTGCATACATTTTACCGCCCACACATACATGAACTTTTACACATGCACATAATGTTTGGACCTAGATATTCATTAACGTGGCCTCACTCTTGCCATCTTGTCGAAACCACATTAAACGGAGAATGGGACGAATAAAATGTGTGTATGTAAATGTGTGTAAATGAAGAGCTGTGCTGCAGCGTCAGACACTGGCAGCAGACGTTGTCAGTGTTGCGGTGGCTGCAGGAAGAAAACCTGGATGCCACGGCCCGTAGGTTCCCTGCCCCCCTCGAGTAGAACCCTCTGACTTGATCTCATTATTCCATGCATTCTCTTAATTCTCTTACAAAATCATTACAACTGAAATGTAGAATTGTGCTTAATATATGCACAATTAGGCCTTGTCTGAATCAATTGTGGTAATCTTAATTAAACAATGGATTCACTATTGAGTAAATGATCAAGATCTTAATGCTTCTCTTTTGTCTGTTCCTATAGCCACCGTACTGCAGAATGTATAATGTTCTTAATAAGGATTTTTTTTTTATCATCTTTAGTCGTCTTTTTCACAAGTTTGATTTAGACTTTGCAAAGGCCTATACACTTTCATGTTGAAGACAGTGTCTTTACAGGATAAAGCTGCACATATTATTGTCATTTTCAGAAAGATCTAATGAAAAGATCTAAACCAACTATGCATTAATGTGTCTGTAAGCACTTTCCTATACCCCGTCTGTGACTTCAGACCCCATCCCCAGTTGTTCCAACCAAAGATGAAAAAGAAAATAGGTCACAAATTTGCAGTTTGATTTTTATGTATAAAAAAAGTATTTGAGTGTATTCAACTGGGATTGACTCAAAATAAATTGCAGTGCCCATTTTCATCGTAACAAAAGACCACATCAAGCTGCACAATGTCATGACTGACTGGTGGTCTTTTATTGAACAATGCACCACTTTGGTCCAGATTGAGATTCGCAAGCATTGGATGGATTGACATGAAATTGTAAAAACACGGACGTCTGTGGTTCTGAGCGATAAATCCTGTATCTCGACAACCACTGGATGTATTGCCATATTTTTTTTATAGACATTTATGATATCCTCAGGATGACTTGAAACAACTTTAGTGATTCACATTTCAACTAGTCATAAATTGGTCAAAACATTTTATTGGTCAAATTCTTTGGTTCACACCCACAAAACTCACATCTGTGTCAGATTACCTTTGTGTTGAGTTATATTAGTTTGTTATATTAGTTAATCATCAATATCATTATTAGCATGGTAAGACATGAAACTAATACCCATTACACAAATATTAGCGCATATATGTGGGTTTTTAAAATGTACGTAAACCAGCTTAAAAAAAGGCTCCTTTTACCACTAGTTTACATTTGTGTTGGGAATCAGAGCAGGATGTGAGCTGCCGACTGGTGAAATGGATCCATGTGTCTTATCCGCAGATTGGTTTTTCCCGTCAATGTCCGCGCCTCAGTCCGAAAAGCTTTGGTTGGCATTCAACTGGCTTATTGTTGTAGCCCTGACAGCTGCAAACTACACATCAGATAGTCTGTATAAAAATAAGGTGCAGCCGCTGTGGTTCTGGTCTAACAGCACCGGGGTGGGTAGGTGACAGCTTCTAATGTTTGAGCTCTCTGAAAAAAACATCCCTATGTGGAGAGGGGGCTAGTCTGCTGATTAGAGCTGGAGCCGATACGAATCCCTGACTACTGGAACATGTGACCTGAGATTTTGAATACTGTTTGTCCCCTTTCACGCTCAGGACAAAAATCCAGATGTTAATGGTTGTTGGATGTTTGTTTTAGTATTTTTTTTTTTTTAAATAGGCTTAAGCTGGAGAACATTGTCAACACCTGCTAAACTTCACAGAGCCAAAAGCATAACTGGATCTCAGTCTTAATAAACTATGAGATATGAGTTATGTCATGGTTAGGGTCAGGATAAGCTGACAACACTTGTTTTCGTGTTTTGAGTTTGAGTGAACGATTTGTTGGTTTTATATTTTGAATGTTTCAGTGTCTGTAGGTGGATTCATTCAGATTTAGGTGCATTGAGCCGCGTATAGATGTTTTGTAGCATTTTTTGTGATTCAGGATGCAGACAGTTGTAGTTGTCTGTCCCGCAGGGGGTGTCCAGTGCCTGAGGAGGATATTTCCTGTGTAGCTCTGGCAATCGGTCCACCTCCTCACATCCTCCTCTTCCTGCGGTTGCAAAAACCACTCTATTACTCCTCTACCCACACAGGCAGCCTGTGACTGATGAATGCACAGGCTGACAGTTTACCCTACTACACCATGTATGTGATCTTCACCCACCACCAGCTCTAACACGTTGAGAGAACTACGTTGCTGTATCTCACAGCCTGTATGAAGATAACCTACAATAAACGGCTTAATTCTCAAAGCGGCGAGTTTGTTTTCAAGCCAACCAGTGTGATTCACTGTAAAAGAGGAAGACGGACGCGGATCATTCTGAAATGTTAAATATTTAACAGCTGCAGGCCTCTGAGCAATAGAGGGGAGGGTAAAGAGGAGAGGGGGAAGGAGGGCTGAGAGATGGGGGAGGAGGAATGAAAGTGAGAAATATGAGCGAAAAGAGGGTAGAATGATATAAAACTCCAGCCTTCTAATTTCAATGTAGACCTCATTACATATTCATGTGACAGCGCAGCCATTATGCGCGTGTGTGAGTTTGTGTGTGTACTGTGCAGCCAGGGATGATACATATTACCTATCACTTCCACTTTAATTGCAAGAGATGGGGCACTCATATCAATAATTCTAATGATACCTAAAAGCAAATTCTCATTTTTCAAATGATTTGCTTGAACATGCTCTCTGGAGTGTTAGATGAATGTATTTATGTAGGCTATGTAACTGCGTCTAGAATATGCTATTATGACTGATTCTTTCATTAGCAAAGCTTCTGTGGTAGCATGGATTTATATATATCTGTGTATGTGGCTGTGTATCCTGTGTGTGTTTTGCGTGCATGTGTCCATGTGGGCCCCTCTGTCTCCATATAGATTTTCATTACAACCCCTATCAGCGTCCAATTTATTAGATATCGCGTTGAACTTGTAGCATGTTTCACCTCAAAGAAATTTGATTATGGTGCAAATTGTGTGTGTATGTGAGCGGCATTCAACAAATTATTTATAATAATTTGAAGTTTATCTACCCTAATTAATAACATTTAATGACATTCCAAAACAAGAATGATTCATCTCGGAACAAAGTCTAGGAGAGTGCACAACTCCGCCAAGGCCCAGCAGTCGCCTTTAGAAACCACGCTGAAATCCATAGATCCAGATTTTTATTTGCGATCTGCACCAAATTGCACACACTCATAAACATCAGTCCTCAAAATTGGCATTCTTTATTTAAAAGAATAAAATTAAATCCATTCATTATTCCCTGGGAAAATGGTGAAAATGTCTAAAGAGCCCTATTATGCAATGTTAAAGAAAGAGAACGGAACGAGTGCTTCCTTGGGTCATGTTCCACTCCTCCACAAAACTCATGGTAATCAGTTCAGTAGTTTCAGTATTCCTGCTAGTCAAACAGAATGACACTCGGTAGAGCCCATTCCGACGCCAAGGCCAAACAGTCCTTGAAATTCAATCAAGCTGCACCAAATTACACACACTCATAGATTTTAGTCCCCTGATCATGCCCAATCCCATCATAACCCATGTGCTATGTATTGGGAAATTAATGAAAATGTGAAAGAAACATCCTATTTCTGCATCACTGCAAAGAAAGTCCTGGATGTGCCCCTTTGTCCGGATTTGTTCCAAAATTGAACGGGTTCTTTTTTTATCCAAGTCACATCCTTCCACCGAGTTTTGCGATTCAGTAGTTTTATTGTTTTGATCCTGCTGACAAACAAACAAACAGACCAACAGACAAACCAACAGACAAAACATAACCTCCTTGGTGGAGGTAATAACTGCATTGCAGGCAAAAGTTTTAACCTTCGTTGCCATCATGTATTCAGCGCTGATGAATGAGAAAATGCACTTAATTATAGATGATAATAAAAAATAAATTTAGAGGTAAAAAAATATATGATGACATCTCACCCATGTAACTACACCTGGAATGCAATGATGGATAAGAAAGTTAAGTATAATTAAAATTCATTAATTTCAGCAATGGGAGTTTGCCATATGTGTTGTTTATTAGTTTCAGGTTCAACTTTAATGGGGACATCGGTGATTGAGTTGACATTAATGGGAGTATACAGTAAAATGATGCATATGTAATGAGGAAGTAATTAAAAACATATATTGGATAAGCCAATAAACTATTAATGGCACCATAAGAAAACAAATAAAAACAAGAGCTAATTTTAGATTAACACTCAAACAACCATCCTGCACTTTATCCTCATAATAAATTACAAGGTTTTTTTTGTGAGAGGTAATTAAAACATTTGAGAGGGTGATTCTCTTTTTGTTGGGGGAAACCCTGTTCGAGTGTCACGAGTGTCACCCTCTCATTTGTGGCAAAAAGTAATCAACGTCTAATTTAAACACTTGATTGGCTAATTACACTACATGCATAATTTAACTCTGTGACCTCCCTCGCTCTCTTTTCTCTCTTCATTAGAAAATGTGAGACACACACACACACACACACACCACTTTCTGGACTATGCAGATCGAGTTTAGAGCCCTATTTCTCTTAATTTTAACATAAACAAAAAACAAATAAGCTCTTTAGTTAAGATACTTTATATGAATGCGAATCTGCTTTTTAAATTATATTTTCGAGTTTGTCACGAAGGGACTTGCAACCGTAGCCTTCAGCCTTCCGCAGTCTTTCTGAGGCACCTGGTACTATCGCTATAAACCTTGACCTTTAACATCATGTGATCCCGACAGCTGAGCTCATCCTCAACCAGTAGTTATGTTTAACCCAACAGATTGTCATTGTGTCTTTTTTAAGCAAGCCGTGCCGGTCTTACAGGATCAGAAATATGCTATTTGTGTATTTTCAAAATCATCCTCTGACACAGTTAAACTTTAATTGGGCCTGTGCCTGGCTGTTACGTGAAGCAACTGCTCATGTTCCATGCACAACAACATGAGAACCTTGCAAAGTTCATCATTTTATTATGTTTTGTGTCTGGCAGATATATGGAAAGTGATATTGTCAGCAGTGGAAAGAAAGGTAATATATTTGATGGGTTCCTTACTGTCGTCAGTGTTGAACCACAGTCGCTGAATCCTTCGGGCGTTGTGTCCTACACATTCAGATTGTTTTCTACAGCCAGTTAAAGTGGATTATAATCATAGTGTGTCTCAAGGGAGCATCAGTAACTGGATTGTTACTGCTTCCCTGCCCTCGTTTCATTTTATCCATGGAAAACTGGGACAATTACTGCTAAAGAGAAAAAAACACCATTCAGGAAGAGAAGGTGTTGGTTGGGATTGTGTGTTTGTTGTGGAGTTGTTGAGATTGAGATTTTTGTATGCCTCAAAGTTGAATGGGTGGTCCTCAACTGTTGAAATATGCTCACATTCATGCTTCTGAAGAGCAGCACTGATGAAAAATAAAACCAATAATTGTGACTGAAAACAACCATCATCGTTTCCAAACCAACTCCGATTTAGCCTGAGCAGCTACTGGAGCCACCCCAGACCCTTTTTAAACACACTTTTAAAGACATTGCTGTTCACCTTTAGGTTAATTGCAGATCTGTCCTTGTTTGATCTGCTAAAAATGGTTCTAAGGGACTAAAGTTGACACTGTGTGTGTGTTTCTTGTTTTGGTTGCCTCTTTAAGACCTTTTACAGCATTAACACTGACCTGGTCAGGACCAGTAGACCTCATGGGGACCAAAGCTCAGTCCTAATGCATGTGTCATTTCTGAGGCTGAGGGTAAGATCTGAATTGTGGTCAGGTTCAGGTTAGGGATAAGGTTTTGATTAGGCTGTTCAAAATGAATGGAGGTCAATGCAAAGTCCTAATAAGGATATATGTACAAACTTGTGTGTGTGTGTGTGTGTGTGTGTGTGTGTGTGTGTGTGTGTGTGTGTGTGTGTCCACAGTATGAATGTGTGAACTTGTTGGTGTGAGAAACGTGATGTTTTTCAGAGAAGAGAACAGAACATTAGATCAGTGGATCAGCTGATTCTAAGTCACAGCATGAAAACACACAAACACACATGAGTGGGTAACTTCCTACACACTCCCACTCGGATCAGTTGTGTTTGTTTTTTCTCTGCTGTAAGTACTGTACACGCCACCTACATTCCTCTAATCTTTCTTCCTCTAATCTATGTGTGGACTGTGACTGACCCCAAGGAAAAAACATCCACAAACTGATTTGTCATGATGCTGCATTGGGCAAAAAAGATCACGGCCCTGAGCCAAACACTGCCCACAATTTCCTCCACTATGAATAAGCTGGCAAATATCAGCAGATCTCACTTCCGTCATTGAATCTGTATTCAGACTCAGATGTTCAAATAGAGACCAAAACAAATTTCATTTAAAAGTTGATCATATATTATTTCTCTATGAACACAGACACATAAGAGTGATTTTTATTCACTCTTTCTGTCCCAGTCATGTTCCCCCCTTTTTTGATTGAAGCAGAGATGGGGGCTCATGTATCACTGTCATTTATATCTAACCATGTGACTCCAGATAAGGCATAATTATGACAAATGACTGATGACGGTATTATGGAGCCTGAATATCACATGGGTTCATATCCGTTTAATCAAAGCTACAGGGAGCTAAGATTTCAGCTGGCAGGCTGCTGTTATATCTCTCCGTGTGGCCAGGAGAGTCATTTGTTGGGGGGGGGGAGATGTGCTCATGAATAAATATGTTGTCTATGTATGTCTTCAGCCTACATAAACATTATCATTGGTCTCTCCCCTGGCCACATAAGCATGCTGCGACCGTGTCTGACTGATATGTCTCCTGTCCCTTCTAATGAGCTTATCAAATAAATATCTGTCTCAGTGACCTGTGAAATGAGAAAACCCACGTCATTCTCTGTACAATAGATTCTTAAAAGGGGTTGGTAATAATGTGAGGAGATAAGCCGGGGATCTTCTCAAAGAGTCCGATTTTCATGGCACAGAAAGGTCTCAGCCAAATGTTATGGGGGAAAATGAGAAGCTGCACAGGGCAACAAACAACAAGCAAACCCCTGCAAAGCCATTACCACACAATGTAGGTGAGGCATTGAGCACGACATCACAAACAGCTATAATTGACTTTCTGAGACCGTTCTACAACAACTCTCCCCAACTTGCAGATTAATCAAAAAAAATATATTAAGTCCATGCCAATGAGTTGGTTAACTGAAGTAATCAAAACTATAATCACTTATGCTGTGGCTCAATAGAGGCGCGGGCGACCGTGTCCAATAACACGAGGATCTCCATTGGCACATGCCGTCTTTCCTCCAGGTCAGCCAGGTGATCAATCAGCACAAAAATTTACCAGAAGAGAAATGTCAATTTTCCTCCACTGTATTGATCAGGGAATTGAGTCAATTATGGGTGACAACCTGAGATTGAATGGAGCAATCTATATCGTATGTGCTCAAGAGCACGGAAAACAGCTTTCATTACCATTTACTGGTTAGAATATTGGATTAAGGAAATTACAGGGGTGAGAGGGAACAGATGTTTAAAGAAAAAAAAAATGAGGCGAGCCTAAATGGTGACCATGCTGCCTCCTCGTAATAGTGCAATGAATTTTTCCTGGCAAATTTTCTCATTCATATGGAATGCATAAAAAATATTGATCCTTTCCTTTTCTACAGACTTGGTTTACATATTTGACGAAGGCACAAAATTTAGAAATTAACATCAAATATTGTTTGATCTCAAATGTGGAAATATTAATGTTAAATATGTTAAAGGGGCTCTATGAACAAATATGTATTGATGCACTGACAAAAACATACATAATATGGTTCCATACATATTGACATAGTAACTTTTTGAGGGGAGTAATAATAAAAAAAAAATTACAGTCCGTGAGACACTTTAACAACGAACAAACCATTTAAGAAAACGTATTGGATGTATTTAGGATCGATAAACGGGCATCCATTATTTTTTTCTTTTGTTTCTTGAACATGGCGAGACACTTTGACATTTTCGTTGATTTCACTGATCCATTGATCTAGTGGATTTAAATGAAGTTTCACATGGGGAATGGCGAGTGCGTTAGATTTGGCGGAGGTAATCGCTCTCCAAATTCCCTTCTATTTTTTATTTTTTCTTCAATTTTTTTCTTTGTCTCAGTTATTTTTAACATGAGATGTCTGAACTGTCTCCCAAAATCCATTTTCCAAAAAAAACCCAATGAGAATCCTCATATCAGTATCACCACACTACGTCTCTTCTTTTCAATGTATATAACTTTATTTTATTTTTTTCTAGCCTCTGATTTATTTTGGCTTATGAGGGGTTTATTGTTATCTAATTTCTTTACACCCTGTGGTCTTGGTTGGGAAAGCCTAATAAATTGAGTTGGAAAATAATCTTTATTTTAGGGCTGTTAATACCCTGTTGTGTCCTGGATCCTGAACTGAACATTAGGATCATCTGACTTGAGTTATCCACCATTGGAACAAAGGTTAACAGATCCAATTCGGTCTGTGACCTAACAGAAAACATAAAAATACCCCGGACACCAGATAATAAATAACAAAAACATCAAAACATCACTACCACAACAATATGAATCAGACACCCCGGGCTACGGCTGTAATCTGTTTTGTCGTTGACTAATGAGATGAGACAGAGGCTGGGTGACGAGTACGTGTCATGTTTGGATGCCAACAATCCATGTTTGTGCTGTTCATTTGATGGCCTTATGAGGCAGCGAGCGGGGTATGACTGGACCTAATCTTTACCCCCCCCCCCCGCTCCGGCTCATCCTTAATCTTATCTCATCAGATTGGCTTTTCTAATCTGTTTATCTAAGCTTATGAAACGAATCGTTGCGCGCAGTGACAGTGCAGTGGGTGACTGTGAGACATTATGTGCTTGTGACTCAGCAAATGGGGCAACCGGGGGTGTTTATATTTGAAGGCCAGCCCGAACAGACTAAATGAGATTAAGTCCTCAACGCTACGGGCTTGTTGAGAGTTAAAGACAATCAAGTCGACTTTGTTTAAACCTGTTTGGTGGTTTTCTTGCACCGTGAGTGAAAAGGAAATCCAGAGATTGAGAAAAGGCCTATTTGTCTTGAGAGGACGCCCCCTTAAAGTCACAGCCCTCTCCATCTGGACATAAATAAACCTATAAAGACCTAATGGGTTTATACCAGGAGATGATGAGAGAGCCAATCTAAAGCCTTGTAAATCAGGTTCGGTTGGCCCTTTAATTAACTTGTAAATTAATGCACCATGCTGTGTAAATTGGAGGGTGATAAATATTCATGTTGTTACCTGAGAAAAGGGCAAGGACATATCACAGAGGTAACCAGATTGGGTTTGCAGGCAGCACACTTTAAGGGACAATCGCCCACCTTATTGGTATTTTATAGACAGCTGATTTGCATTTTTTATACTTCATGGGTTATGCAAAAAGAAAGCGTCACTCCCTCTGCCCTTGCTTTCCACTCCACACTACCCCCACTCAGTTTTCCGGTTATCTTGCCAGTGTCAGGTCATGGCATTGTAAAATGCGGCTTGTCATGGACTTGAAACATTTTCCGAAAGGGACAGTCTACTCATAGTTTATCAGACATTTGAGCAAAACTGTTGGCCAAGTGTTGGCGTACATATTTAAAGCAGTGCACTCACAATACAGCAAGTCTGCAGTGGCTGTTATATCAGATTATTAAAGGTCAGGTCTCAGCCTGCGTCCGTCATGTAGGAAACCTAATATAAACAGAGGGAACCCTTCCTAACCTACAGGGAGATATCTGAGCCAAGGGGCTTTAGGCAGCCAACTTTGCTACATCTATTTATACCAATATGCATCCATAGCACTTTAGGCATGGCAGAGGTAAACGGACGGCAGCTCAAATAATGAGAAAGGACACAGCACCAGACATGAAAATATGCATCCCTACACCCTTGGAGCAAATCGCTTCATTTAAATGTTGTTTGAGGTATGGATCGCAAAGGGGTTGCTGCTTGATTTCTTTTTCCAATGGCGGCAGTCATCAAATCACTGCTTCAGGTGGCATAATTGACCTGCACAGGGGCATGGTAATTGACCTTGCCGCCCGAGAGACAAGATGGTGTTGTGCTGAGCCAGCACTGTGGGATGTGAAAGGAAATGGGGATACAAGGAGGGGGCTGTTGAAGGTGCATGTGTGTGTGTGTGGGGGGGTGGGGGTGGGGTTGTCTTCACCATCTTATCATCATGGGACATGTGACAATTAAAAAAGTGGCACTATAACAAGGAGCTGATTATTGACAGTTAATGTAGTACGAGTGGCAATGTAAATGTGATAAGTGTGATTTCACTGGAGTGCCCCACGTAGCCTGCATGGTCTCACCAGGCCGGTGCTAAGAGACACAACACATCACCACACCCAGTTCCAGATGCTCACCGGCATCTTTCCTTCCCAAGGTGATCAACGCACCGGCACGGGGCATCATTATCCAACATCAGACACGAACTCCGGAGAATGTCCGCAGAATTTGGTCCAGACTTTCTCCGGAGGTTGCCTTTCACACATAAAGAAATACTGTGAATTATTCTATATATTAATAATACATTTTAATATTTTAAAAGACATTATTGGTATTTTTTAAAGAAATGTTAGGCTCAACACAACTGAATAACTCTTTTGTGGTGTTTTGTTGTGTTATTGTTTAGTGCACGTCTGTGTCTTGTTTTTTCTTTTAATTGCCCGGAACCAAATTGCCTTGTGGATAAATAAAGTTGTATTGTCTTTTAATATTTCTGTGGCTGTTCGTCTACATCTCTACTCTGCTCAGCCTGTTCTCGTCAGTGAGGCAGCTCGGTGCCTCTGTTGGGCAGGATGAGGTGCACGGATCTCGTCCCCTCAGGTCACAGACACACTATTGGCTGTGCGCTCGCATCACCACCACCTCACCGCGGTACCCAGCTGGCTGCAGCATTTCATCATTACGCACATCACCAGCATTGACGCATCAAGATCACGAGAATTTTTTTTGCGTCAGCAGGATCCCTTATATTTATTTTTATAATATTACCATATATGGGTCACTCCTCTGTTTCCCCTCTCAGCAGGAGAGCTGTTTTGGGGACGATTACGCCTTGACCTACTGTAACCTTAAACACTTTGGACACAGGCTTCGATATCATCCGTTTAAATCCGTCGCACGGCGCACACAGTATTTGTGAATGGAGGACAGATATGGAGACGTAGCGGCCAGAACCGGACTCCGCTCAGCTCCGGGCGAACATGAATAAAGCAGCAGCGCGTTATGCAATAATGAATCAGCCCGGTGTGCGAGTCTTTGTCTGCTTGTTTATCGCGAACACATTGGGGACATATGGAGGGAGAAGCACGGGCGAGAGAATCCCGTTGGTGAACGCGTACAACCGGTTGGGTGAATATTAGATTCCAGTGAAGCTGTGTGTACTGGTGCTTGTTTACCAGCTGGAGAGAGCGAGAGACTGGAATGACTCCCTCTACAGTCACGTTGAAATAACAGGGGGCGGCGCAAAAACAACACTGAGAGATAAGGGCAGTGAGAATAGACACAATAATACAGAATAAGACGTGCATTCCCCTTTTTTTTTTAAACAGTCAATATGTTTATACATTATGCTGCAGGTCACTGTGTGTTGTTTTAAGTCAGTTCAAGTTTTGTTTTTTATTATGTAGGTTTCAACAGGGAAGATGAATTCAACTCAGCAAAAAGAGCAATGCCATGTAGAAAAAAATACAAATAATGACAAATGACACAATTTAAAATAATAATAAATCAAAATTGTGAGAATTCAAAACTAAAACCAATGAGACAAGTGGAAATATAAGTTGTTGCATATTGCGTCTGAATGACACAGATATAGTCTTTATAGGTCAGGGAAGTTTTCTTTAGGCCCAAACAAATAAAAAACAAATAAATAGAGCCAACTTTTTTCGTTTTAATTTCTAGTACTTTTTCTATTAGGCACTGGTTCAGCATTTTACTCCATATACACCATATAGATGGATAGGTAGACGGATAGATAGATGACAGAAGGATAGATGGATAGAGGAATAGTCTGACAGGTGGATACTTTATTGACCCAGAGGGGAATTTAGGGCCTACACAAATAAATAAAATCCAATAGAGCTAAATTTGACAAATATGAAAAGCCAAAGTGATATAACCAAAGTAAACAGGTTATTACACAGTGTCAGAGGTAATTGCACATGGGATGGGACAGTGGGACAATGACGCAGATTACGTCTTTATGGGTCAATAACATTTTTTTTTCATACACAAATAGAAAAAATATCCTCACAAAAGCGAAGTAAGTGCTGGATCATTCACAGGAGCGGAGCTGCTATAAATAAAGCTTCAGTGCTGACTGGCTACGCGCAAAAGAGTCGGAAGAGGGCAGAGTGATAGTAGGAGGGCCCTCTCTCTCTCTCTCTCTCTCTCTCCCTCTCTCTCTCTCCTCTGAACCTGAGCCATCTCACTCCAGCATTCATGCCGTTTCCACCAATAGGCCCAATGAGCTGACTGCGCACCACCCACTATCTGTGTGTGTGTGTAGTTTTTTTTCTTCTCCTCCGTTCCCCTTCTGTTTTTTCCGAGCAGAGCTGGATGTGTAGACCGTCACATGTTGTTCGCCCTCCTCCTCTTCCTCCTCCTCCTCCTCCTCAGTCCGGACACCGGGAGACATGTGTTATTTATCGCTCAGCTGTGCCACGGGACGAACGGACGCACGAGCGGCTCTGGAAACTCCGGAGGATTAAAAACAAAAACAACCAGCTCGAGCGTTTCTCCGGCTCCTCGAGGAACAGGCAGCGGCGGCTTTTGTGTCTGAGCGCCGAGGACCAGAGATGGCGAGTCCGCCTCACACCGGAGAGCAGCCGTCGGCGCCCGGCGGCGCGAGCAGCGACGTGAAGAAGAGCGGATACCTGAAGAAGCAGAAACACGGACACAAGCGCTTTTTCGTGCTGAAGGAGCCGAGCGACGGGTGCCCGGCGCGGCTGGAGTACTACGAGAGCGAGAAGAAATGGAGAAACAAATCGGTCGCGAAGAGAGTGATCCCCCTCGACGGCTGCCTCAACGTCAACAAGAGAGCCGACGCCAAGCACAAATTTCTCATCGCTCTTTACGCCAAGGACGAGTATTTCGCGGTGGCGGCGGAGAACGAGCCGGAGCAGGAGAGCTGGTACCGGCTGCTCGCGGATTTAATGGCCGAGGGGAAAGTCAACGACGGCTCCACGTCCAACTCGGCGTCCTCGCTGGTTGGCTTCGACGAGGCGAGCTACGGTGTGATCACGCCGGTCGCCGCCGCCTACAAGGAGGTATGGCAAGTGAATCTGAAATCCAAGGGCCTGGGGCAGAGCAGGAATCTGACCGGGGTGTACAGGCTGTGTCTCTCCAGTCGGACTATCAGCTTCGTCAAGCTCAACTCGGAGGTCGCCTCCGTCGTCTTGCAGCTGATGAATATCCGGCGGTGCGGCCACTCCGACAGCTTCTTCTTCATCGAGGTGGGACGGTCCGCAGCCACGGGTCCCGGGGAGCTGTGGATGCAGGCGGACGACTCCGTGGTGGCGCAAAACATCCACGAAACCATCCTGGAGGCGATGAAAGCCATGAAGGAGCTGTCGGAATTCCGCCCGCGCAGCAAAAGCCAGTCGTCTGGTACGAACCCGATCTCTGTGCCCACAAGGAGGCACCTGAACAATCTCCCCCCCAGCCAGACCGGGCTTACCCGGCGTTCGCGCACAGACAGCATGGCCGCGACTTCTCCTGTTAGCAAGTTTTCCTCCTGTCGAATACGCACGGCCAGCGAGGGAGATGGCACCATGACACGCCCCATGTCAGTAACCGGGAGCCCGCTTAGCCCGGGGATCCACAGGACCCTCCTGAGCAGATCCCACACCATAACAACCCACCCGTGCAGGACATTTGAATCTTCTTCCCTCCAGCACAGTAAGTCCATGTCTATGCCCCTGTCCCATTCCCCACCTATGGGTGCCCCTAGCCTAGTGAGCCTGTCCTCCTGCCATGACACCAGTGCTCCTCGCCCCTCCAGTTGCAGTGCCTCCTTCTCAGGCTCACCCAGTGATGCTGGTTTCATATCATGTGAGGAGTATGGCTCTAGCCCTGCAGATGTACGGGACCTTAAGCTGTCGCTCACCCTTCGTAGCAACACTCCCGAGTCTCTCAGAGCAGACACTCCCCCCTCCCGGGATGGCAGTGAGCTTGGTGGCTACATGGTGATGGAGCGGCAAAGTCTGAATGGTTACCGTCGGTTACCAGAGCTGGACAAGGCTTATAGGAAGCGCACATACTCCCTCACCACCCCCCGCCGACAGAGGGCCCCTCCACAAGTATCTTCAGCCTCCCTGGATGAGTATACTCTCATGAAGGCCACATACACCAACGGTAACCAGTCTTCCCGCAGGTGTCACACTGCCTCCCCTAAAGGGTCCTTTCCCGAGGATTACAGGGATGTCCAGATCGGATCCAACGGTGTACAAGCTGACAGTGGTTATATGCCAATGATGCCAGGTGTGGCACCCCAGACACCAAGGTCCAAGGATGATCCCTACATGCCAATGAGCCCCATGTGTGTTTCTGCTCCAAAGCAGATCATCAACCCCCGTTCACACTCCTCTTCACCAGGGCTGGCCCCGCACACAGACTCCCCCGGGAGTGTTTCTCTGGAGGACAGTGGTTATATGCGCATGTGGTGCGGAACCAAGATGTCAATGGAGAGTTCTGACGGAAAGCTCACAAATGGAGAGTACTTGAATATGTCTCCTGTTGACTCTCTTGTGTCTTTTACACCCCCGGACTACATCCTTAGTCCATCAGGAGGAGATCCCAACCCCCAACAACTTCACAGACAGCCTTATTTTTACAGCTCTCTACCACGCTCACTTAAAGGCCCGTTGCAGCGCAATGGGTCCACAGACACAGACCAGTATGTGGTGATGAGCTTACAGAGACAGCGGATAGAAGAGGAGTCCAACTATTGTCCTATCTCACCAGGAGACTGTGTGGCCAACAGCTGTCCAGGGACACCAGGCACAGTGTCCTCTGCTGTCTCGCCTCTCAGACTGGCTCGTGTAGATGGAGGCATGCAACACCGGAGTAGGGTGTGTCGACCTACCCGCCTGGCTCTGGAATCCCTCAGAACATTACCATGTATGAGTGAACACCCCCTTCCCTCAGAGCCTCGCAGCCCTGGAGAATACATCAACATAGACTTTAATAGTCCAACCCATAACCCTCAGGCATCCACTGTGTCAGAGAGCTCTGAGTCCTCAGTGAGTTTAATGTCAGGAAAGAGGGAATCCCTACCACTATCAGACTATACCAATGTTGAGGTCACTTCCCCAGGTCACCTTGGCTCACACAAAGCTACGGGTTCCCCCCCACCAGGGTGCCTAAACCACACGCCTGAAGCCTTGACTTGTCCTCTGGTGAACAAACAGCAGGGCATGCAGGGAGGTGAGGTGGAAGAAAAGGAAAAAGGCATAGGGGGACAGGCAGAGGAGAGGGGGATGGTAGAGGAATATCCTCTCCAACAGCAGGTGAGTCTGGTGTGTCAGCCTCTATCAGTCAAGGATGACTACACTGAGATGACGTTCAGTCCTCCTGCCCCTCTCCCTGCTCTTTGCAGCACTGATGCTGCTTCCCTCCCTACCAGCCCTACTTCCTGTGTCCAGAGACTTAACCTTGGGAGCAGCATTGTGGACGGGGTGCCCCATGTCCCAGAGGACTCATTTCTCATAGGAGGTCCTTCATTATCGGTCAATCTTGTGGATCCACACAGGGGGGCCAAAGTGATCAGGGCTGACCCTCAGGGTCGCCGGCGGCACAGTTCAGAGACCTTTTCCTCCACCACCACTGTCACACCTGTGTGCCCATCCTTTGCGCACGACACCAAACGTCACAGCTCTGCCTCTGTGGAGAATGTATCTCGGACTGTTCAAAGCTCTGAGGAACCTGATGAGGACTGTGGCAACAACAGCCCCATGTGCAGAGAGATGTCAGCTGGTTATCAAAATGGACTTAACTACATTGCCTTAAACTTGATGGAGGGAAACTTTGGAGGATGCAGGTTAGGGGGCTGTGATGGACTCCTGAGCTTCAAGACAGCCTGTGGCTGCAAGGGAGGCATGACCTGTTTCAACACCAGCCCCTACGCAAGCATGGGATTCAAGGAGACTGCTGCTGCTGTGAAAGGTGAGTGTTTTTCACACATGTCACACTCGCCCATTTACTCAGTGGATTTTCATTCATGAAGGGAGTGATGTCAGGGCTTGAGTACACAAGAGATACACCTCATGGGCACGGTTTACTCTTCAGTGACAGGCTATTAGAGCTTTTCATTCCAAAGTTAAGAGTATGTAATAGAAGCGAATATGCTCAAACAAAGGGCTTCAATTTTTGTGTCTGCATGTTTAAAACCGAGTGGATTTAATCCACTGACTGCTATCACAGTTTCTTTTAGTTTATTGTCTCTGCTGTTAAACGTAGCAAAAACCCCCCTGACAAATGATAACCTAAAGTTTGATGTAATCGGTTGTTGTCCTTTTTATTTTCAGTAACAGTGATTACATACTGATAAATGTTGTGCGTTATGATAGCTGTTTTCAGCCTGTAAACACAGGCTACAGGAGCGTGGGGAGTGAAGTTGCTCTGCACACTGCTGTTGGGTGTAGGCTGTGATGTTTAGATAGCATTAGTCATTTACTCGTCACACCCATGACACATGGACAAATATTGAAGCTCTGCAATGCTGAGGACTTTTTGCCTGGTTCTTGATCTGTTTGGAACTGCGCAGAGATGTAAAGCAGGCAGCACCGGGAAATGAGCATGGTTCCTCTAAATATATAAGAGAATAGAATTAGAAAGTTTAATTGAATTGAAATAAATTTGCTCTTTCAATTCAGAATAGACAACAATAATTGGATGTCTTCCAACTAAAAATAATGAAATAAAAAACTTTGGCTATGACTTTTTGTCATATATTATTCCGTCTGGCTTGATGCTGCTGTTATCTCTGTGTGAATGGTCTGACTCCCTAGGCGAGGGCTTTCAAAAATGACACATCAATATTTCAAAAAACATCTAATCTGAGTGAGTCAGTGTTGTGGTTGTGTGGATAAGTTGTGAGCTCCTTATGACTAGCTGTCTTTGTGGGAAAGAACAGTTGCCTTCAAAATATTACATTTCACCTCATTTATTTTCTGTAGCATCAGTGGCTTTTCATGCCCCTCTAAGAGCTAGGGATTATTTACCAAGATAGATGACCTGACTGGGGCATGTCAGAAGTTGCTGTTGTTTGAAAAGAAAACACACTGTGTCAGGATAATCGTGAGTCAGGAGTCTGTGTTCCTGATGGTGAAATACAAGAGTTTAATTGCCGTTTGTGGTTTCACAACCAAGTTGTCTCGCTTTGTCTCTGTCTCTGTTGGCTCTCATGCTGTGAGCGCAGCCAGTGTGGGGCTTGGTGGAAGTCATCAGGTTCCCCAGAAAAACAAGTGAGTCAGTTGTTTATCAGTTGTCAGGTACTGGGTTTCAGGACTGGAATGCGGGCAGTGTGCAAAGGTTGCTGGGAGAGGTGAATGCTCACTTGTTTTTCTAACCTGGTGGGATGGACTCAGAGGGGGGATGGGAGGATATTCTTTTTTCTCTCCACTATGAGCAACTTCATAAACATGCAAATGAAACAGTTTTACAGAGCAGCAGATTTGAATAATGGTAATATGTCACAACTCTTCTTTAAAATGTCTAAACACTACCAGACCTGTTTTTATATTTTGATTGACTTGTGTACTTACATTATACAAAATGTTTCCAACAATGTTCAAACCCAGAGAAATCCCCAATTTCATACAAGGTAATTGCATCATAGCCCCTTTACCCCTGGCTTTGCCCATCTCTGGTATAGCTTCCAGGACAAACGAGGTATGACGAAGAAAAAAACACAACTAGCTAGATAGACAGTCGGTTGTTTTTACATTCCACTGATGGTCTTGGTCACTCCTAATGCATCACAATTATTTATTGCCGTTTGCTGCGTAACTCATCCATGAACAATGATCCGGGCCTTAGTTGCGTCAGGTAGATTTTCATCAGCATCCCCCACTGCTTCATGACATCATCAAAATATGTCTTTTGTTATTGTCTTGATTGAGAGACCCCTAGGGACTGAAGTTACTTATTGCAGCCCCTAAACTAGCAGCACACACACACATACTTGTGAACCCTCACATCTGCTTAGAGCCTCCCATTTATTGGGAAGTCATCAGTTTATTTCATCCTGGTCTCAGGACACCAGATATTGAATTTTGACCCTCGGTGGAGACATTGGTCCAAGGCTGTGAAAGTAGAGGAGGAGCAAAGAGGGATCTGAAAGAACAATGGGGATGGACGGAGGGGTGGAAAGACTTGTTTTGTTTTTCATGTCCAACAAAATAGACAATCGGGCTTTTGGCTGGAGGGAGGGAGGGAGGGAGAGAGGGACAGAGTGAGTGAGGGGGAGGAAAGAAGGAGTAAGAAAGAAAAGACAAAGACATAGAGATCAGTATTGTTCCAGTAAGTGTTGATCTTTGCTGCTGTACATTGGTTATACAACCTCTTCCAAACAAATGTCTTTGTGTATATATATATATATATTATAGTGAACCACTCTACTCTGATTAGACATGTGTCCAGGGCAGCAAGTCATTGATACTAACATCAAAATACAAAACACATGTGTTTCTTGGGAGTGAGAGAAAGAGAGGGCACACCCGTTTACTACAAGATGACAGGCTTTACCGCATTCTCTTGTTATCGCTGAGCGAGCCATAGTTCATATCCCCTGCACTATTTCATTCTGAAACAGGTAGATTAGGAAAACAAATCACTTGTCCTCATTTGGCCCTGCAGTGTGTGGGGGGGGGGGGCGCTTCACAACTCGACAAAATGCAAATATGTAAGCAGGTCCTACCTGTCTGTTTACGGAGGTTTCTGTCACAGTGAGGAATGCTCCATACCGTTAGTTGGTAGGTCGCACTGCCGTTGTTGTTTGGGTTTTGGCCCTGACATTACGAGCAGGGGAGGCGGCAGGACAAGAGGAGTTGGGGGTTGTTTAGCTTTCAGTGCACGCTTTCTGGCCCAGCCGCCAATGTCAGTTTCTTGACCTTTGAACCCGCACTGTGTGTGTTTGAGAGGCTCGGAGAGAGAGAGACATTTCCAGAAATCCCCACACCCCGACTCCGTTATGGTAAAGAGAAAGGGAGGCGTGTTAGTGTGTGTGCGCTATTTTTTACAACTTTGTACACGCTTGTGTTATAAGCTGTTCTAATCTTACCTCTCCTTTTAGAGTACATTTGTGTTGACGCTTCTTTTCCTCGTCTACAAAAGCTTCTTTATCATCCTCATTTCATCTTCTTTTTCCACTTCTGTCCTCACTTATCTTATGTTTGGCTCTGGATGAAAATGATCCTGCACGGGTGGGGAAGGGGGCGAGTGAGGGAAAACTGACTCACACTCTCCATTTTTGGGCTCAGACCGCACCCCCCCCCCAAGCACCACTCAGACACTAACACACACACACTAACACAGACACACACATTATTTCCATTTAGTCTGCGAGTCTTCGTCTCCTGTCTCGTCTTCTCCTGTGTGCGCACACAACCATCAGCAGATGGTGGAGGGGCAGTGGGGTCAGGGGTTTTGCACCTGCCCTGCCAAGCAGTGCTCACTGGCCCTACAGAGGAGAGTGACAATACGCTAATGACTGGCCACCATCTGCCACAACAACAACCAGGAGAAGGTGGGGGTGTGGCAAAGCAGTTTCAAGGAGCCTTGCACCAACCCCCCTAGTTTCTCCTCCTCCTCTCTCCAGGCATTGGTTTCTTTTTTTCAGAAATCATGTGATTCAGCCCCCACCTCCCAATACACACACACACCCCTCTACACACACAAACACACAGGCGCATTGGAGCTGTGTGTTTTTCCTGTTATTATCTGACCTCAGCAGACCGGTTCTGATTGGCTTTTCACACCAGAGGCCATAGAGGATTGTCTAACAGTGCATTAAACAATTAGCTAATCATATCTGATCAGAGCTACTAACAAGACTCACTCCTCTTGCTGCTTGGTTTATCTCACACTGCCAAGCAAGATAACAGCCAACTGGTGTGAACTATTGATATCGAGTCCTATTTGAAAAAAACTTTCTGTCTGCAGTTTATATGCCATTTGTTGTTGTGTTTTTATAATTTAAAATTGAGCGTCTTTGGGCTTTTAGTTCTTCTCTGGGAAATAACATTAAATAAAAGTAAATCACATAATAAACAATCGGTTGTGAATAATGATAATGAGTTGTTAACCTATAGTGAGATTGTGCACTGTAGAAACTGCGGTTTAATAGTTAATTACAATACTGAAAGAACCAGTTTCAGGAAGATTTAACTCTATAAACAATCGCACCACATGGCTTTTTGAATATCGTACTGTGTAGGAACCTTTATTCTCTGTCCTAACCTGTCCCGTACACGCCTCCCCTGCAGACGTGCATACGCAGCACTCCTGGCCGCTTGATTCATAACTCTTTGAGCAAAGTAGGGCGGGATGTTCCAGCGCCACATAAAAACAAAGTTAATTTAGCGTATCCTCAATTTAGCTTGGAGGTAAGAAGGATTACATTCACTTCAGGATTAGACATTGTTGAGTAGCTTGTTTTTCCAGAGGTAGAGGAAGAGATAGAGCGTCTTTGTGTGTGACATGAGTGCGCATGTCATACAGTACTCACACACTTACACACACACACACACACACACACACACACACACACACTGAGTAAGTTCTGCCTAGTGTAGTGGTGACAGGTGGATTTATTCATAAATGGAGCAGCTCATCGTAAACTCTCTTGAAGTCTTTGCATGGGGCTTTATTATTGATTCTCCATAAAGGGTTCTTACATTTATGTAATTAAGTACATTATACAAAGAATGGAATGCTGTAATTTTTTATGCATGTATTTATATATGTATGTATGTACTTTTAGAACCGTAATCAGGAGCTCCTTCGACAAGGAGGTAATTGTTAAAGTAATTTCTATCACAAAAAAACATCTATAGGTCCAGATTGTCAGCTATGAAAGTTGGCTCTTTTATCTCTCTTATATAACTGAATATATTTGCATATTGGATAGAATAAACAAGACATTTGAATATATCAACTTGGACTTTGGGAAACTTTGTTTTTGTCATTTTATCGACCAAATGATTCAACATGAAAATATTTGGAAGATTCATGAATAATGAAAATGACTGTTAGATGCCTCTTCAGTTTTTTATTTTGTGACTTGACTAGTGATTTTTGAAATAAGACTTGATTTAAAAACACAGAGATGTTTTGGAATATGTAACAATGAGTCAGCAGGAGAACAGGGTTACTGGTTGTTGTTGTTTTGTTGGCCAGACAGGGGTGTTGGAGGTCAGAGGTGAGGAGTCAGTCTGTTTGTTTGGTGGAGCGCTGCTGTAGATCAGGGAGGAGCCAGCAGGGCAGGAATGTAAACAGCATATTTGAGCCTGCTCATCTCTGCCTATCTGTCGTAGGAAAACCTGCTCTCAACATCAGCTTTGTTGTTCGCATGAAGCTCCATTTCCAGCGTCTGTATGATGAAAAAAATAAAAGTTACTCCTTCCTTTTGTGCTGATGCTGTATACAAATACAGTTGGACAAGTTCGCCTACAACCCATTAACTTAGCTCTGCCACAGCGTGAAACTACTCAAGCAGGCGATGCATCAACAGACACGGGCACTTGTTTACACTGACTACCAAAGCACTAGAGAGGAGGCTGCTAATGCATGTGTGTGGTGTGTCCTAGCCATGAATGGAGCACGGCTAAATTTAGCCTTTGAGAACTAAATAAATAATGAACAGAGCCTGTGTGTGTGTGTGTGTGTGTGTGTGTGTGTGTGTGTGACAGGGGGGCACAGACATGGCTTGGGAGGGGTAGAGGGACATGCATATGTGCTCCAAAAAGAGGAGGGGCAGGAGCCATTGAGTTCATTCCCCCCAGCAGACCTCTGTCCCCCTGTCTCCCCTGCCCCCCAATCCCCCCGCCCGCCCACCCACACTTTTCTCCGATCAGCATGTGTTTCAGTAGCAGCATGTGTGTGTGTGGCGAGTCCCTGCATGTCACATTGCCCATAGGCCGATCATAATGTTTCACAGTGTTAACTTTCGCGTCTCCACCTGGTTGCTAATCTGAGCTGTTCGTGATTCAGCGTTCCTTCCCGGTAGATCTCAGTCATTCCCACCCGAGTGTCGGCAGACTCACCCGGCCCCTCCAGGAAAAAAAATAAAAATAACACACATGCACACACATTCAGATTGTTGCGGACCGCCGGTCCCATGACCTCACCGCATTCCCGTTCTTCTCTGTCAGGTTGATTCCGTTACTGTGGTTTTTCCAGCAATTCCCACAGCAGTGTTTCTATTTTTTTCTGTCGCTGACACCTATGGCTGTGCGGGGACAGAGCCCACCAACCCCCGGTGTCCTCAGGAGTGAAATCAATTATTACCTCTGCCAAGGAGTTTATGTTTTCACCCCCGTCTGTTTGTTTGTCAGTTTGAACATTTATGCGCTTGGTGGAAGGATGCACATGTGAAATTTAGTGAAGCTTCATTGGCTTTAAGGGGACTGTTGGGCCTTGGCAGAGGTTTGCACTCTGACTGCTGTTCAAGTTTTAGTTTTTAAATGAACTCTCTTTACGTCACTAGGTCTGTATTTTTGCATTCCTGAGCATCTGTAGAAATGCTTCAGCCTCTGTGATGTGAGCCGCTCTCTAACGTTTCGGTCATCGATAAAGCCTGCGTCGATAAAGCGTAGAGATTTGACTTCAACATCTGATTTTCATTTACAGCGAGAATGTATAGGGCAGAGAGAGAGAGAACAGACGTGCGTGTGTGTTTACGGTGGGAGTAGCTGAGGAGGAGGGGGGAACACTGAGGACTGTGAAAGAAAGGTTTGTTTTAGAGAATAACGATCACATCCAGCTTTGTGAAAACAGCTCTTGTTCACGGCTGGGGAAGAGGGAGAGGAGACGGCGAACGAGGGAAGAAATGCAGCCGTGGAGAAGGGCTCTGTGTGTGAGAGTGTGTGTGTGTGTGTGTGTGTGTCGGCCAAGACTTCCGCTCCCATTCGATAGCTCTGCATGCAGATGAAACCTCACAAACAAGTACACAGTGGAAAGGGTCAGGGCAGTTTTCCGCTATAGGAGAAAAGCTCTTGAGTTTATAGTAGGTGAAAATACACAGCTTTGGTGTGTGGGAGTAAATCTTTGTTTATTTGCTCCAGTGGATATGCAATCAGGTATACTAGTGTGTATGTGTGTTGGTGTGTGGGAGTGTTGTTACTGTCTCTTCTGCTGTACTTTGTGGCTGCCCTGTGTCAGCTGCACAGTGCTAAATGCCACTCGGTTTTTCCGCTATCGTGAAAGCACCTGCCACTTCAGTGTCTACCAGCTGAGGAACACACATATACACACACGTAGACACACATCTAACACACACACACATACCGGCAGGCCCCTAGAGCACTGCTTCCTTACTTGGTAACAGAGTGGGGGGGTATCCGTTTGACCTCTTCCTTCATTCTAATGCTTTGTCCTATGTAATGAATCACATATATACTATATATACTATCCTATATACACACTTAAATTCAGTTTCTGACTAGTATCGATTGGGGAAATTCCGTTACATGCAGGTTTGTGTCTGTAATTGCATGACAAGAAACTCACTCGTGTTTTTTTCCTTCTTCTTTCAGAATGAAGGTTGATGGATCCCCCTCCCCCGTCTCCCTCCCTGTCCTGTGAATGTCGGATTTGGCTGCAGCCGAGTGACGAGGTCACCACAACGACAGTTGGACCATGCGCTGCAGCTGATGTCCTTTGACCTATTCGCTGCCTTCAAGGTTCACAGGGACTGCCATCACCATGGAAACATGGACACTTGACCCTTGCCCCAAATCTTCCCTCCGCTTCTCTTGGCACCAAAACATTCAGGCGCCATTGCTGCTGTAGTACTAGATTACTTTTAAAGAGAAAATGACAAGAACTTAAATGGACTACTAACTCTAACCATAGATAGGTAACTATTTATCTATTTATCTCTGTACGTAGGCCTGCAAAATGATTCTGCAGTCAAATGTTTATGTTAATTGTTATTACCATTCTCACACTTTCAACTGGCTTCCTTTTGGCTTCAGCCAATCGTCGCCAGAAAATCTCACCTGAAAACCTGTGAACCAAACCTGGAGAGCACGTGCGCACACAAAGAACCTTACATGCATACAGAGCACATGTATTTATCTATTTATCTATCATGTCTGTATGCTGTAAATGAAATGTGTGGGTCAATTTTTATACAGATTGTACTGCAAAAGAGGTGGCATTTATGAACATATTTAAAATCAGAGTTAACATTTGCTTAAAAAAACTAAAAAACCCTACCTCAGCAAAAACCAGGTTGGTACCAATTCACACAGTAGAAATATATATAAAATATTTATTTTCGGAGGTGAATGTTTTTTAGAAATCACCAATCCAAAGCCTTACTCTAACCATCAGCCCTCGTATGATGGACCTTTTTTTTAGTTTGGACCTATAAAACACGCAGTATATCAAAGATTTACTTCTTAGAGACTGAATGTGCATCAGAGCAGAGTGAGAGAGAGATGGCCTCTCCAAGATTAAGCTCCTTCTCTCCCCACACACATCTATGACAATATAATGTATAAAAAAATCCATAGTAATATATTTATCAATATGCCTGAGATGGAGGATTTATACACACTAAAAGAATACTTACAGTGGAACTCTTGACACTGCATTGCATCACATGTGTATGCAAGTGTCCGAACAATGCAGCACCAACCAGGTCCGCCTGGTCCTGAGCACCGGATCTGTGGCCTGTCTGAGCCCGATGCCCTGTCCACACTAATACGGATATTTTGCAAAACAAACTTTTCCCTCTACGTTTGGGCAACTCGTCCACACGCAAATGACGTTTCAAGTCAATAAAACAAAATTTTTTACAAACGTCTTCCAAAGTGCATGTTTATGTGTATTGGTGTGTGCATGTTAAGCGTTTGATGACATCACAGCTTACCTGGCGCACACCCATTTTGTTTTGTTTAATGAGCATGCACCAGAAACAGCAACATCAATGGCAGCTATATAACAGTTTTGCCTACCGTTGGTTAGTACTGCCGGATGTAATTAAAAGTTTGCAGCTAAATTTAGCATCACTGCACCGGCATTCACAGGGTTTTCTCTTACGAGACGGATCGTGAATGTAGACTGTATCGCCACCTACTGGCCCGGCATGCTTATTTGAGCATTTTGCGTTCAAGTCTGGGCGGTCGTTTGGAGATTTTTTTTTCTTTTCTTTAAATGGAGGGAAAAATATCTGTTAAAAGAAATATCTGCAGTCGTGTAGACGAGGGCCAAGTCTCAGCATCTTTATAGACTTTACCAACTCACTGTTCACTTGTGATATCCTGCACAGCCTGCAGGAAGTATATGACCTGTCAAGACAAGGGATGGGCACATGAATGTTTGAAGTTATTTGTACGGAGTAACTGGACAGCCCAGTATTGTACATTTTCTCACCTGATGCCTCGCTGTGGGCGTCTTGTCACACCACACCAGACAACACTGAGCAATGTGGCGGACGCCGGACGCAGTCGGTCCAACGAGCCGCTCCATAGCCTGAATTCACGGCCTCCACTGCATGGTCTTGCACTTACAAACTTTCAAGATTGTAACACAAGACACGTTGAATGTAGTACACGCTGTGTTCCGAGCTCGGGAACACACGACCCAGACAAAACACCACAGCATCCGCGACAACAGTAGTGAAACATGCAGAGGTAGAGAATGGAGACTATACCACAGACACAAGCCGAATGAAAAGAGACAAACCAGGGGAAGTATCTTATTATTTATCTGAATTCACTGGTACCTAACCTTTGCTTCTATACTGTAAATAACGCAATGTTACAGAGAATTACATCCAAGCAAACTCTGCAAGACTTTGAGAGATGTTAAGTTAAATAACTTATGTTGTTTGTACTGTACATAGTATGTGTTTGAGTGAAATTTCTGATACAACAAAAGCACTAATTAAGTTATATGCTAAATAGTATGGTTTGGCTTTGATTTTCTCTTTTTTTTTTTTAAACTATCATGGGATAATCTTGTGAAATGGATGCCACTATGAGGACATTTTCTAATGCTGTAATTCTGAAAAAAAATAAGATTTTAAGAGAAATCATTAATACTTGACATAGTTAATTCTTGCTACTACGGTACAACACAAATGGCATATATGCAATATTTACACTTTTAAAAATTAGTTTACAAAGATGTACCAAATGTATAAATACTGTTAATAATGTTTGTTAAAACCTTAAATCAGACTTTTGCTGTTTGTACATATTTTTTTCTTCAAATTTGAAATGGAAACTTTGTTTGTTTTTTGAGCAGTGTTTTTTGCATTTGGATAATGTTTCAAGTTTTTATTCAGCATCTAAAGGTTACAATATGGGCCCCGGCTTATCTTGCTGTGTCTTTCATTGTAAATATTTCATATCTTGCATATTGTGACGCTACTAAGAGATGATAATTTAAACATAGTTCATTGCTTTAGATTGTATTGATTCTTTATAGACACATGCAATAAATAATGCTGTTATTTAAGAGAGCCATTCGCCTCTGTTTTTTATTCTCCTTCTCGCAGTCACATCCCAAACAAGCAGGAGCTTCTCATCCCTCATTTGAATGGATGCTCACTGGAGCAGCTGCTCTGGTTCAGATTCCTCCCTTTCATTAAGTATACTCCAATTAGGAATGAAAGAAGGAAGGAGAGGACATATCTTGATTCTTCCATGTCTTTTATTGTTTGTTAAACCTTCTCCCCATTGAGAAGGCATGCATCAGGAATTGGGTGTAGGCCTAAACTAGCGTTGCCTCCAGCATTCACATTGTTATTGTTTTTCTCCGCCTGCCTCCCAGTCCCCACCCCCAGCCAATAGTAATTAGACCGGCTTGTTGAAACAGCCCGCCGAACTGGGAGGGAATAAATAACACTGTGATAGGATTATGATTTTGCACCCTTAGCCATATGCTGTCAGATTATTCGTTCTCACAGCCCTGCTAATTAAAATGGTAATTAATGCTGAGAGATAGGTCTAATTGTCCTGCTATGGGTGGTGGTGTGTGTTTGGGATGGGAGGAGGGGTCGTGTGTGTGTGTGTGTGTGTGTGTGTGTGTGTGTTGGACGAGGGACATGACATGCTTGTACTTAAACCTTAGGTGCGGCATGTGAGTGGTAAAGCGGTGGAGAACAGCTGGAAAGAAGAAGGGTTGGGCTGCAGAGAAATGTGCAGGTTAGACTGATGGAGGAAGGGCGGGGGGGGGGGGGGGGTAGCCTGGAGGCAGAGCTCTTCCATTAGGCACATTTGTCCCTGCAGCATATGTAGGAGCTAGGAGGCTAATGAGAGAGCAAAGTGTGACAGTGTCTGCAAACCAAATCTCATCCATCACCGCTCCGCTCATCGCTCCTGTTCCGCCTCTGACACGTCTCGCTCCTAAAGTTTAATTAAAGACGAGACTCGGAGAGGGGACAGCTGCAGAACACCGAGTCCTTATTTGTCTGATATTATATATTATGTAATGCTCTTGGTAGTGAGGAGGAAAACTGAGACAAAACTGTCAAAACAAAGAAACCTGAGCACACAACCGCACAAAGACCCCGTTCAGACCTGGAATCAACATCCGTCCTGAGTGGTCAGCACATGTCTGAACGAACCACGAGTGGTCAGACCTTAGGACGCAGCGTGGACAGATGTGGTGCGTTCAGACTCTTGTGACAATGAACCACTCAAGACAAACCCATGCAAATCACTCTTACTGTAATCTAATGGAAAACCAGTGAATGAGTGTTTTGGGGTTTGTTGTGCAACAGTGGATACGACCATATGAGCAACGTAAAATAACCAATTGCCCCGAGGAGTCATCGGCCTTATGGACAGAGACCTGCACGAGCTCTGCAGGAAATTCCAGAAAAGCTGTCCTGTGTGTGTGTGTGTGTGTGTGTGTGTGCGCGCGCGCGCGCACTTTAAAAAGCAAGCATGCTCTCTGGCCATTTGTTGGTGTCTCCCACAACAACCCGTTTTAACGCATTTTCTGCATTACAGTGCACGTGTCCATTACAGAGAGAGGTTTATACGGCAGTAGCCCCTGAGGACAGAACACACACAAAACAGGAAGCACAAGGACAACACACCCAAAAATCCAGACATGCAACCAATGTGAAAACACATACAAAAACCAGTGCTCCACCAGAAGTGGTCCAGGACACTGAGGGAGGGATGGATAAACTGCTACTGACTATCTCAGGTTCAAAAAACATTTCATTCATGGAGTTTAGTAAAAGATGTGTGTCTTATCCGATCTGATATATATATATTTAAAATATAGGGAAATCATTGGTCGACCCTGTGTGGGGGACCAGTCTAGAGATTTCACCACATTTATCCTGCATCTGTCAACATGTATGGGACAGCCCAACTATTTCCTAATGTGCAGAATGAAACACGTTCATCCCCCTGTGATCAGAGGCCAACTGTTCCACTGAGGTCTGTCTGCAGAGTTAGTTCTGCTGCATCTATATTGAGCTTCCCAGATATTTCCCACAGATCCAACGAGCAGGAATGCAAACACATCTGCACGCAGGCATGTTTTCACCATATGTGTAGATACTGTGTACTGCAAGGGAGGGAACATGTGTGTGTGTGTGTGTAACTGAGCAGGGGTCACCTGTTGAATTAGCACTTCCTATTCGTATATGTTTCCACCATGAACAGTGACTATCAACACCTTATCTCTCTCCCTCTCTCTCCCTCCATCACACACATACAGGACACTTTGAGCACCGTGAGGTAATACACTCTCGTCAGTGTTGCATAATGTGCCTGCAGAACTGCAGTAAACAAGGGTTAACTTCCTCTTTCCAGTGAAACGTGAGAAGGCAGAAACTGTCTCTTCCCATCCACTTTTACACACAAACACACACATGCACGCATAATCACACAAACAAAAACACCGTGTGAACCTCTGTCAGGGCTGTGCTCAAACAAACTAACCACACGAGAGTGTGCATTTAAAGAAGGAATATATATCTCTATATAGAGAGAAAGAAAGTAGAAGGATGGGGAAATGCTGGGAGGAATCAGGAATATAGAGTTTGAAGTTAAAAGTGGAGGTTTTCCAGGCTGTTAGGAAAACTCTTTCCTCTGTAACCACTGAAAGTAGGATTCTTCAAAAATGAGTCAGTATGGTCGCCCCAGTTGGGTCTGACCCAACATGTATTTTACAGGAATGTGTGTGTGGTCCAGGTATTACTCATGTTGTGGGGACCCACAACTATTGAGACACGTGTATCATGAGGACTTTTCTTCCTTGCATGCATGAGTGTGTATGTATCAGTAGTGTATATGCATGTGTGTTCAGCCTATTAAACCGACATTCCAGGTAGTGTTCTCACGCTTCTTGTGCATCTCCTGTTTCTCACACTTGTTGGCTGCAATCCCACCCACCCACACACAGTACTCCGCCTCTTTACTTGGCCACCAGGTGAACAAAAACCCACCTCACACACACACACCCCCCTTCCCGTCTCTGATGACAGAGAAGCTACCAAAACAAAGGCAGCAAGGGAAACACACACACACACACACACACACACACACACACACACACACACACACACACACACACACACACACACACACACACACACACACACACACACACACACACACACACACACACACACACACACACACACACACAGGACAAATAAGATGTGAGGAGGGGAAAAACAGGAAGTGCTACATAAGAGGGGTGGGAAGACAAAGACCGCGCGGAGAGGAGGTGGAGGTGAGATGTGGGAATGTGCAGGAACCAACGGGATGAGCTCATTCTCTCTCACGGCCCTGCCCCTGCCCACCTTGCGTGACTCATACTTGGCAGGTGTGTTTGCAGCTGCAGGTCAGCGCAGGGTGTGTCCTCGTTACACTACTGTGGAACATGTTTCCTCAAGCACAAGTGGAGCCATTCATCACACCAGCGTTTTTCAACGGCTTCCCTTCGGTGTTACCACACTCACCAGCGAGTCTAACCTATAGCTGCTGTCTGGACATACTCTTGAAATTATCCCTTGGTATATACACTCATGTCAGAGAGAGGTCATGTGAGAATACAGCAGGAAAATGTTAGGAGAAATTATCCAGAGTGAGTTTCTAACACATGACAGATGCAAAACTCAACAAAACCAAAAGAATACAAATATCTCAGGATGAAAAAAGAGGAGAAACACACGTAGAGGATGCTGACGAAGATGTCAACTTGGAAAGATGAGATTCAAGAACCTTTGGTGATGATAACCAACACCGGTGTCGATGTGCTGTAAACAAAAACATGTGATTTCCGCGGCAGAATTTATAAGTCATGTCCTACCTCATGCTCCATCACAGACACCACCCCCCCTTACACACACGTTCCTGTTGTTGTTAACGCGTCTTTAGCACAATCTCCTGCTGCCTTCTTCATATGTGAAAAGCAAACTCCGGGAAATACCCGCTCTCAATTTTCCCGTCATTTTCCGCAGTTCATGTCTGAAAAAGGGTGTACGTGAGGATTTGCCACAGAAAAATGGCAGTTTCTGTAAGATGATTCCAAAAACAGTAGCCCTGAAGAGTGTGTGATGTAAGGATGGCAATTTTGGAAACCCTTAAGTATGCAGCGCTTTGAAAGTAACCACATCCTCCTGGAGAGAGCAGTGTGAGGGTTTGTCTTTTGGAGCGGGCCCCTACCACAAGTCCTGTGTTCCCCTCCCTGCCTTTGCCTCAAAGTGATGGATGTGGCTGGTGGAGACGGCACACGACCTGCAGTCAGCACACGGCCAAAAGCTCCTTAGAAGGAAACGCCATCTGCTTCTTCAGCTGCTGAGGGACAATGACGCACGGGTGTGTGTTTCATTTTCAACGGGTTTGAATGTTGAATTCATGATGATGATACGTTACCACAGAGGTTTGGATTAGGTGAAATTAATTGTCACTCTATCACCTGAGGCAAATATGAATGCATTGCTCTCATTGGGTCTGATGTTTCTATTTGAAGAAGAAATCCTGATGTGTTGGAGCATTCACGTTACACAAAAGAAATACATTCGGCCATCTGCCAACAATTTACTCTCGGCACAAGGTCGACATTGATATTGTGGTTATTCCAACAATTCCAACACATTTTTTCATTGGAGTGGTGGAGGATTCGGATCTGGAGCATGGCAAGGACATCACAAATTACACAAATGCTTGTGGTACACATATCCGAGACTTCAGGGAACAAAACAATTCTTTTGTCTTTGGTAACATGTAAGTTGACCAAACAATAAACGTACTGCCTGTTTATAGTCAATGACAGGATGTGGAGAAATTGAACTTGTTCGTGCATTTACTTGTCAGATTCCTTTTCAAATATACATTTTTAGTTAGCAAGTTAGCAATGATGCATTAGCCTCATATAGCCACTTTACAGTGATAAAAGATTAAAAAAAGATTTATTTATTTTCAATTTCAAAAATGCATGTGTCTTTAATCTTATTGGCTGCAAAAGTCAATGCACTGCTGGACTATATGACATCAGATACTGACTTCATCATGGCACCATGACGACATGATTCCTGCTTTATGAGGATAAATTATTTTTCATCTACTGTATGTAAGCTTCAGATCATGTCTATATAGTGTCTGTATTTTCAAATGCATCGTGTCATTTCTTTGAAACGCGTGATATCAAAATATGGGAAATAATTTTCTGATCAATTTAAGCTTCCCTCTATTATTTGCCGAGACATTTAGAAAAAAAACAGATTTTCTGACCATATTTCTGCTGACCTTGACCTTGATCTTTGACCATTCCGCTCCAAAAGTTAATAATCTTGAGATATCCTCCCATGTGATATTCACAACATGTTTGGTGAAAATCCATCCAAGTGTTGTTGAATTATTTTGTACACAAACGCACACACACATACACAAACAAAACAATACCTTGATTCTGCCTAAGCTGGCGTACAGGGTAAGTGAGGTTGCACTGAAAAATAAAGTGTGAAGACAAACAAAAGGAGGTCGTCAGTTAAAAGCGTTGAAACCTTTTGAGAAGCACAAACTGATGCAGCTCATGTTATGTTGAATGAAGATGTGTGCATCTGCGGCAGAAAGGTTTTGCTGCTTATCTGCGTAAATGTCAGAATAATAAATGTATTCATACAGAAAATGAGCCAATACGTCTTTAGACATGAATTTTTAATATATAACACAAGTGTCTCTTAGTTCCTCTATATCCCTCCTCTCTCATTAAATATATGTATATTTATTACTTTCTCTCCGTAACCTGCTCTTAATATTCATCTGTCATCTTTAGTGATGACCACACATTTCACTCACTTCTTCTAATCTCTGTGTCACCTTCATCTACATTCACCTTTATCTCTGATAATGTTCTGAATTCTCATAGCTCACGTCTTATCTTGGGCCGCTCTGTGACGCACAGAGCCCAGCAAGGACGCAAACGCTTTCTATTCAATTTCCCTCTTACCGTCAGTCTCACAGCAGTCCCATGCTGTTTTTCCAAAACGTTTACATGCTGGAGAATGGTAAATGTTCTGTATTTATAAAGCGCTTTTCTAGTCTTGATGACCACTCGAAGCGCTTTACAGTTTGCCATTCACCCATTCACAGAGTGCATCTATTCGCAGAACTTTTTTTCTTTAAGGGGAAATTCGGGTTTCAGCCTCTTGCCCAAGGACACTTCAGCATGCAGATGGGGAAGACTGGGTTCGAACTGCCGACCGTCTGGTTGGAGGACGACCGCTCTACCGCTCATCCACAGCCGCCATCATGGAGGATGATGGAGAGGAAGAGCGAGGGACAGTAAATGAGCGCTGACGGACAACGGTGCCGCTGTTGTGCGTTTGCATTAACACCCGTTTACATCTTTAACATCTCAGGTCACAAAAGCCATATTCAGACTGTGCAGTGACCCCGAGATGAGGTCACTTGCGTCTGTGAGAAATTCTCATTGAAAAGTACAAGCGATAAACATGAGGTGGAGCCTGCAGAGAGGGGGGTGGAGGGGGGGGGATGGGGACATCTCATTTGGGAATGACCACAATATTATATGAATGATGGAGGCCGGCAGTGGTGAAGGGAGGATAAATAAATAATTAGGGAAACACACGGCTGAACAATACGAGGCCTCTTCTTTTCCAGGCAAAAAACCGAGACCAGTTAAATCATTCATAAAACAGAGGCATTGATTGATTCCCCCACTCTTAAGTATTCATCTCTCCGACAACGATCACAAAATGGGGTTCGAGATACAAAAGGTTTCCCTGTTTGGCTTCTCTTGTATCAGTCAGATCACACAGCAGGTTTACTGAGCGCTCTGGAGAGACTGACACCATCTGGAAGTGGGCCATCACTTTCCTTCAATCACCCCGATGTGGCGAGCCGCTGACAGCCGTCCACAGCCAAGTGATACACCCCCCACCCCACCGAACGCTAATAAACAAACACACAGCCTCCCTCGGAGTCCCCCAGGTGGTCTCAGTCAACACATTGAATGGAGCGTCACTCAATGATGGATAAAAAGAAAGACCATCCGCCCATTGCTCATCTTCTCCTCCCCGTGTCCCCCCAGCGATCCTCTCCTCCACCGCTGCACCCTTTGATCCACTTTTTCTCGTTTAGCTTCTGTGTCATCCATCTTGGGTGTTCCTGCCCCGCTCCGAGCTCCAGACGGGCCGAGGGGCTCTGGACACCATCCCTCACCCGGCTTTCTCTGTTGGGACAAATGGGTCCCTGAGCGCCCCTGGTGAAAGATGAGCCTGTTAAAGCACACAACCATTTTCTTTGTTTTTTTCTTTTTGTTAATAAGTCTCTCACGAATGCGCTCTCACGCATGTGAGATACATCCAGATACATCAAACACAGCTCCCGTTTTCCATACAAATGCCTCCGCTCCATTATTAAGGGATTTGTCAGAGCTGTAAAGTGAGATGTTCTTCATACTGGTTACATCCGAGGTATCTACACATGGTGCACATTTTCACACCAACACTGCAGCTAAAGTTCAAACTGTTTCAATCAGGAACTTATTGCTGTTTAGTAAAATAAGTGTCATGTCCGAGTTCTCCGTCGATATGACATTAACAATAATTAGACTCCAGAAATGTTGTACAACTCATGATTGCTTGTTTAATGTCTATGGAATTGATTTTATACAGTAGACCGTGTTTTAATATGAAAATGGAGATGTGACATATGTACATTTCATTTTCTCTGAATTAAATGAGGGACAATCTTTTAAAAATGCATTAGTTCAGTCTTCCACTGTCTCACCTTGGCCAGGGCTCACACTATATTTGTGCATACTGTCTGTTCATAATAGAAAACACAGAGTACAGCGCTGAGAAATGTTTTGGGCTCTGAGGACAGAGTGTGAGTGGCAGTTGAAGAACTTGTTATGAGAAATAAACAATGCAATGAAAGGGACAGTGTTTCCGTGTGCACGTGTTCCAGGACCCGACTCAGTGGCTACTAACATCATAGTTGACATATGTTTACATTTTTGTGTTAACATAGTGTAGTGTGCTGTAGAAATTCTACATGTAGGAACATTCTGCACCTGCTTGAGAACAAACTGTCTGTAGCAATTTGAACTCCAAAGAACCCCATTATGTAAAGGTAATAACAAAAAAGAAAAAAGAATACTTTTCACACTAATGATTATCTGCAGATCTGTCTGCATATTCAGTTTGTGGTGTTTTGCCTGTGGAAGAAAACTGGGCACAAATAAGTATGAAAAAAAATAAATGTTCCACAAGCTATTTGCCAATCTGCTCATCCTGAAACCAAATGAACCCAAATGGAACCATCAGGAGTGGACGACCTGCAAACACCCGAAGCAACCAAACAACGTTGTTTTACACCTGAGGAGTATGTGTCATGAGAAGGCTTCAACTAAAGTGCTTGGTGGGCACATACAGATTTGTTAATCCTATGTAAACATTATCTGTCCCCAAGACATAGACCCATGCTGCACGAATAAAGGAAAGGAGCCTTCACCTGCTTTACATTTTCAGCACAGATTAATTTCAAGTAAAATCAATTTTTATCATGAGAAATGACGTCAAATAATATGGATGACATATTTTCTCCGTAGAATTTTCCCAGAGCTTCTCTCGTGATTTGATTCATTGGACATTAACTTAAGCCAGGATTCCTTATCAGTGTTCAAACTCAAACTCTGCCGCCAGATAAGTCTTCCTCTCGCAGTCACCCTCACACCACATTAGCTGTTATCTTGTAGAAGGTGAAAGCTGAACAATTGTTTTTTTTTTTAGGTCATTTAAAACTTTGTTATCCCGGGCAACTGCGTAACCACTTTCCTCAATGTACTTATTATTTGCAATATCAATGTCTGCTTTATCTTGTAGGTCAAACCGGGAGTTGTAGATAAGATTTGTGATTTTTCTTTTTTTCATCAGTAATCAGATTGTACTTCTTATAGAAAGACAAGAGGTACTTTGAGTGCAACCGCTACAAATGCCTTCGGGGAGGAGGGTCTGAAAGCCTTCGCTCCTTCCCCCATATTTGTACGAGTAATGCATCCCCCCCTCTCCGTAATGCTGCAGGCCCAATGAAGCACAGGTACATTGAAACAGACAGAGACTGGCAGGGGCGAGGTTTAGACTAGCAGACCAATAACAGGCCGGAGTTATGCAAGCGTTTGGCCTGACCCGAGCTCGGAGCATCATAACAGCTTTAATGAAAACCAGAGACAGAGAGAGCATCGGCCAATGAAAACCAGCAAAGCTCCCCAACAACACCGAGGAGAGTTCACTACTCCCCACTTTACTCGTGAACGGCCTATTTTTCTTTTGGCCACTTTCCTCCTTTTTAAAATCTTTTTTTCCCTCCATGCTTGCGTCACTCTGTTTCTCTTTTCTCTCCCCCTCTCTTTTCGTCTCACTCGCTTTTTCTCCTCGAGCGCGATAGGTTTTTCTCCCTTTGAGCGCCAGCAGGGCAACAACACATTCCTGTCCACATTCCAGCCTCAGGAAAAACAGTGTCCGGAACATAATAAAAGGCCAAGCACGTCATTTGTTTTTAAACCCACTTTGCTCGCTGGAACAAAGCCGCGCTGAGGGCAGGATCGGGCAAAAATGTGTTTGTGCGTAAGAGAAAGAGACAGTGAGATGGGATGTGTTTGTGTTTACGAGGATGTGCATTTGCTTTTTCTCTCTGTGGTAACGAGAGCGTGATGAGCTTATACTCTCCCACCGCACGGCCTCCGCCCGGCCGCACCACCTGGAACCCAAACGTGCGGAGGAGCCTCACTCTGATCGGCTTATATCATATCATATGCTTTCCTATCATTCCTCTCCTCCTCCCACTGTTATTGGCATTCTCTCGTTTGTCTTCCGCGCTCCAGGTCACTTTGAAATCCCCGGGTACACTGTGACCTTGTCTGGACTGTACCTGCACTCTCAGGTCTCTGCCCCACAAACACACAGAGACGGACAGACACACGCACATGGCTGTACACACAGTAATTAACATAGGACAGCTGATAAGAGGAGCCGGACATTTCGGCGCTGTCCAAGCCGGCGCTTGTTTGTTGTGGAGACGGCCTTTCATGTGTGCGTGCGTGCACTTTGATAATTATCCATGCAAACAACAGTCTCCCTGACAGAGGCGGCAGGTTGAGGGTCAGGCCAGTCTGAGCTGTGGTGTATCCTGGTGGTCAGAGAACCTCTTGACCTCTACATCCTGCCCGGAAAGATATCACTTTCACTCCCCGTCCTCTCATCACTCTCCAAGTGTGACCATAACTGATTTTGGTGGAAAAGCCCCAGTTTTGACATTTCCCATCATACATCCCCATTTTCGTCTTTTTAATCCATCCAGTCCACTACATTGACCACAACCCTCCCAACTCCTCAATTTCTCCACGTCTTCAGGTTGCAGAGGTAACTGATACTCAGAGCTTTCGACCGACCAATCCAGTGCACCGCTGACCTCATCCTGTTCTCCTCGGTGTCTGCTGCTCCCCGGCTGCCAGCCCCATCAGTAGCTCAGGAAGCTAATAATCTCCTTCCTGTATCTGACACAGGACGTGGCAGCCGGCGGAGCCCGTGTTCGAGGGCTGCGTGAGTGTACGTGTACGCACGAGCCCGAGCACAATGATTATTCAGCCATAACGGAAGTCATAAAGACTTCCGCTGATCGCTATCAGTGTAGACAGAGGGAGTGGAGAGATAATACAGCCACGGGGTGTATGTGGAACGCTGGAGCGGAGCTGCACTGACACCCAAACAAAGCTGCTGCCTGAGAGGGCGGGAGATTCCACAAACCACTCGCATTATTTCTAAATGTCACTGAATGCCAGTCGGTGTCAGTTGAACGATGTGGTCGTGCCGCACTAATGTAAAAGTATGTTTTACAGTTGCATGACAAAGATGTGTTTGAATGACAGCATCCCCCTGACATATGAGTTTTATTCACTGGAAATATATTCTAGTGCACCGCTGCCGTTAAGTTACCAAATAGTTTGCGGTTAGAGGATTAAAGACATGATGCAGGGACACAGCGTTATGCAATGTCTTCTGGGAAACTGGTTTAGAATGTGATGCCGTTGAGTCTCATTGTACATATGCTAGGACATAAACCTATGAAACTCTCTGTTGCTTTAAATCGACTGTAATTAATGGCAAAGTGTCACATTCAGTGTCATTGTCTGTTTTCACTTGTGCCCATTTGTTCTTCTGTTTTTCAGCAGAAATCTATAAATTAGTTGCAAATGATTTATCTGTGTTATAAGAGCTAGTCAGAAGTATTTATATCGCAACCACTCAAAGGGCTTTACAGTACAAGTTGTATTCACCCATTCATTCATAAAGTATTTTTAAATGCTGCGCTTTTTTTCCTATCAACCACCATTCATACACTGTCGGCACATCCGTCCTGCCCATGGACACTTTTGAGAATTTTGAAGTGCCCAGAATCGAACCACCAACCTTCTGATGAGTGGATGATCCTCTCTAGCTCCTGCGTCACAGCCGCCCATGTCTGCAGGGTTGTTTGGCCTTGGCGGAGTGCTGGGTTCCACCAAGATCCTTCAGTTAGTCAAATCCTGTGAAATTCCAAAATCAACAAAGAATTAACCCAATTTGACTCTGCCTGTGTAGCCAAACCATTTTCCTCTGTGCCACTGTTTTTCCACATACGATCAACATGTTCTTTCATTATGTTAAAGTCTATTTTGAGCTCATTACACTGACTCTAAACCTGCTTCTGCACAAAAGATCATTAATCCGCACTTAAAAATGATCTGTGACAGAAATATGATTTATTCTTGTTTTAATAACGTTTGCTTTAAAAGTACAGAGCCTGGAGGCCACAATCATGAAGGTTCATAACTTAAAGTGTTTGCCCGAGGGAAATATGGAGGAAAACAAAGTGCTGGCAACGGCAACAGTTTTTTGTTACTCGGGTCTGTCTCTCAACCAGTTTTTCCATCTCCACTTTATTCTATTACCCTCTGTTGGCTTATGAAAATGGTCTGTGTGCCTAGTCTGAAGTATGCATGATGTAAACAAGTGCGATTTCACTGAACAATGATTATCAGTGAAGAATTGAATACGCATCATTTTATAAACTCGCTCTTTCAGAAAATGACTCAGCCTTTTTTTTTTTTAATATGCACTTGACCAGAACAACATCCTTTATCTCCCTGAAACCAGCTGTGATGCCCACTTGGTGGCAACAGCGAGCGCGGGGTCACTCTCCATGTCCGATCGTATAAGTGATCTCACAGAGATGTCCAACACAGGAAACATCAAAAGGCCAGAGTTTAACAACCCACCAATAAACCAGCAGTTCTTACAACCTGCTTTTATATGACCCAATATCACACAAGCACTCTGTGAGGACCTCAGGGACCAATAACGTGTGTCATTAATGACCGCTGCTTATCCTTCCTCTTGACCTGGACATCTCCTGTAAAAGACGAGGAGAAGAGAAGGCAGCGGGGGCAGTTTCCCCACCTTTCTCCAATGTTCGAGTCTCTACAAACAAATTCATATCTTATTCACAAGAACAGCACATGAGACAATACTGAGACACATGTCGCGAGGCAGCTTCACCCCTGTTTCGTTAACTCCACCAGGGACGTTTTGTTTTCATTAAGCTTGTTTGTTTTTATGTTTTACATAAAAACTATTGGATGGATTATCATGAATCTTGGTGGAAGGACGTGTTGTCTGTCAGGGAAGAATCCATTCACTTCTGGATTCTTGTCACTGTCTTTTATGTTGCAAGATTGTAGTTGGTTTGTTTGTTTTGTTGGTCAGGAATTGCTTTTTTTTAATACATTATATTATGGTGCACACAGGATTTTTAAAAAACTTTCTTTGACTGTTTTTATGAATCATGATTTATTTACTAATAAATAATTTATATCAGACAACTTCAGTTTTTCATTTATATTTATTTCTATTATAAGAACTAGACAATCATCTGTAGGCCTTGGCAGAACTTTGTTTTGTCACAAACATTGCGATTTCATAGACATGAAGCTAAAAAAGGGAAAGTTAATAGATTAATTCCTGTCTCTCTGTTTCTTTCCGAGTGTGTCGCTCTGTCGCTCTCTCCTCTCCTGCCTCACGCCACTTCCTCTTTTCTTTGTCGTGGTCTTGATGTTGTAATCCACACCTGGACGGGCGCCAAGCGTGTCGACACCTGCTCCAGGCCGCCTGAGAAAAACAAGACTGAACAACAAAGAACAAATCCTTCTACCCCTCTGACCTTTTACTCCGGCTCTCGGTGTCTCCCTCGCTGTTTTTCCTCGCGGGTCTGAATGGCTCATGTGACTTCCTTCCTGTTGTTTTGACCCCGGGGTCGCGCTGCCTCGGGGGGGGTCAGTGTATCCTGCCATTTGCTTATTAAACACAATCTGAAAATCTAAGTCTCTTTTAGCTCTCTCCCCCCCTCTAAACCACACACACACACACACACACACACACACACACACACACACACAGAATCTAATTGAACTTTAGAGGAACTCAATGACCAAGTTCTCCTCCTCTTTATGGTGCTCTCCGGGTGACCTTTCAGTCAGTGGAGGACGACAGACAGCGGGGGGGGTTGGGCGGCCGCTGCCTCTTGTTATGGCTAACTCAAAAAAGCACAGGCCTGTTTTAGGTCCAAACACTAGATGTTGTGTAAAGAGATGAATATTAACAGCCGACAGACAAACACTAGCTGCACGCCTAACTTCACACTGCTCTTCATCGCAGCATCGGTTGTCAGGGGCGACCATGACTTGTCTTTGAAATAGGTGAAAGGTTTTGAGGTGAATGGAAACTTTACAATCCAGGTCATCAGGTGGTAAAGTGCCCCCCCCCCCCCCCCCAAAAATGGCCCTCTAGATTTTAACATGAGTTATCAGAGGTCCTGCTATCTCCCTTTTTTCCCCCCACAGCAGCAGGCTTCTGTTCTTATCTCACACCGTTCATACACTTTGCCAATTCAGAGCAAGCGTCAGAGGGGCCACAGTGGATCCAGAGCGTTGTCATGGTTACAGATAAGGCTGTGCGTTATCACTCTCTTCAGCTATGGAAAGCACATGACCGTGAACCGAAGTACAATTATGTGTGTGTTTGCGCACATGTATTTGACTATGGGCACTTGTCCGTGTGCGTACGAGAGCACACAAGCAGACGGGGAAATATGCCAGCGCCTGCGTGATGGGAATTCTTGAGGAAAATGAAAAGGGGACATTCACTGAATGAGAATCAATCACTGAACTTTATCACTGAGCTCATGTGCTGTAAAGTAATCTTTAAGTGTGTATGAAAAACAGCTCTTCACTTATCAAAAATGTTCCCGTCGAGAATGGCCTGGTATTTGCTCTGAGGGTGGAACACTCTGTCTTGCTCTATGTTTAATCTTCCTGTGTGTGTTGTAAATGCTTTACTCCGTGTACCTCAGATGACTGAGAGAAAGAGCCGTTCTCCACGCTGCTCTGACAGCTCTGCAGAATGCCGGGTGCTAAGCAGTCCAAATTAGATCCACTTTGGCTGCATAACGTTCTGTTCCCGGCCCTGGGAACGATGAGCCCCCTGGCTCAGTGTCAAACACACGTTGGAGTGCTTCTCAACACCTCATCCGAAGAGAGCAAGGTGACCTACTAGTGTCATGTCAGCCATTTGAGCAGCAAGAGGGAGTTGAGAGTAGTAGTACTTTCTCTGTGAGAAAGCTGAGGCTGTGTGTTACCACTGCTGATCACGACGCAGACGTTAAAGACGCAAACAGACAAACGGTAGATAAGTTCTTTTCAGGACGAATAACCGCTGATGTCACTGATCTGTAGAAGCTTCAGGCTTTCAAACATGTCTGTCTGTTATGTAAATGTTCTGTAACAGCTTTTTGCATACATCACAAGACCTTGATGACCAAGTAAAGAGAGCGATAAGGAACGGTCCATCGCCACACAGCAACAGCTTTGCGATGAAATATTTTCTATATGTTATTATATCACCTTAGAACATGACCTTTCCACAACTTTAACCATGTAGTTTTTCTGCCCTGTGGCTCCCAGGTAAAAGGGGCAATGGTAGGGTTTCAACACAATGGTGTTATTGCCGTTTCCTGGAAATTGAAGGGGGTTCATTCCTGTAACCCTTTTATAATCACCTGCCTCGCCCACCCTGTTGCAGCGGCCCTGCCTAAATCCTTAACATGGACTTGTTAGGCATCTGTGTGAAAAACAGGAACAGATTAGCTAAAGTGATGTTAGAAAAGCTGAACTGTGCAAATGCTAACTGTCATGATCCCTTTACTTCTCTTTTGTGTTGTAAACATTAACCAATAACATGATGGTGCCATCTTTACCACGAGACGCTCAGCAGCCACAAAACAAACACAAAACACCGAAACAGGTTTGTCACGAGGCCTCGACTGAGCTCTTGAGCCCCTTAGTTTGAACATTTTTGATTTCCACGGTCAGTCGTCGGCACAGTGAAAGAGTGGTTAGCACCTACGCATCACAGCATCGGTTTCCGGGTTCGAACCATAGACTGAAGGCTATTTAAAAATTCTCAAAGCATCTGCTCCTCCCACAATCCAAAATTGAAGTCAAAATATCCACCATCTTGTACATTTGGTGCCAGGTTCTGCGCAGTAGGTTGCACGATGCACACGCTCCACCAATCAAGAGTCAGTCCCAGCTGTCAATGACTTTTCACCCCTTTTCATCAAATAACTAATTAAAACCAAAGTTACCGGGAGAAAAAACTAACATCAGTGATGAAAACTACCTAAAAATGACAGAAACCATCTTTGAGATTGGTCCCATACACTTACAGATAGGAGACGGAATTTATGACCTTTACTGCAGCCAGTCACCAGGTGGCGATCAAGATTATTTGTGTTAACTTTTGGGCAGCCGCCATGTCGTCCATCTCTGAATACAGTCAATGAAGAATGGTTGGAACCCGGCGGCTGGTCGGCGTGTTTGAGTTTGCATGTTCACCTTGTGTCTGTGTGAGTTTTCTCCCAGTTGCTCGGACTTTCTCCCACATTCCAGAGACACGCAGCTTAGGTCAGTTGTTGCCTCGAGGTGTGATTGGCTGTTTGTGTGAGTCGCCTCCTGTGATAGACTGGCGACTCATCCAGGGTGTAGCAGGTTTTTATCAGCCAGGTTTGGCTCCAGCCCCCCCCCCCACAACCCTCAAAGGATAAGCGGTGTAGATAATAAATGGATGAATATACAGTGTCTCCTCTTTTCACACGTAAACCACAACCCTGCTGAGAGTGTGTGTACACACGCGTCTTTGTGTGCTTGTCAGGTGTCAACACTTCATTTTCTTGACGGACAAATGCAGATGGGCTGTTGATTCCAAAAAGGTAAATTAGAATGGAGCCAGCAGCTCACTGTGGTACCATTCAACTCCTCTTTCAGCCATAAAGAGGAGCCAGCCATGCTAATGAAATTACTTATAGCTCTTAAGCAGGGCAATTATGAGCTTTAATTAGCTCTTGAATGGCTGATTGGATAGTTAACTAATGCTTGATTAAAAATGCTACAGCGCTGACTGTCATTTACAGAGTGGGGGGGGGGGGGGGGGGGGGGGGGGGTTCTATAGGCGCGATGGGAACTGGGATTATTTTATAGAAACACATGTGCGTTCATGGGGGATCAAACGAAAATATCCGTGCAATTTCCTCCCTACATTTCTCACTGTATCTTCCCCAGATGTTCAGGGTATAAATGGTCTGGGGTTTTCTCCAATCTTTCATTTTACCGCTGTCAGCAGAGACAAATGAAGGAAGAAGGCTTGGCCACCGCACAGAGGCGGGGCCCGCAGGACAAAGCACAGAAGCATCTGACAGTTTCCCTCTTGACCAAGCTGCAGAGCATTTTGCACACGCGTGACATTTTGTACCGCATTAAACGCGTCTCTTCTGAATTTGCATACTGCTCAATTCATCACATCTCTAAACGTGCGGGCTCCATGGAGTGGATGGTATACAAACCCCTGCTGGGTGCACATTAGAGGAATTCCCCCCCCCCTGCTGCGCCTCATAGACGGCAGTTTGCTTGTTGGAGGCGCCGTGGGTTGTTAATGTAAATATGACATACGGCAAAGGTCCTAGGAGAGACGACTCAGGGTAGAGAAACAGCATTGCAGCACAATGGTTACAACACGCTGACAGGGCCTCCCGTTGCCATGGAAACCATAGAGGTTATTGACAATTTCCTAGTTCCTCGGAATCCCACCTTTGCAATATTTCATATAATTCCTTAATGCATCAGTGGTCGACAAACGGACACACAAATTAGAACAGTATGTGGTGTGACACACAAACTGTTCTAATGTTATACACATGAGAGCAGATGTTCAATTGGGCGCTGAGGTCAAATTTTTGTTGATTCCCTTTTCAATTTGTGAAATGTGCACTAAATGAGTGTGTAGCCACATTAATTACAGCTAATTGTTCCCCTATGAGTCCTCCTGAGCACCTCGCCCGACACACATCTATGTGTTAACGTGCATGTCTGTGTCTATACGAACAAAAAAGTGTGTCTGTGTGACTTCGTCAGCAGCACAGAGCTCTGCTAATTGCCATGTTAATTAGTTGTATCATCTGAGACAGTTTGACGATCTGCTGACTGCTGAGGAAAAAAAAGCAGAAGGGATGCAGGATGATTTCGGGGGCGGCTGCCTCTGTTCAGGGAGGGTGGAGCAGACCGGATTCATCTTCTGTTACTGATCTGCCGTCAGTGATTTATCGCTTTGTTTTCCTTTCCTAAAGCGTCATTGTGATTCTACATCAAGACGCAGATAACAAGAGAGTTCGCTGGATGCTGATCGAGTTCAGATTTGGGAATTTACACACAATACTTACCTCACTATGAGGGTTAATGAGAACAGTATTATACTTACAATACTCACTTTACTTTTAGCTCCGTTTTTGGTCTCCACCAACTCTTAAGAAGAAAAATTTGCAGCTGAAGCCAATTTTCCCACTGTTTTTTACTGGTTAGTTGCTAAACCTCAGAGATTTTGTTGAGCTGCTTTCAGACATGCACCAAACTATAGACATTTTCCTGAAATTTAGCAGAGGGGCTGCATGTGAGAATGCAAATGTCAGTTGCTTTGGATAGAGTTTAAGGTTTTTTTTTCTGCCAGCCCTCTAGTAAGATATTTAGAAAATGTCAGAGTGAGCCCATGTGAGAATAGAGCAGGAAAGTGTCAATGACATTTCTAACGAATGCAAGACTGAAAATAATACTACAAATATCTCAGGATAGAAAAGAGGAGTCCTACACAAAGAAGACCCAGAGGAAGATGTCAACTTGGTAATGAGATAAGAATCAACGCCGGTGTTGACATAATGTAAACAAAAACATGTGCGTACCGCAACAGAGCCCTGATGCCACCCCTTTGCCTGAATGTTCCTGTGAGCGCCGTCTGTCTCGGACAATATCCCTGCTGCCTTCTTCACATGAGAAAGGAGATCTCTGGAAAATGTCCTGACCCAATTTAACTAACAACGAGCCACAGGATACCAAAATGCTCTTTACAGATGAGGAGCTGTTGTGTTGGATATCATTCACTGAAGGTTTTCCACTACAAGCCGTGATCCAGTGTTGATCTAAAACATTAATAAAGGCAGCAGTGTTGTTGTTGTGCACATATCGTGTGTGTGTGTGTGTGTGTGTGTGTGTGTGTGTGTGTGTTGTGCGAGTGTCTCCTCCTGTGCGACTGGGTCTTATCTGATGTTTCTAGGGCTGATCTGATGCGACTGATGTGTCTGAGGAGACAGAGCTCAGAGTCTTTAATTGAAATTTGAGACAGTGTTGAGATGATGTTATTGATTTTCACGCAGACAGCGAGCACGGTGTGTGGAAGTCTGCGCCGCTGTGAGAGACGGGTGAAGAGGAAACAACGGCGAGGGTCAAAGCAGGATAAAGGAAACTGGACGGAGGGAGGAGGGAGAGCAGAGAAGGCACGAAGGGGAGAGGAGGGGATTACGAGGTTAGGGTGAGGAGTAAAGTGGGGGCTGAAACGTGGACATTATGGGGCCTTTAACGGCTTGAAAAAGAGCTGCCATCCTTCATGTGTGTTACAAGTATAACCCTAAACCTTTGGCCATCATAAAGCTGGTGCAGGCCCAGAGCTCGAGGAGTAACCCTTCCAGCCTCTGCCTTTTCTTTACAGCATCGATCAGACTGGAGCATGTCAGTCCCCAGGCTGTTTATAAACAACATAAACCTACAAACCCTCCAACCACAGCTCAGGTAATCAATAGAGGTGGGAATTGTGTTTACTCCCGTGTTTCATGGCCTTTAAATGTCTCACATGGAGGGCAATCTTACAGCTTTCATTTGCCTCCTCTCTCACAAACAAACACGAAGACGAAGAGTACAGTACGTCAGTGTCTCTGGTGGATGTGAAGAGGGGGTTTGTCGACCAAAACAACGACTCAGGATCGATACCCTGCCTCCTCCCGCTCATCGCCTATAACATCTGGTCAACGCCATCATGAGGTGATGCAAACATTTTGGAAACAGTATTTTTGTTTGTCTGAATGGTCCAGAACACTGTAAATGGGAGAACCACCAAAAAAATAAAATAATAACTGTAACCCTCATTGTTGTGTCTCATGAGCAAGAACAGCAGAGGATTCACTGTACAGGCTGAAAGTATACATGCATATTCAGCACATTCAATCAAATACAGTAAGTAAAAGAAAGTGTGTGGTATATACAGTCCTTTTTAAGACTTGGGGCTCAAAATATATATTCTATATATATTAGATTAAGTATATAGATTAAAGATGAGGATTTTGTATGTGTATCTGTGCAGTTTGTGTAAAAGAGGATACACCATTAACAGTTCTTTCAATAGTGCTGTAATGTCATTGTAATGTATAATATAAACGTGTGATATAATATAATAGTATAGGATCTTAATGAAACAAATCTGTCATATTTAAAAGGACTCATGTGTGTGTGCAATTTGGTGCAGCTTGATAGAAGCTAATGAAGTGAGTAAACTGAATGTTGTTCTACAAATTAGTTTACAATTAGGCTAAGTAGGAAGTTGGTCATTTATTCTCATCATTATAAAACTATCATTATGGTTTTTATCTACAATAATGATGAACATGAGTGGGCGGTAGGGAGGGAGAGATCTGAAAAGTGTAACCAAACCATTTTGGAAAAGAGATTAACATGTGAAAATGAATAATAAGGGTGTATGTAATTTTTTAAATATGCATTTCAACCCCTTACAACAACTGCATTGAAAGATCAGCATTTCTTCAGCATGTATTTCATGGGTAGAATTTATTTTAACTAGTTAGCATTGATGGTGCAAAAAAACAGTCTGTAAATGAAACTCTCTAATCCCCTACATCATGGTGCAGTGGATTCTGCCCAGTGTACTGACATAATCAAAAACCACTGAGATTTTTGTTGCTAAGACATTGTCGTTTACTCAAACCACTTATATACAAGCAATGATGCCGTAAAGTCACATGAGAAAGTTGATCTTGCGCCTTATCTCTGCAGCACTAAAGGTTAACGTGGTTATTTAATGACTTTCATAATAAAACCCACATCTCAGGAAAAAAAAAACGAGCGAGGTCCAGACCTCAGCAACCTCATAAATGACTACAGGGGTGATGGAGACTGAAGACAATCAGGGGAAACAGAAGATATATGGCCAAGGTGACCACATCCAGTGGCCCAGATGAGAGGCTGAGAGGAAGGGGCTGTGTGTTTGATTAAGGGCTTATTGGTTTAGCATCAGGGGGCGGTTTGGTCCAAATTACCTCTTGGCCATTTACCCCCTCTGTGTAATGGTGGACCTTTTCAACCTGGAATAGATAACATGGCCCCGCTGCCACTTTCAGAGCAGCGGGGATAAATTCAGTTGTTCGCAGTGACCTGAACAACAAACATCTCTTCTTCCTCCTCATTAATTTATTTTAGGCAAACCACAAAACAGTTAATAATCAACACAGATTATCAGTTGTTGTCGCTACATTTCTTTATATTCCAATCCATCATATTTATTACTCGCTGAACACAACTACCTCAGCCATGTTGCATCTATCCTTCCCAGATATCATTTATACATATATATTTCTTCCTTCTTTCCTCAAACTATATTTTTCTCTGTATATAGTAAATTCTTATTCTTTAATCTTATCTCAATGTCAAGGAGAGTCGTAGAAAGCATTTCACTTAAATACAAAATTAAATTAGAATTTCATTGACTCTATCCAGTTTGATCACCTATACAGTTTTTTTTTTGTTTTTTTTTTAAAATGCAGAGGGATTCAGAATATAGATCCCAGCTCTTTAACACAACACATTGACCACCATTATTCCCAAGATGCTGAGGTGCAGAGAAAAACAATTTACAACAAGCTGGTAAAATAAACACGTTGATAACAGCTGACATTGAAATGATCAATAATAGACAAAGTGAAAAGATTTCTTAACTTAACTAGCAAACAGCCCCAACTGGCTCATGTCATCTCTTTTGAGAAGCTGGGTTTTCCTTGTTCCCACTCAAATATCAAGCTGGTGTTTTACACATGGTGGCCGTTACATTTCCTCCGCAAGAAAAACAAAACCTGGTACACCACTGTTGGGGAAACTAACAAAAACACTTAAAGGTTCAGTGTCTAGAATTTAGTGACATCTAGTGGTGAAGTTGCATGTTGCAGCTGAATACCCCTCACCTCACCCTCCCCTTCCAAACATGAAGGAGAACCTGTGACAGCCTTCAGTTAAAAACTCAAAATGTGTTTAGTTTGTTCGGTTGGGACGACTGTAAAAAACATGGCGGCCTCCGTAGAGAGGACCCGCTCCCGATGTAAATATAAAGTATTTAAATATAAAGGGCCCATGTGAGGGTGAAGAAAACAACAATTCAGTTGATAACACACTGGTGAAAACATCAGTAATGATAACATGACATTATATTATTCGTTTAACACATGAACAAAACTAACACAATGGGTCCTTGGGCTCTAAAAGGTAACGTTGGGAATATAGTTCCCAAACGTCACCCACTTAATCTATCAAACTGATAGAACAGAAAAATTGGACCTAATGCAAAGATAGTGGGAGTCACAGAGAAAGGCGGGTGTAAATAGAAGTGGGCACATGACAAAGTCTTAGGATAATTCAAACCAACAACACAAACTCAGAGAGACAACTGAAGGTGTTGACCCTCTGACAGCAAACAACCAAGGCAGTCAAACCTCCTTATATCCCCTCCCAGCCAGGGAGGTCCCAGGTGCATCCCATTGCTCCCGATGAGCTGGGGAACCTGTGACCTGGATTCTGATCTCCATGTGATCTCCATGGCCGTAACAGTGGCAGTTTGGAAAAGCTTCACTTTGGAGGGAGACAAACCCTGTTTTAGTTTGAGTAGAACATGAAGGAGGCAGGACATGATGAATAAAGTCTGCTGCGGGAATCAAATGTGTTTGTTCACAGCACATCACTACCGGCACTCATCTTAACACCTCTTGAGTCTTCTTGTTGACATCTTCGTCAGCACCTTCTGGTCTTTTTGTCTTTTGGAAAATACCTAAATCTCCACGTACTAAGATAAATTATGGAACATTTTATTTGAAGTTAAGAAATTATCAATAAGAGTATTTTTTTTATAACTAAATTAAACTAACTAGGACTTTGTTGAGTCAAAATAAATCAAAAAGGGGCCTGCTGCAGTTTTATATAAACTTTAGCAACAGAGCAGATACAGATTAGAAGAGTTAATTTTCTGCTCCTTGTCCTTTGCCGTTCTGATCCTGGGTTACTACACACACCGGGTAGAGAATGAATCACTCTCCCACACTTGAGGATTCCTCGGAGTTACCACAGTGGATTATTTATGTGGGAAGATACAGTTGAGCTGCTGCTTGTCTTGACCTGATTGTGAACAGAAAACCACTGCAGGTTAAAATACCTGGAAGGCCAGCCTGTCGCCCTGGGAAATGTCACCGCTCATCATTCATCGTATTGTCACTGCAAACATGTTCAACCTCTTCAAGGGGTTGGTTCACATGAAACATCTCCCACCTCCAGTATTTAGAGTTTTCCTTTATCCTGAAAGTAAATGCCATTTAATGCTCAAAAATTCATTAGCAGCATCTCTTTCAACTCAGGAGATGAAGTGAACTAGTTAACTTAGGTTATCAGCCACACCTTTAATCACCTTCATATACTTGTTCAGCTCCGCTGATCATGTAACAGTCAGAAACTAGTTTGCAGCAGAAACTGGCACAGAGATACAATCTTTGTTAGTCAATATGTTTTCCTTTCTTTTCTTCCTGGTGCCTGCCTTACCCACAATGCAACTTGGACCACTGACAGTTGAGTTGTTGATTTGGGTGAAAACTAGCAGCAGGTAGCCAAAGCATCTCGATCACCACCTGGTGATGGAATACAATATGGGTTATACATCCTGCCTCCTCCATGTTAACAGCTAGTTCTCATCACATTGATGTTGAATCAAGTTATTTATTTTCTATGCTGTAAAAAATTGTGTGAAACGTCATGAGTGACAGCTGAGACTGACTCGTGATTGGTCAAGTGCGTGTATTGGACCACCCCCCCATCGCCACTTTGCAGACTGGATATTAAAGCTTAATTTTTGGATACTGTGATGAAGTGGAGACCATAATTTATGATCACTTCATAAAATATGATGCCTTACAGTCTGTCACCTTGACCAGTTAGGTTGTTACAGTGCTGTGTCGATGTGCTATATAATAAAGTAACACTGATAAGGGCCATTTTGCATATGAAAGGATAAGAAAATATATTTAAAAGCTGCTCCAAGCGTGTAGACACACACGCACACACACTGGCATTGACACAATTGTGCTTTATTGCTGTACAGGTACAGTTCTTATAAAACATTGGGAACATAATAATTATGAAATATCACATACAATCTTTTTCTTTCCACAAACACGTATGTATGCAGGTTTAAAACATATGAACCGTATGTTATGTACAATAAAAAACAAAAAACAAACACACACTATGAAAGGCAGTGAGATACCGCTGTTCAGGTGCTAAAACATCCTGTCGCTCTGGACGACTACACACGGACTGGGGAACAACAGAATGGTCGTCGTGCGCTGGCTGTAGCACCACAGAGCTGATCTGAGTCCTGACCGACAGAGATGACTGGCAGTAATCTGGCTGCCAGGGTTTGACAGGAGGTTGGTCATAAGAGGTCGGATGTGATACGAGCATGGAGCGGTCCGAGCAGTCGGAGGAGGCGACGGGAACAGTGCAGTGATTCACAGTGCAGAGGGAAGCAGTTCTTCACATTAGACAGCCTGTTTTGATATAAATCTCTTTAGCATGAGCATGTTCTACTGGGCTGGGTCCAACACGTGGTCATGCAAGGTAGAAAGTAATGATACGCTTTAAAAGACAATAAAAACCCTCCTCATCACATGTCAGTAATCTGTAAAATGTTCACACATGGAAACCAGAAGCCTGATGATAATGACGGACAGATACAGAGGCTCCTTCACTGGCACTGGTGACGTCGACTGGCTTGATCCTAGTTCCTGTCTTGTTGTGTTTGATGAGTTTAAATCCAAGTGTGAATGAGCTGAATCGCACCACAATGAAAATGTCCGACACAGTTCTGCAGCACATGCAGCCCCAATCGCAGCGAACGACGTGGGAATCATGGAGCAACTCAATAACTCATCATCCTTAACTTAATTTTTTTTAAATGAAATGAAGTGCATACATAACCTTTTGAAGATAATAATCACATCAAGCAGTCAGGTACACTTGTTAGATACAGGCGCATGTTCCAGTAATAAGTTACACAGGGTCTTATTGATGTGCGCAGGCAGAGAAATTAAAATGTGCATTTATACATTCAGCCAGCCAGTCGAAAAAAAGTGTGATTCTCCGTCTCTGTTGTGAACGTCAGTGGTCTCTTTTTCCTCTCGAATATTCGTGCACCTTCGCGCATCGACAGCAGCCCGAGATCGATCCTGTGATGGTGCTGCTAATTTGTGAGGCTGAATCAATCGGACACATTGCGGGTGATCAGTGGGAATGAGAAATCCATCAGAGCTATTGATACTCTGCGGCTCTAACAATCCCGAACCGATCTGCAAATATCAACCACCTTGTTGAGACACACCCAGCCCATTACAGGAGTCAACACCACACCACATAAACACTGTGCAATAAAACATCCATATACAATGAAAACATCTGCCTTGCATCAAAGGAACAGAACAACAGGTTCAGGAGGGGCCAACAAATAATATTAAATAGAGTATAAAGGATTTCATAGCCATAGACAATCATCATTCTGAAAAAAAGATATTCACATTTTAAAATAAACCTCTTCTCTTTACCTTAGTCATTGCATCGAACCCAAGACATTCTTACATCCCAGTTTCACCATCGTACAAAGTATCATCTCATCCTCGTCCTTCACTTCAATCTCTGTGCTTTTCTGCCATAGTAAAAGCTACAACATACGCCACTAGTCACAATTTACATAGCAGTTACCATGGAAACACCCGTAGAGCCGGTTTGATCCATTAGGGAGGTGTCGGGGGGGGGCAGGAGCTCAGAGGAGCGGGTCAGTTTGTTGGGGTCAAGTGTGGAAAGGTTGAGAGAGGACACGGAGGGTGGCGGGTGTCGACCCACCCACCCACGCCAAGGGGGGCGGGGCCTGTACATTGATCCAGTTCGTCTGTGCGTGAGTTCCTGAGCTCCGCACAGTCTCCTGAACAACACCGAACACACTGGACTGTTCAGATGCTGATGAGACACGAGATTTGAGTTGCTACTTTTCAAGAGCAGACTTTTTTCTGTCCCGTCTTTTCAACATTTCAATTGTTTCTACTTAGAAACTGTCGTCTATACTGAATACCTGTGATTTGGTCATTTATGTCAGTCTGTACATATACGGAGACAACTGTACACATCAGGTTTTAAATTACTTGTTATTTTAGACATATCTTTCATAAGTTGTGTCACTTTGGCACAAAGTTTCATGTTCACAACATGAACTATATACCTCACTGCTTAACTTTTGTTATTTTACCTTTAGGTGTTTATGATGGATCCATTATCATAGAAAGGTAAGTGCAGTCGTTTGCACTTTGTTCCTCAAAGGCTGGTGGTAACAATGGGGAGGAGAAGTGCACCATGGGATATTACTGAGGTTACCCTGACCCCTGGTCCCACGTTGCCAGGGCTGTAGTATTCACTTCGAGCCCAGACGTGAGAGGCTAAGTGAGATCTGTGTACCTGAAAACGGTCCCGTGTCGAAGTCAGTACTCTGATGCTAAAAACCGAAAGAGCCCGACGGTGTCGGTTGACTTGTAAACGTTAGAGAGGTCTGAGACTCAGGGGGTGCACACACACACATCATGGGAATATCACACAACAGCATGTCAAGTATAATCAGCACCATGTTTTTGGGTGAAGCTCCTTCATGTGCAGCAGTGAATCATGATTGAAGATATAGATCATATGTGACCACAAAAACGCTGCTGCTTTGCTCTTAAATCCATCGAAGGACATCATAGGTTTATATCTCAGAAGACCTGAGGTAAATAATATCATCTGTATAATTTTTGTTTGTTAGTAAAATATTTGATCATAAAATAACCCCAAGCTCCCAGTGAACCTCTACCGTGTGTGCGCTCCACTCATTTCTCATGGATTACACCTCTCAGTGTCACATAGTGCTGAGCTTCTATTACATAGGTTGGGGCATTCTCCAGAGTCAAGGTCAAAGGCGGAGAGGCAGGACCTTCAGCCCAGAGACTCGGCTCATGCTTTGGGGCTCGGAGCTTCAGCCCAGCCCCTGGGTGTTCAGGTTACTTGGTCCACATAAAAAAAAAAAAAAAGAGCATGTGCGAGGGTGGTTGAAGAGAAAGAGACACAGCCTCTGTCATGGAGAGGCCTTCCTGTTGGTCCAGAGCAGCGTGGGGGGCAGGGGCGGGGACTGAGGTGGACGATGCTTCCAGTTGCCCCGCCCCTCACACTGCACTCGCCGCCATCGCAGAAGCTCTCCCAGGGCGGAGCTGTCATTGCCATTGGACAAACGTAGCCTCTGGAACATCTGGAGAAGATGGAGGAATAAATCAGGTTTACAGCCAAATCACACACTGAGAAAAGTCTTTTCTACTGAATGGACAGACGAGCAGATGACAAGCTGAAATGACCAGGCCATGACGGGAGGTGGTAAAGGAAAGAGAGTGTGCATGAGAAGCAGTGGTTTAAAAAGAACAAAAAAGGCTCATGTCCCTGTCACTGCAACACTAGCCTACACGCAGATGAAAGAAATGTCAAGTTTCATCTCCTAAACATGTCTCCATTAGAGATTAGAGACCACATATGGAGCAAGAGGAACAGGACAGCTTTGTCTGATTCATCATCTTGAAAGCGTCAGTGATCAGGGGCTGAATTTCTCTTCTTAAAGTGGGACATTTTTCTCATGAATCATCCTAATGAACAACACAGAGATGAATCTGGGGCGGGCGCCGAGCCATCTCATGAGACCGGAGATACAACAGGAAGCACGGGGGGGGGAATCCCGTCTTTGACTGACAGCTTTAACGGCGCCTCATTTCCATATTCTATCTCTGGAGCCCACGTAGTGTACATCAGCTGCAAGACCATCTTTTGAATTACAGCGGGGACCCTCTGAGTGACTCTCCTTTCTCACACACACACACACGCGCGCGCACACACACACACACACACGCACGCACACACTAGTCTGTGTAGAGCACATCATCCATCATCTGCCAGTCAATACCCAGGTAAATCAATCAGAAGGTAACTGCAATCTCCCTCAGTCAGTAATACCAGCAGCAGGATGGGGCCCTGATGATCCAGATCAGATTAGGTGCTGGAGGTTATAATGGTGGCAGGTGATGGCCTGTTAAAGGGAGAAAACTGTGCCCTCATGGTCTGAGATGAGATTTAAAGTATGAGGCAGACATTACTCTACCGTGTACCACATTTTTTACTACTGTCAACAAATCCCATGAAAATAGCAGAAGTGAAAAAATGCTTTCTGACTTCCCTACCCTGTCTGTAACTCTCACCCAGCGTTACATGTTCCTTCTAGAGGTGTAAACTGGAAAACTCACAAATACTGCATGTAGTTTATTTTTAAAGGCTCAATACCCTCCCAAAACAGCTGCACATTAATACACATTCAGTGCATAGTGAGAATTTATGGATTCATTTGGGATTGACTAACAATCAACTAGAGAATGACCACATATCTGTTTTGAAGTGTCTGGAAAGTTGGGTCCAGTCATTTTCCAGACATTCTCTAAAGCAGCCAGATCTCTTTTTTTTTCTTTCCAAGTTGAAGCTTTCGTCTGCGTCTTCTAGGTGTATGGCAACTATTTTTCATCCTGATATATTTGTATTCTTTTTGTCTTTTTCCACTTATGCGTCTGTCACGTGTTAGAAACGTCACCAACACACACACTCATTCGCTCAGAATTTGGTCATTTTCCTGCTGTATTCTCACATGGGCTCATTCGTACACTTTCCAGAGCAACTGCCTGGACATTTTCAAATTCAGCCCCTTCTGGAAAATGGAGCTCGGAGAAATCAAGTGTATCAGACTTTGACTATATCGGCAGTATCTGTTATTTGGATCTTTTCAATTTTCCCCCGTCTTTTAATGGGACCTGTTGCCAAGAAGAAAAATTTTGAAAATATTCACACACCAGCCATAACAGTAAAACCACTGAGCGGTTTTAATGCTGGGCCCCCATCCTCCATTTTTCATGTTTATTGGAGTTTCAGTGGCACATACAGTATAATGCAACTTTTCCAAGCATTCTGTACATTTAGTTCACACACACACACACACACACACACACACACACACACACACACACACACACACACACACACACACACACACACACAGATTGACTGCCTGCACAAGCACAATACTCAGCGACCTAATCCATAATTTACACCTCCCTGCCAGGCTATTCTCTGCTCTGGCGCCAGGCTGGAACACCAGCTACTGGAAGAGTAGGAACACCATGTCCTTCTACAACACGTGACTTTACATGGACACATGAACAAACAAACACACACACACACACACACACACACACACACACACACACACACACACACACACACACACACACACACACTGTACAGGGTTGTCTTTTGATCATATAGTGTACCTTACAGTTATATAATTTGAGTTTCAAACAGAGAATGGAGACTATAGGAAACTATCACATTTTATGTCCTCCGGCCTCATTCATTTGAATGGGACCACTATATCGACGGTGGGGGATGCAAATGAGTTTGCCAGTGCCAGACACAGGTTTGTCTGATGGAAATCTGAACCTGGCTCAATGTAATGTCATCGAGCCGGGTGTTGTATGTGCTGGCCACTTACATAAGTGCAAGTGTAAACTCCTGGAAGGGTATTTACAGTGTTTTTTGTATGACTAACTCAAAATGGACTTCCTGACATTATTTTTTGTCTCACTGGTGCCTGAAATAAAAAACTCCAAACCAATGCAGTCTCTTGTATATTATTAACACACGACTGCCTTTAAGATCCTGTGTTTCAAAACTAATGGATGATGTGAAATAAAGTAAGATTGCAGTAGCCTAAATATATGATTTTCTGACTGAGGACACTCAAGGACACTCCCTTCCTCTGTTGAAACACCCTGTGACCTCTGAAATTGTGGGCAAGAGGGTGGGGGCCAATATCTGAAGCCACATGTACATGTTAATGAATTGGTAATGTTATGGTAATAATATGATAATGTAAGACGACTAGTGGTCATTTAAAACTGTCACTCACAGACCGGGTGTCCTGAGGCCAGAGTGTAACGGTATCCACTCAGAACACACGCACGCGCGCGCGCGCACACACACACACACACACACACACACACACACTGTATATATACATCCAAACATGTAAACTCACATTTGTCAGGCTGCAGTGTTTAATCTCGCCCAGTGACATGAAAACATCACATTGCTTCTGATAAACTAAGCTTTCATTATTTGCACAAACAAGAACACAGGAAAAAGATCAGTACATGTTGCATTACTTCTTTTAAATCAGTTAACAAAGCATCACTGAACAGCTTGTTTTTCTAGAATAATTTTGCTCGTGTTATTGGATCAGACAAGCGAGTGCAACGGGCAGAAAAAGAGGGACACTGCAGGGAGGGAGAGATGTTGGTGCTCACTGATGACCTCTCTTTGTCAGATCCTTTCCTGGAAATTTCCCCGGATAGGTGAGGTGACTCTGGGTTTTCAGAGAAACTGGCACGGTACGTTTACTCACACATATGCTTCCACCCTGCCAAACACAGGGGATTAATGCAGAGAAACTAATGCTCTCACTCTGTCCCTTGCATCCTTTCAACTGTTTCTCTGAGCTCAATTTTATGAGGAGCAAACGTCTGCCACAGAGTTTCTGCCATTTTAAACTTTATAACTTCTGCTTAGACATCATCTGAAGAATATCAATATCTGCATCATCCAAGCATTTAGCAGCCAGTTTAGCCCTTATGTGATTAGTTTAGACTGCTGTTCTTGATTACTAACTTCAGGAACAAAAACAAACCAGTCCATTCATTCCTAACTGAATTATCCTCCCCCTTCCACTTCCTTCATCCTTTCCTTTTTATTTATCCCATTAGATCTGATAATCCTGCATAAACACAGCCTGGAATGCATTTAATTGAAACTTATTCTGGGTCAGAGTTGTTCTCATCTCTTGATAGAACATATGATAACGAAAATAATTAATGAAGTAAGGATCCAAGATTAAAGTGTCTCCATGTTTCCATGTTTCCAATTGTACACAGAAGGCAACAGTTTCTCTGCTTACTTCAAGGAGATAATGTCAGACACAGCTGGATGAAGATCATGTGATCACAACACTCGGTAAAATGTATCATCACCAGTGGTGCAAGGAAAAAGGGTCTGAGAAAGGAATATAAAGGGGTTCATGTGATGGATTCAGCAACATAAAATGCCAGCAGATGAACAAGTACCGATAAAAACTGCAGCTCTGCTTTGTTGAAGACACTCTGGTATTCGTAAGCGGTAAATCCACGCGTATCAATGTTGGTGTTAGCATATGCTAATACAAAAACAGTCTTGAAGGAAACAAGGATACATATTGTCCACTACAAGATGCATTTACCTAACAATGATCAACCCCAATTGATTCTCTCTTCTCTCTGAAAATCATATATTCTACATAAAGCTGATACACACAGCATGGAGCTAAACTGACAATAGATTTTCTGAATTCGGTGTCAAATACATAATTACACTGTAGATGCTGATAGCCTCAAATGAGAAGGCAAGATTGCAGGAATACTGATGCAGAGAGTCTTGCTGAACCTAAGAGCTGCAGTTTCTTTCCAAAAATAAAGGGTAAAAAAAAAGGAGTGGGAGGTTGGAAAGTGATTCAGTGTCGCTGATTCTAGGATGAGCCTTTTTTATGCCGCCCGACTCTGACAAAGGACAACGAGCACAATAAACAAGGGGAGCAGGTAAAGCTGAGATGATGTCCTGCACAGGCAGTGGTTTTCCAGGCTTTTCCTCCTAAGACCCATGTTTTCAGAAGATTTGATCAGAATCTTTTTATACTTTTTTTCTGGCACAAATCTGTTCAATCCAATGTAATTAATAAACAAGAAAATCTTTTAAGTCTACAGGAGGTAAATCTTAACCAAAAATAGACTTTGGGTGGAGTATTACTCTCAACTTAGCCAAAACCTTTGAGGCAGTTTTTAAGATCATTACTGTCGTGATCCCACACTGGGTCTATGAAAAACACTGCCATTAAGGGTGGAGGCGTGACATACACTCACCACATCTCTACATGTGAACGGGGACTCCTGTGAATCCCCCATGCCCCCCCTCGCTGTTTTAGAGGGCAGCCCCGGCACCGAACGGAGAAAAGTTGAGATGTCCCCTCTGGAAGATAAAGGAGGGAGTGAGAGGAACAGCCAAGCTCATTAGAATCAGACGGAGAGAGAGAAAGAGAGATACCTGGGCACAAGAGAACAGCCCAATAATTCATATATTCTGAGAAAATAAAGTTTCCACTAGAATTACCACCCTGCATGTCTTTACTCACTAGTGCAGTTTCAGTCCTAACATATTGCATTCACAATAATATGAGGTCAATGTGACCTTTGACAACTGCAATTTAATCAGTTTATCTTTGAATCCAGTTGACAACTGAGCAAACTTTGAAGAATATATTGAGATATCATGTTCAAGAAGACAAAGTTTGTGAGGCCACCATGACTTTGACCTCTCATCTTTGACCTCCAAATCAAATCAGTTCATCCTTATGTCCAATTGAATATTTGTTCAAAATTTGAAGACATTTCCTCGAGGCGCTGTTGAGTTGTTGTATTTTCAAGACCAAACACATGATTTGAAAGGTCAGAGTGACCTCGGCCTTTGACCACCAAATTCTAATCAGTTCATTCTTAAGTCTAAGTGAACATTTGCACCAAACATGAAAAGGTTCCCTGGTGGTGTTTCTGAGATATTGCATTCACAAGGCAAAAACAATTGTTTTGTAAGGCCACAGAGACCTTGACCTTTGACAACCAAAAATCGTATCACTTCATCCTTGAGTCCAAGGTGTTCTTGAGATATTTCGTTCACAAGAATGGAACAGACAAAAGGAAATACGGATGGATAACCCCAAAACATAATACCTTCGGCCACTGTCCGTCCTGGAGACATACAGTATATATTCTTTAATATTAGAATGGACCTCATTCTTTTCTATAGACTGCAGCCTTAAACAGCCTGTGCTGACACTTCATTATTACATCTCACACTCATAGACGAGCATTGAATAGATGCATTAAGTGAGTTCACCCCAGCTGAGGATTGTGTACACGGTGTGCCTTCACATCTCTAGTGACGGCGTCTTACGAATGATGTGTCCTGAGCTGCTCCCAAAGTGGGACACTACGTACTTTGCTCATTCTTGTGTTTCATGCACTACTGGCAGTGAAACTCTATCACTGAGCCGAATCTCAATCAGTTTCCATGAGGCGAAGCGTTCTTTTGAGAGCAGGATGAATTAATGTAACAGCAATCAGGTTTATTGTTGAGGAGAGCGTTCACAAAGTGAATTAAGAGTGTTCTAAGAATGCTGTGTCTCTTAAGTTATATATGCTTTATATTAATCACAAGGGCAAGTGTAGATATTTTTCAGTCGGATGATAGATTATTGAGATAACAGGCAGCAGATCAAAAGAGAATTTGAGTCTGGTCTTTGTGGATAAAAGATCTTATTGAGATCTGTTCTTGCCTGAGGTGAAGGTACAGCACATGACAATTGTCAAAAGAGCTTCCTGTCTTTCATTTGTGACTGGTTCTCCCTGTGGATGTCTGCTATGGCATAGCTACATCCAATTTGTGAGTGTGATTAGGTTGATAAGCCCAATGTAAGACCCCCTTTGGTTGATTCCACTGTTTTCAATAATGAAGCTGTGTGTCTGTGTGTTCCTGCTTGTGTGTGTGTGTGTGTGTGTGTGTGTGTGTGTGTGTGTGTGTGTGTGTGTGTGTGTGTGTGTGTGTGTGCGCACATACATGCAGGACAGTAAATTCAACCCTGTAACCGTACACCTGTCTGCAAAGCCAGAGAAAGCTCACATGTCATGAGTGATACGTGTTGTTCAATGGGGGCCACTTTCCGGTCCACTCAAAATGTCAAGAAACCCAAAACAATATACAGGCCTGATGTGGTTGTGCTGTAATTGTGCGGTTGGAAGTGTGTAAGCATGTGTATGTACATGCCACTCTCATTTGAAATTTTAAACAGAAGGTCCCAGGGTTACATAGGGTGTTAGAATATAGGGCTACAAATAAAAAAAGAAATTCTCCCTGTCGTATCAGCATAAAACATCTTACACATGCTAAGTCCCCATCCTTGTGTGTTTACCTGAGTGTGATGGCTGTCCATGTGTCTGTGCATGGAGCTGGAGCTTGAGGAGTTTGACTTGCTGTGACTCTCATCCTCCAGCGACCCTGAACACAATATCAAAAGGACGCTATGAAGCAAAGGCATCTGACTGGAAGTCCTCCCACACACTGACAGGTACAGACTGAAGGACACCTCACTTTTCAAACACACACACACACACACACACACACAAACGCGTGGCAGGGGAGGTTGACATCCTTTCTTCACATGGAAGGAAATGTTAATTCTGACAATCTCTGAGTGTTTAAAGAATATTTTAATCACTCTGGCTGCAGATGAAGAACTCATGGTCATCTTTTTATATATCTTTAGTCCCTCTACCTTATTTTCTTGTGTAATTTGTCTCTCAGTCTTTGTAACCCTTCACTCTTTTTCCCTGCCTGTGCACCGTTTATATATCAGAAATCTCCAAGATTAATTTAAGTCCTTATGTGACTCAGCTGGAGTCAGACTCTGTGTCATTTAGTTCTGCTCTGCATATCTAGAAACCTACCAACACACTAACAAGCGTCAACAGTGCTGTAGCTGGAAGGGCCTTCATAATATGTTGCAGCACAATGTTTTGCAATAGAAAACCATAGCTCTTAAATAGAGTGCAGATAAGAGATAATATAAAATTTGACTTAAAGTCAATAATAAGTAGTTCTTTATGACATTACAAAATGAGCTCTACTATGTTTATATTTAAGTTAATTTTAAAAACTCACCGACTAATGCACCAATGTTTGCTGTAATAAAAAGGAACGCTCAGACGGACTAACCAGGAAACTTAGCATTTTATATTTTTTTATATATTGTATTTTATATTTGTCTCTATACATTGGGGACGTAAAAATCCTGGGTCCGTATTCAGGATCTTTTTTTCCCATCAATTGGGTTTTCAACATTTTGGTGAGTTTCTCAGGCAATAATGTAGATATCTTTATGAAAAAGTGCCAATACCTATGAACAGGTAAAATTTGGTATGAATCCAGATAAAGATCCAGATGTATCTGATGTAAATACATGTATATGCAAAATGTTGATAAAGTAGCCAATCAGCCTTGGCGGAGGTGGTTGAAACTGTAGTCTCACTACATGAGGCAGACCCATCAATTGTAGTCAGGCTTATCTCTTTGTTTACTGAGGCTCAGCTGTACATTGTATGATTTTGGAGTAATTTAAGTATACATTAAATCTAGACATGATATTCTCTATGTCTATATAATGTCTACTATTTAAAATATCTCTTCTTCATCCTTGATCTCAGTTTACCTTGACAATATAGGAAGTATTTGCTATGAAATACTGCGACACTGTGTTGTAAATATACAAAACCTGCGCTGTTACCGTTGGAAATCTGGTTGCCGTTCTCTACGGAGGCGGAGCTAGAGGAGTGGGGATGGTGGTTGTTGGCGTTCTTGTCCTGTAGCGGCAGGGATGGCGAGTTGGGGGCAGAGCCAAATTCTTCCCTCCCTGGCAGATTTATATTAGAATTGAATCCTGGGAAAATAACCAGAAGAAAACGCACTACAAGTCAGTGCATGTTATTAATAATCCACGTAAGACATTAGATTCCATCATGCAGAGTCATTAGAGAAATTGTGGGGTTCAGCAAATCCCCAAAAATCGGAGGAAGCTTCTTGCTGTAACTGATAATATTGATACCAACTTCGCTAAAATACTACAATTTATTAACAAGCATTTTCTTCTTACTCCCCCTCCTTCCTTGTGCATCTATCTTAGTGTTTTAAAAAAGTGTTCATTCAGCTTTGGTGGGAAGGTGATTCCACATGACCTGCCTCTGCCCCTGCTTCTGCACGTCAGGGCTCACATGCTCTCACACACTGAATGAGTAAATGACTGTGGCTACATACAGTATGTGTGTGGGAGCGTGAATGGGAATTCGTCAGCTGCTGTCCCACGCTGAGAATGTGTGCCTCCTGGTCCTCCACGGTCACAAGATGTCTAAATATAAACTTAGCAAATTGTACTTTAGGTCCAGCGGGGTAGGTGTGTGAATAAGAGGGACAAAAGTCCAGGTAGAGAAACAGAGCTGATGTGAGGGTCACATGTTTGTGAGTCACAGTGAGTATTTGTGAAATTATGACATAAGTGAGACAGGATTTGACTTTTATTAAATTTTGTATGTTGTCGCTGCGGCATAAGATGTCTTGTGACAGTGATTTCCTAAAGCCTGCCCTGTCAAGACCACCTGCCCTCTTCCCCTGGCGTTCCTGTGGTTTTCTCATTCCCTGTGGGTGCAGGAGGAAGGATAGACAGCTGCTCTTCACAGAGATGTCTGGGATAGCAACTGTAACCCCTGGCCACTCCCACAGCGTCAGGTATCACACTCAGTCATTTAACAGCCGAGGGGGAACGGAAGTAGGCCATCCTGTTAAGCCCATCGGCATCCCTGTGTGCTCTGATCTCTATGCGGACCGCCTTAGCTTTGCCCACTCAAAATACCCCAGCTCCAGGTTCCCGTGTCACACATGCTGTTTCCGTGACGCCAGCGCTTTTCCTGCACAGGTCCAGGTGCAGATGAAGAGTCAAGTGCAAGATGTCATCTGAGGCATTTGTGTCAGCATGTGCACTTGCTTTCATACCGTCTCATATAAGGAGTTCAGCTACCTGCCCTTTGAACTTGTTACAATTATAGAAGTATGACACAACCGTCTCTCAGACAAATCACGTAGCTCCACAACAACAAGCCTCGGGGAAGATGACTGATTACTGACAACTGGAGCTAATACTTTCACTTGTTTGTAATTTTTCTAACTTGTCTCCTAGATAATTGTCCAGGATGTCTTGTTAGTTGTTACCGAGCAGTCACACTCCCTTCAGCAGAACATGAGTGAGCTGTTAAATATTTGATGCTCATCCTCATCATGCTGCTGCTCATGTATTATTTACCCAGCCACAACTAATACACTTGAAGGAAACAGAGACTCAGAAAGGGACAACACAGTTTCTACCTTCTCTGACGCCTCTACTTTCTCAAAATGACTTTCAATGGGAAATTCACTGCCGTACTAACAACACAGAGTAATTTCTTGAAGGTTTGAAACCTCTGACCTGAGGAGCCACCGATTTCATGTATCATATGAGACAAATACGTTTGCCCTCCTTTTTGCAAAGGTCAACCTTTACATCAGTGTCACAGAGTCTGTATGTGCTCCTCATTTTTTGCACTAATCTACAACACAGCTACATCATTGCTACAGTGAAGTGTGATGATAAGCTCATTTGCTAAAATGCTAGAATTCAGTTGCAGCAGCCAAAGGGCAGAGCACTGGAGACGGTAACAAATGGGCTGCCTCAAATGGACCAAAGAGGGTGGCTGGTAACAACACCTGAATTAATGTAAGGCGTTTCCAATGTAGAGAAAGGGGATTTATGAGGAAGGCTTTTGGATGCTGGTTCATCTCAGTTCATGTGAGAACATGTGTTACGGACCCACACACAAATACGAGGGGTTATTACTTACCTACAGTACAGGCCTGCACTCCTCCTGTTGTACTGAAGGTAATCACTCAGTACCCAATAAATCATCAGGCACAGGCAAAACGTGTGAGTATGAGAATTTGATCATGAAATCATCAAAGTAGATGAAACACATAACAGACACATAACTCCTGCACAAACAGGTTCACATATTTGCTTGTGGTTTGGTTTGATCTCACTCAGATTATCCCAACTGTGGGTCAACCATGAACCAATTAATATGTCTGGAGAAAGATTGAAGGATAAAAGCTTATTTTAGATTCTAGAAATGCTCTGTGATAATGTGCTTTAATCTTCTGTGTTTAAGATGTGTGTAACTGTGTGTTTATGAGCATTACTGACAGACCTCCATCTCTCATTTTCCGGCCAGATGTGGACTTCCTCAGTAGGCTGCGTCCAGAGCTGAACAGGGTGTTGAGTTCATCCAGGGGACTGGTCAGGGGTCTGCCATTGGCTGGGTTGAACAGCAGGGGAGAGGAGGAGCACGAGTGCGCTCTCCGAGGCTCGGGACGAGACATCTTCACTGGGGAGTAGGGAGGTGGCTTCCCCAGGGGTTCCCCCCCTGCCCTTTGTGAAGACGTTTTGGCGGAGTCCGAGCCCCCAGTGACAGATGCTGCTCGTGTCAGAGACAGGAAGTTGGCCTCAGGGGGGAAGGGGAAGTGTGAAGGGGGTCTGTAGGGAGGAGGGGGTGCACTGGGGGGAGGAGGTGGAGGTGGAGGGGTGAGTGGAGGTGTAGACTTCTTCTCTGGCATGAGGACAGTGAGGCTAGGGGAGGAGTCAGCCCTCTGGCGGGCATACTGAGGAGACAGAGGGCTGTCTGGGCCAGTAGCGTAGTTCAGGTTTGTCTCAAACACTGGCAGCTTTTTTACCTCTAGTGGGGTGAGGGGTGACTCGTCTGAAGCAGGGGAACAGGTGACGGGGGAAGGGGGAAACACCAGGAGAGGTGGGCGGTGGGGGAGCAAGTTGGGAAAGGGAGCGGGGATGTCACAGCTGCCATCTTTGCCATGTTGACCTTTGTTAGCTACACTACTAGATGTGCTGTGTGAGTAAGCTATGTCCATGGAAGCAGCCACCCCTCCCGCCACACGTTTAGTCTCCCCACTCTGAGAAGCAGACGTCACTAATCCCACCAAGCCCAAGCCTAAAGCCTCCAGTTTCGCTGCCTTGGTAATCACAGTGGCAAGAGGTCCACCGTCTTCATGAGGGAAATACTTCATCTCCTCGTAGACAGCTTCTGAGTCAGAAGCCTGTTCTGGACTGTCAGGGGGCTCCTGGAGGCTCCGAGCCCGCGGCTGGGAGCCCAACATTTCTATGTACACATCCTCCTCATCATGACCCTGGAACAGGCTCAGTGCCACCCCTTGTGGAGCATCAATGGAGGCTGCTCTCTGCATAAAACCCCCAAACCCTCCAAATCCACCACCACGGGACAGGAAGGCCAGCTTCACATCGGCAGGACGCAGCTGGCTGAGTCTGGGCGCTACAGCATTGATATCTTCGTACGAGCCCGTCAGCTTAGTGTTGGGACTGCGCTTTGGTTTGGGGGGTGGCACCTTCCTCATGGTGGTGTAGTCATCACTGTGGGGGCGGGGCTTGGACAAGGCTGGGGAAATTAGAAAAAAAATCAATTTAATACTGAGAGAAAGCAGCAGCAGCAGCACTGTGGTTGACAAAACACCATCTGTCATATTGTCTAAAGACCAGAGGAGGTGATATACCTGCAGGGTCTGTGGGGGACAGCTGGGATTTAGGGGGGCTTCCAGCTGGTGAACAGTAGCCCTCTGGAGTGTGGCACTCTTTAGCTGCCATCATCAACCCAGCACTAACTGCTTCATAAGATGCACTCAGACGTGTGTTGGGGTCCCTCTTTGGTTTGGGAGGAGGTTGCTTCCGAGGAGATGAGAGACTCCCCCCGCCTGCCCCATCCTCATTGGCATGAGTGACCTGCTGCAGGGCTGGTTTGATGGGTGGACTGGCAGAAGAATGGACCATAATCTCCATGGCGAGGGGGATGGGTACTGAGCTGGACCGAAAGTGGCGAATGACTCGACCGCCCCCATTGACGTGGCCCTCGTGGACTTTCCCACCTTTCTCAACAACCCTAAAAATGGGTATAAGGAATAACAGGATTCATGTTTAAATGAAACATTTTGAATTTATAATGTTTAACCATTTATATTGTCTCCATAATTTGTGCATGATTCCAGAATCTTCCAATGTAGTTATATTCTCTTAATTCAGTTAAATATATCGTTTCATCAGCAGTATACTCAATATACAAATATGAGATAAGGAGGCCAATTGGAGAGTAAAGACCAAAGAGATTATGCTTCAAATCGAATCTCTTGGCAGTAATTTGATAACAGTTTGATATTTCCTTCACTAATCTGAGTGAGCCATCTGTTGGTTCCATGATTGCAGGCAGGAAGTGGCCGAGCATGTGTGCAGGTGACAGGGGAAGGCATTTTAAAAACCTGCTGAGAAATTAGCTGAGTTTGGGTGAATGCATTTGTATGTTAGTGTGCAGAAGTGTTTATGTGACAATGAATCCCTTCTATAATACAACTACTATAACGCCTTCCTGCTGCCTGAAACCAGTTAGCGGCCTCCCTGCCCACCTGTCTCCAGTCCCAGTAGCAGATGTTACATACAAGGATACAAAGAGGATACAGAAATCATGTGAGTGTATGTTTCTTTTTATCTTTTAGAATGTACTGCTTTGACCTAATTTTAACCCTTGGTTTAAGTTTTAAAATATATCAACATGTATTGACATTTTTTTCTTGCTGTTGCAGTGTGATGACTTTACACATTTTAATGTTCCAATTGTGGCCATTGCTCAATAAAAATGAATGAATAATTGTACTTATTTTCCTCTGTATTGGTTTATATTTGACTGTATTTCAGCACATTTATAGCTTCAAATTATTTTTCAGATTGTGCTCTATAGGGAAAAATCTGTATTTTCGAAGATTAGTGGCAAGAAATCTTTCAAAATTGAACAAAGCATACACTTATATTTCCATTTTGTCAAAAAGCCTTGAGATATTAGCATATTAGTCACCACTCACCATCAACCTGATGAAAAAGTCAGAATTACAACAGTGGCAACAAGCAAAACAAATGACATTGCCTCCTCTGCCGAGATGGAAAGGTACTTTTGAAATAAAATAATTCAGCTATTATACAAAAAAGCATAGAAAGCCTAAAAATACAACACATTTAGAGGTTTACTATTTTTTTAAAGCAGGAAAGTGACTGTTCATTTAGCATTTCCTTTAAAGAGTTTCTTATTGAACCCCTTCTTGCTCTTCCCTTTTCTCCAGGCTTGATATGTTATATCAGAATGAGGGGAGGAGGAGATAAGGATAGCGTTCCATAGGTGCAACACAACACTAATACAATCTGATAACGCAGATCATTATCTGGCTATCCATCATGAAACTCGCAATTAAAAGCCTACAGTGCACAGGGATACAGTGACATCATTAATCAAGAAAACACATGCCACGCAGGCACACACATAAATAACAACACACTTTTACAGACAATCATTTTCACCGTCGTGGAGTCATAAATCCTGGTAACTGCAGATAGTTTGTTATTTTGCAGGCTAAATGATGCTACACTCACAATGAGTTCATCCCATTTAGTATTATAAATTACATTGTAGAGATTTATAAAAGCCTTATTTGAGAGTGACCACAGTATTGATTGGCTGCATTAGTGTGAAGTAACCGGTAGCAAGTGTATCCTCCGGACACAATAACATTTAACATAAAAATTAATAACTGCTCATCTATTAGCCAACCATTAGCTATTCTGCTTATCCTTTGAGAGTTGTGGGGGGCTGGAGCCAATCTCAGCTGAGATCTTGGGGCGAGAGGTGGGACTATACCCGGGACAGGGCACCATTGTATAACATATAAGACAAACAAAACATTCGCAACTACAGTCAATTTAAAGTCTCTATTAAACCTAACCCCAATATGCATGTCTGTGGACTGTGTTAGGAAGTAACCACTGAACCTCCCCTCCACTCATCTACATGGCTTTAATATTCTAATAACTGAATGAAGGTGCGTAAATTGTGAAGGTGTTTGCTATTTTACCTCCTTACAGGCTGATCCTCTTCCTTACCCACTGGCTCCGGCCTCTCACCAAGTGGTGGACTGTTGCCAATGGTATTGCGAAGGCTGTTGCTGTGGCAGCGCAAACGGTCGCTCTCTCGTGCGATGTCCGATGCATTTTGAATGACCAACTGGTCATAACTTCGCAGCCCCATGTCCTCGGCCCCCTGCAGGAAACGCTGCACACTGCTCTCGTCTTTCTGCTGTAATGACAGCCTGCGATGAACCTGCTGCCTGGCCAGCCAGCCACGCATCACTGAGACATAACAAGGAGATCATGTTAGAGACATCAGAGGTGTCAGAGACATGGAGAAGAACGTCTTGGTTGTTGGTTTATTATTTTGGGATAATTACCTCGCTGACAGGTGATGATCTTTTTATGAAGCTGGTAGCAGCGATCGTTAAGCTGGTCAGCCTGCCAGTATCTGAGAAATACTTTACTGCTGCCCATCTACACACACACACACACACACACACACACACACACACACACACACACACACACACACACACACACACACACACACACACACACACGACCAAAATAAGTATTCAATCAAATATATTCGCAAAAGTACCGTAACACACCACACTGCCATTCATGATTATTCTCTGGGAGAAGCCAGCAGACCCTTTGAGGCTTGTTTTCTGTTGGAAACCTCAAAAGAATGTGAGTTACGAAGAGTGTGACTTGTGATGTAGAAGTGGTAATAGGTGGGTGTGGAGGGTGGGCAGGGTGTGGGGTTTGTTTGTTGATACTGCATTCACTTTCTGAACTTAGGGAGGATTTGGGGGATGCCAAGGTCACTCTACACCAGATGCACAGCACTGTGTGGGGGTAACGTACTTCCACAGACAGACACTATTCAATTCAACACACTCTACTTGCATGTGTGGTGTGTGCCTGTGTGTGTGTTTAAAGCAGGGCTGTATGAAAAGGTGGCTATAGAGCATTGTTGGAAGAGTGTGTATTTGTTTGAGGCAGGAGCTGATGTGACCTGTAGGGTCACACTCTCAGACACAACAGCAGTCTGGCAGACAGGACAGAGAGGGGGTGGAGGGATCCATGCTACTCTCTGTGTGTGTGTCTGTGTGTGTGTGTGAGAAGAATTATGATGAGGTGGGACAGCTGGAACGAGCTGTCAAAGATTCCATGGGATCTTTCAAATAGAGGGTCAGGGATTAAGTAATTTGGCAAATCCTTTGTTATTGATGGAGGCTTGAAAAGACACAGGACACAGACATATACGGACACAAACATTGACGTAAGCAAGCAAGCATGAACGCGTGCATGCACGCACGCACGCACGCACGCACACACACACACACACCTACCTGCCATCCCTGGAGTTTGGACTGTTGCAGAACTGAGCGACATTTCTCCTCTGGTGACAATTTCTTCTTGTCTGCCAAAGCTGGGATAACGAGGTCTTTATATCTACAACAAATAAAAACAGAGAACATCAGAGCTGCAACAGATCTCAAATCTAAAAACTTTGACGAGACAAGGTGACACCGCCTCTTTTCAGAAACAATGGGTTCAAAGGTCAGTGGGGTCATACAGCAGATCAGCCAAACAGCATCTGTTCCTATTGGAGTTGCCCTGGGCAACCGTTGCTGTGAATGGTCAGCTGGATGGAGACAGTGGTTTGTTTGTGACTGGGATAAAATAAAAATAAAAACAAAATATTCTCCACTTCATAAGCTGTTACTTCCAAAGTGCAGTTATGAGTCCTGTTCTTTTTGGATGACTTGACCACCACACAGTTTTGTACGTTAAAACATAATAGTACAAAGAAGAACAAGGGAATAGTCTACTTTTTGTAGATTAAATTTTTAAAAGAATTAAAACATTAAAACATCCTTTTCTCTGATTTAAAGAGAGTACAATGGGGGTAAAAACAAAATACGTAATTGGCTGCAAATAGCCACAAGTGAGAGTTCACTGTGTTTGTAATGACACTGGGTGAGTGTGTTATAAATATTCCATCCATTCTGAATGAACATGAATGAACATATCCCTGATAATATGAGTTATGATTTTAAGTTATTCATTTAAACTACCCCAACCCTAACCCCAAGGTGAAGGTGGAATCACAAGGTATACGGTAAATACAACAGAATCTTCAAATATGTTGACTCATCATGGTACAAAACAAAAAAATAATGTTGGCTTTCTGATATTCCCAATAAGTCCCAATACACCATGACACTGTGACAGTGACAGGACCCTGAACCTGAAGCAGCAGAGCAGAACTCAGCCATTGTTCATTTCATTATACACACACACACCTGTGCTTTTATTGCTGTAGCAAGCTAAATGTCTAATGTGAAAAATGCCTCTTCAATATTAATTGGGCAGCTGTGGCTCAGGAGATGGAGAGAGTTGTCCATTAATCACAGGATTGGGATTTCAATACACAGCACACAGAACGCTCACATAGCAGAGCCGGTGTTGAGAACGGTATGCTTGTCTCAAGAGCATGAAAGCAGTCTCTACAAGGTTTTATGCCGAATCCTGCCTACATACTGACAACAGCAAGTGCAGCACACAGCTCTACAATGAGGGAATGGTGCAAAACACTTTGTTGGAGATCTTTCATGTTGTGTGAAAATCATTTCGTATCACTCTGACACTGTGGAGGGACAAATTAGACTATGGAGGGCCACTACAGTCAATGGTAATTTATGGGAAACACTAAAGTGACATTACGAAGACGTCCCAAAGAAGTCAGAAAAGTATGTCAGGCACAGTTCAAAATAGACTATGGACTTGACCTATAGCTAATGTAAATCTGTAAATAATTCATGATTATAAGGTGTCATATTGTAGTCATGCATTAAGTTTTAATAAGCGTTCAACCTGAAATTTATTGATGGATATGTAAGAGTGAATAATGTATCTGTACTTATAATAAAAAATTATAAAAAATAATAAACCAACAAATCCCCCAAATGTCAGGTCCTCAGGGCATTTTATCAGTCAGTGCTGTGTCTCTTTTGTTAGCAATGACGGGCAGAGCCAGCTGATAATGTCCCACATCTGATGATACTAACCTAACAAGCAGATGGCTGGGGGCATAAACCACCTGTATTGTCAATGATGAGTAAGTGAGTACGGGTGAATGTGGGATGTATTTGATTTGCAGGAGAGGGGTCTGTCTGAACTCTCCCTAACCCTCTCTCTGTATGGTAATACCAGCCCCGCAGACAACACACACTGTCCCCCTGAGCCCATAAAACACAAAGGAACTCTGTAAACCCATGACCTTCCCTATGAGGATATGAAAACCATCGATGGTCCCTGCTTTTACAAGACCCAAGGGGGCTTCATGTGGAGTCAGAGAAGTGAAATAACCCCTTCGATAAGAGTTGAAATGGAGGCCTGCGGGGCGCTAACGGACTTCCCTGTGACCAAAGGGCCATCACTGACCACTGTTATTGAGCTCCATTAAGGGGATAAAGGCAAGGTAGAAGACAACTAGAGATGAAACAACACATTTCGTCTGTGACGCTGTTCTTATCCATCTGACAAACTTTTAGTTGCCATATCTTCAAAGAATATTGGCTTCGTTCAGTCACGGATAATCCCCTCAGGGGTCAGACTGAAATGATGGATATTCCTCTGTCTGTAACTTAATAGCCTGCTAATGTGTGTGTTTATACATCAGAGGAAGGAGATGATGAAGACCCACTTGAAAGTAGCCATTTAGGAAATAGGACCTATATGCTTGGGAGCTTGATGACAGGCGGCTGTGGCTGAGGAGTAGAGCCGTTGTCCTCCCACCAGGAGGTCGGTGGCCAAAGTGTCCTTAAGGCAAGATGCTGAACCCGGAATGGCCTCTCATAGATGTTGAATGCACTAATTGGAAGTCCCTTTGGATAAAAGCGTCAGCTAAAATGACATTTAATGACGTGTTCTATGAATACAGATGCTTCGTGCAGCCACTTTCTAACAATAAACATGGAATTGAGGGAAGCAACGCACATGGAGGCCTGGGATTAACAGAAACAAGGTTCAAGTGGAAGCGTTTGACCTTACACATTGCTAGAAAATAAACCTGGCCACAAAACACATAGTGTGTCATAAAAGACAAATAAAAACAACAGTAAAATAGATTTCCTCATAAATCATTCTGGTTACCAGGACACTAATGTAATTCGCTGCAGGCGGCCTCTGTGACTTAGCGAAGTGGTCTGCATGGTTCCAGAGTGCATGTGTGTGTTTGTGTGTACACACTGCTGTGTTTGTGTTCATGAGAATATAGCAACCTCGAGATTAATGGCTGATTTATTGGCCTGTCATTTTGATTAGAGAAGGGCCGGGGCCTGTTTTAAAAAGAGTGACAAATGGAAAGAGATAAAGGGGATAAGAAACAGAACAAAATGAAGAAAGTGTGTGTGTACATGAGAGAAACAGGCAGAGGAAAAAAGGGAATGATATAGACCTAAATGAAGAGGGAGAGTAAGAAAAAAGAAGAAAATATTGGGATCTGGAGGAAAGAATAGAGATGAGAGAATCAAAAGAAAATGGCGGTTTATCAGAGACAGCATGTGAGAAATCGAGTGAGACAGAGTTCTGTGAGGACAGCAGTGTAGTCCACCCCCGCTCTGCTGCAGCTCGCTCCTCTCAGTTCATTCATTGGTCCTGTCTGTGCTGAGACCCGAGCAGGAAAAAGAGAAAGATATGAATGGCAGTTGGACTGGGCTGACTGGTGTCTTTGTGAGTGGCAGCCACTTAAATTAAGCGCGGCCTTAATGTGTGAACAGTACAAAAGGGACTGACGTCAGACACACAAAAGGTCCATTTGTATGAACACTATGTATGATTAATTTTTCAGTAATAAACAGGATTATGATTTAAAATTCTGTAATTAAATTGCAGTTGCCAGTCCCAATAACATCATGTTACTTCAATGTTTTGAGGATTCACTTTGTTTGCTGTTTTACGACGGGGTAGACGGGGTAGACCAGAGTATTAATATCAGTTTCATCTCCATGGGCTAAGTCGACACACTGGTCTGGGTCATATTAGCTCGGTGCAAGGGCTGGAAGAAATAACTCCTTCCATTAACTGAGACGGTGACACGGTGTCACGCTCTGTTGAGAGTTAAAACCCTGTGGCTTTATTGGGAGAATGTGACCTCTTGAGCACTGTGTGCTGTCAGCGGGGCTAAGCTAGCTGTTTATGGTTATTAGATATGCAAAACATCGCCTGACTGCTTGTTAAAAAAGAACAGCTCTATTTCTAGTTAAGTTAGATTCTTGAGACAAGAGACCGTACATCAAGATGGACGACATGACAGCACCCCAAAAGTGAAGCCAAAGTATCTTGATTGACACCTGGTGGCTGGCTGCAGTATAGGTCATAAATCCTATCTCCATGTCGGTGGATGGGACATGGACCAAACTAATAGGTAGTTCAAATCACAATGATGTTTGTCCAAATGATACTTTTCCAGTAAGTTTGGTTTTAATTAGTTATTTAATATTATAAGAACAGGATGAAATGTCATTATTGTCAGGTGACACTGACTCACAATTAGTTGAGTGCGTGTATCAATAGGATGTTGCTTCCTTGGCTCCATCACACTATCACAACTGTGCACACTCTGGGTCCAAATGCGCATAATGGCAGGATATTTTGGCTTCATGTCTGGATCATGGGAGGAAGTGGAGAAGCGTCTTCCATCCTATATAGTGTAAGGATGAGACATGAGGATGCAGCGGCTGTGGTGTTGCCGTAAGGAACCCATGATGGAGGTAGGCTGACTTAGAAAATGTAATATAAGGGATAAAACATAAAGCAGGATTTTCTTTCTGATCCTGGTGTTTGGTCATTTAGTCTCATGCTGGAGTGGTTTGAGGGCCAGTAATTTGCCATGACTAATTAGACACATAGCTATACTGTGTACACTGAGTTCTAAATCTTGTTTGCCAATTCTCGTAGAAGCCCTGCCAGTCAACCAACAGCTCAGCAATCCCGTCTCTGCAAATCAGGTGTGTGATTTAGTTTGAAACTAAATTAAGAGGGTAATTAAGTTTTCTATAGTTTCATCCTTTAGAAAGTGTGTGGCAATACATGAGCAACCACCTTCCCATCACACTGCCTGTCCACCTCTGAGTCATCTCTGTCCCCTCTCCACTCCAGACAAAGCTGCCATGAAGGAATACATCAAAGAGGCCCTCGTGGTGGGGTTTAGGGATCCCTCCACTGCACCAGCTGGAGCAGGTTTCTGCTTTGTTTTTAAAAATGATGGCTCCCTCTGCCCATATACTAAACACTGACTTCCATCTATTATCACCTAACTGTTGCCTTCAGATTCGAACACCTCTGGACTGCTACCATTTCTTCCATTTGAAATCAACCTCTGATACAAAAAGAGGGACAATAGAAATGTGTAACCGGAGTACAGGAAGCCAGCCTGCAATCTCAGACAAGAGTGATGTTAAAACCCAAATAATTTGAACCTACTGTGTCTGAAAATAAAGACTATTAACCTCACATGCTCTGGTTTATGCCAAGTCCAGCAACAGTGCAGTTTCCCTTATTTGTCAAGCAGCTGGCTCTTGTGATGCTCAGTTATCTGCTGGTCACACCCGTTGCTCACACACAGATTATCGTACAGCACATGGCTGCCTAAAAAATATATGACAGCCACTCACAGACTTACACATACACATGCTCCGACACACAAATGGTTGTAAAAAAAACAGCATTCACTAAAGCCTCAACAGGAATCTTTCAATTACAGCTTGAACAATGAGTGTTGGTTCTACAATCTATTGGATTGACTTCATCATTTGACATGGGCCTACTTCTCCTGATTCATTTCTCTGCACAGGTTTGCCCACATGAAAACCTATTATGTGAGTGTCTCGTTCACTTTGTGAGCGAGTTTGAGCAAAGAAAAAAAAGGTATGTGTGGATTGCACCTACCATTAACTGTACACACAACTACCATCTGCACAATATACTGTACATTGCTTGGGTAGCAGCCTTTCCTTCTTTACTATAAAGCCCTTTAAATGTATAAATGTGTGTAGATTGGCTAACAAAAGACTTAGTTTGATGACGTCACGAAAAGAAGCGTGGGATCATGGGAGTTGTCGTCTTCTCCACAATTGCCGATTAAAATCGACCTGACGTGACTCAGCTGCAGATCATGTTCATGGATGAGCCAACATATTAAAGTTTTATTCACGTTACTCAGCAAACAGCAATGAATAGTCGTGATCCATTACGACTGACCAATAAAAACAGAGGAATAAATAAAAAGCTAACTGTCTAACTGGCTAGCAGTGTGTTTTGCCTTCGTCGTGCCGTTTGCCTCAGAAGTTATCGCAGAGACAGTCAAGTAAACCCGATAAGACGCAATTAAAAGGTGACCAAAACGAAACAGTCACATCCTGTTACCTAAATATTATATCAGTCTATCAAATAAGAGTTCGAGCCATAGCTTTTGATTACCTTAGCATTAAAAATCTTTATTAGGTCTAATTTAATTTAGACAATTAAGACAAACCTAGCTGCTTAATGCTCAGTATTAGTGATAATAGCAAATGGGATTTTGATTCATCCTGTTTTCTGTTATCCTGTGTCTGCGTGTGTGTCTGCGTGTGTGAGAGATGTGAAGATGTTTACAGCAGAGTAGTGGAAACTTTTTGGGAGGGGGGGGTCATGTGACCAGCTTTGTCCTCTCTTATTATCTGGCAGGAATGTTTGTGTTAATCCCTTTATCCTCAAAAACAGAGAGAGGGGCTGAGAGAGAGAGAGAGGGGCTGAGAGAGAGAGAGAGAGAGGGGCTGAGAGAGAGAGAGAGAGAGAGAGAGAGAGAGAGAGAGAGAGAGAAATCCTCTCAGTATTCCACAGTTTCTCAGAATCAGAAGACCAAGAGACAAACTGTGGGGCAAACTGAAAGTGAGGGATCTCTGCTTCTCAACCAAGAGGGGGGGAGTCTAGGAGTGAATTAACTGCAGGACAGGGAAAGCCAGGAACAGAGTATAAGAGGTATGAAAGCAATGATGGTGGTTAAGTGTGGGGCAAAGTGACCTCACACACAACCGACTGGGTGATGTGTGTCGGCCTGACACGGGAAATGTTATAGTGACATTCATCAGCTGCAGTGGACTCCCATAAAACAAAAAACAAGCCATTTGAGGTTAAATTGTACTTCTAACAATGAGGTTGCTGTGACTTGTCATTGTTAATGTGTCAGCCTGCATGTGAGTGTGTTATCCTCCATAGTATATGTCCCTCTATTCATTTACAGATATAGAGAATGGACGTGCTGTCAGTTTCCTGCTCAACCCTTTACATACACCATTGGTCAAAGGATATAGAAGACATTGTTTTTTTTCAAATATTGTTTAAGATTTACATGAATCCATTTTTTTTATATTTTTGAAATCAAATCATATACTAAATAAACAATTGGAGAATTGAAAAACAAGGAGTTGCAAGATCCAATGAACCAAATATAATCAAAATCCTCGATTCAGCAACCGAAAAGATTCTTCTTACAATGGAAGTTCCCACAAATGTGCTAAACTTTTAGATTGGATTGCTTTGATCATCTGTAAAGTTCACTCCAAATCAGTTCCATAGGGGTTTACCTCTGGAGACTGAGCTTGTCTTCAATAATGTGAAGCCACCATTTATTTCTGTTCCTCTAAGGTTTTAGGATATGTCTGTTAAAGGTAGAGTTATCGATTCAATATTATCAAATTATCCCGTTTTTTTTTTTTTTGTCAAATTCAGCAAATATCTTCTCAGGCTCACTACCAGTTAATTCTGTGTGTGCAATCAAATTAAATTCGGGTGTTTCTACACAGCCCTTACTCCATAAATGGGCTCAGACCAGTGGTTGTGCTTGTGCAAAAAGTAAACATGATTATTACGTTTTTGGTGACTTTTGGGGGGCATCTAACCTCTAACCTTTTCAGGTGTTGAAACATTTTTGACCAGGAGTTTATAAAATGACAGAGATCAAAGTGTCTGTGAGTGTGATGTATTCAAACAACTGACATCAATGAGATAGAAAGAGAAGAAGGAACAGTAGAACAACCCTCAACATTGTGTAAAGAAGAACAGGATATGAGGTGAATGAATCATCACATAAAAACAGAACTGCAGAAAACGACTTCTGCTTACACAACTTGCTCTGGCACTGACCTGCTGAGGAAGCCTGGGAAGGACAAGCGGACAGGGTATCCATAACGGATCATGCGCACCATCTCAAGCACCCCAATGTACTGCAGCTGGGTAGACACATGGAAGCTGTCAAAACTGTCTGGCTGACTACAGGCGTTGGGGCGGACACACTCCACAAAGTGGGGAGTGCAAGCCTGCAGTTTGCTGATCACCTCTGACAGCGAGTTCTGAAAAAGGGAAAAGGAGAGAGGATACAGTCGAAGGCACCAGTTAACTTTACAATCAGAAAACAGAATGAAGAACTTGCCCTGGTCAACAATATTTATTAGTGTTTGGGTTGGGAGAGCACTGTGACTGTTCTTGTTCAGTAAGTGAGGGAAAGGGAGGGCCCTCTGGCACTTTCTTTTGATGTCGTAACTTGATTTGCGAGCCACAGTGATTGGAGTGAAATCACGCGTCTTTTGTGACAAAGTGTTTCTCCACTGGAAGAAAACACAAAGAGCTCTTTGCTGTGAGAGTGTGTGAGAGTGAGGGAGGTTTTCGTCAAGCCCTGAATTCAAAGATGCCCCATTCAAGGTCACACAGGCTCTGTTCAGACCTGGCATTTACAGGCGGTTTGGGTGATCTGATCACAAGCAGACAGCTCTATGTACATCAGTTCCCACCTGATATTAGAAAACATCTCCACGTCTCGACAGTGACCACTTGTGAGATCGTATTTTACTTCACTTCTATGCAAATCAACAAGTGCATCACTTCTGAGACCATTTCAAAGCCCAATTGTCTTTTTGTTTTTAGCCTGAGTATGACAGACAGGTCAGTGCACGTACATGTGTGTGAGTGAGTGAATGAGATAGAGGGGGGGCTGAATGAATCAACAAAATTCTACTTTATTATTTCTATTAATGGTAGTTCAATTTTTTTTTAAATATATATATATATTGTGTGTTGAAGTAAATTGGATTTATTGTGTAATTTTAGTTTTTTTGACGTGTTATAGAATTGGGTATCGAGAATTGTTTTGGTATCAACTAGAAAACGTTTGGTATCGGGACATCCTTGTATGCAGAGCTGTCCACTTGTTATCGGATCAGCCCTAAACATCCACAGACCCACATGCATATACAAGTAAACACTTACATCTGTGTTGTTGCCACTTCTCAACCTGACGTCAGTCTGCAGTCTGTCTACCCTTAGGTACAATGATTACACCTCATCCCTCATCTTTGAACGTCACTACCAGCATTCACATTCCCTCCAAAACATGCGCACACAAATGCGTGTGCATGGCACACAGTGGTTGTTGTTCATTGTTCATTCATTCATGTGGCGGGTTTCATGTTCGGCTTGATACAACATCATTTTTCAGCCCACTCTCTCCTTTCCTGCCATTCCCTGAGGGACTCATTGACCACAAGCCCACAACTCTGATTGTGCAACACACTGGCTTCTTTCAAACCAAAGGTACTGCCTCTCTGAGCACATTTCAGCCTCCTTGCGTCACCAGCAGACACTGAACTGCTCTTCTCGAACTAATTATTATTGTTGCTTCACAAAGTTATAAAATCAAAGTACTCTACATTTAGCAGGTCTTGGAGTTGTACTGTTAAAACAGCTGTATTCTGTTAATGAGTAAGACTAATGTTCAGTGTTATGAGGAGTAATGTGAAGGGGTGGGTATACGAGGATGTCTCAACAACACTGATTGCTTAACATGAGGACACATCTTCAGTTTGAGGTGCATTACGTAAGAAATTCAGTAAAAATACAAGATTAAAAACAACATTAAGATAAAGGGAACAGGCTGGTTTCATGTGATTTTCATCACTAAAATGATCAATTAAAATGTTTTATTGACTTACCTGAAGTTAAGAGTTGTTGAACATGTGTTACAGTACCAATTAGCAGATGCTTAAACAAAGACAAGCTCTATTGCTCTGAGCAGTAATTAATTAAATTAGTATAAGACAGAAAAGAAAACTTGGTTCTCCAGACAAGTGGTAAAATTTAAGGCTTGTTCAGTTGCAGCTATTTTTAACATATTTTTTATTTTGCAGTATATGCTTAATGGGTATCAGAAGTAGCTAAAGCCTGTCCCAGCATGCACTGGGAAAAAGTCAGTGCAATGTCGTCAGGTCACTAATTATTTACACAAACAGACAAGCACATTCACAACTGCTGGTAAATTAGTGTCCCATCACCTGACCTGAACTGTGGGAGAAGACGTGTATGAAAGAATGGTTCTTACCCTCAGCTGGACGGCCACTGTGATGGGCCCACATCGCTCGAGTCGCTGGAGGAATGAGCTTGAGCCTTTCTTCTTCAAGATCTGACAATGGAAGTAGATAATAGGGAGAAGAAATATTATGTGCATCTTACTACAAGTGGCATGTGAAGATCATCAAATTAGTCTGTGTGCTGTTATTTGGGGGGACTTTTTTCTTTTTCAAATATCTTAGGACAGATGCTACTGTCCATGCTGCACAGGTTATTAAGTCCCTTGAGGTATAATTGTGATATTGGACTATATAAATAAAATTGACTTGATTTATACCATCTCATTGCCTTATGTTACTGTATAAGGTTGCAGGGACAGATCGTGCATTGTGGGTGCATTAGAAAAAGCAGGGGGGAAATTTTATAAACATCAACATCTGGAACAGTAGAGACAAAAACACTAAAGAACTGGACTTGAATTCACATAAAACTTACATTAAAGCAGATCAAATATATAGAGAGGCTCAGAGATGGGAAGGATGGACTGAAGGAGACTCAACATATAATCAATATATACAGAATGATGTTACCAGGTCCGTCAGTTAAGCTTTTCGGATTAAACGTCATGAGAAAAGTGTACAACGACACTGGTGTTCTGATCGTTTGCATGTGTATGCATGCTTGTGTATTTTCTATTTCTCCGATTCCCAAAAGTGAATATATAGCACAGTGGTGGGAAGTATCTTAAATTAGACTGTTTTTTTTCTCCCCAAAATACTATCCCTGCTTTTTCCACTCATCGGTATAATAGTCAGTTTCCAGTTGAAACAAAAACATACTTTGTGATTGTGTCACTTTCTGAAAGACTGTGTTCCCTGAAGCAATTTCCCAATTTTTACCCTAGTTTTAAATGGCAGTGAGCAAGTGTGAGACTCAAAAATTATAAAAATATATATTTATATGATAAAATATAATTGTTGATGCTCTTGTATTCAATGTAGCCACAGGGACAGAGCAACAAACCAGTGTAGCACCAGGCTCATTACACTGTGAGCAGTATACTGTACCTTGGTAAGGTCATGGTACCGCCGAGGCTGTTGGGGGACGGAGTTGGCAGTGAAAAGGGAGGCTGATGGCATCCTGTGGAGCAACAGGGCAGCTTTAGGCCCCCTCAGTCCCATGCGGCCCCGAGAGGCTGGCACCAGCGACCCGGTCTGAGTCAGTTTGGACTGGAAGAGCTGCTGCAATAACACACTCTCACTAGCTGCCGGGCACAAAGCACATAGAGAGAGGAAAATAAGGGAGGAAAATACAAGCGAAAAGAGGCAACAGCATTGGTGGAAATAAGGGGGTGGAGGAGAGAAAAAGGACAGATGGGATGAAGAGAGAGACATGGAAAGACAGAAAGAAAGAAAGACAGAAAGTAAGAAAAAGGAGGAAGGGAAGAGGCTGGCGAGGACATATAAAGTTAGGCACCACATAAACAATCAGTCAGGCAAAGAGAGGGGGTGGACTACGCCACTCGACAACACGTGGAGTGGTCCACAACAACAATGAGCTCATTCAGAAAGGCAAACAACATGTGTGTGAACGTGGGCGTGTGAAAGGCGTGCTGAGGAAGAGAGACAGAGAGAGACAGATAGGAGGAAAGGATGAGAGGTAGGCGTACTAAGCAAGTAAAACAAACACAAGTTGGACACATTTAAGGACTTAATTACACACAGCTCGAAGAGCAACTGTCTTTTCATTTAAAGCAATCATCTGCACCATCTGAATATTGACTTAAACTCAAAGTAGGAAGGAGGGGATGAAGGAGTGGATGGATAAGAAGAAACCACATTGTGTGTTTCAGCGTGCACGGATGAAAGGCAGAGAGGCATCTCCTCAGTCAGACGCAGGGATAACGGCCAAGTGTGAGTGAAGGGCTAGCTTTGAGAAGATTAGCCTCATCATGGAAATTATTGCAATTTGGCTGCTGGACGCAAGGCTCGCCTGGCAGTAACACAACGGCTGCCTGTGTCGCGCTAACCACAACACCCCACATCTGGCACCTTCTATAGACAATATATACACAGACACACAAAGAGTGGTTTTGTGTGTTGTTAGTTTGCACAAGAGTGCATCTTTGTGCTGGAGTGTGCTCTGACGCCACAATGTGCTTACATGTGTGTTATTAATTGGGTACTTACACTTCATCGTAAACAAGAGATTCTGAGGAAGGAGGTCTTTGTTTCTTGTGATTGATCCCGTGAGATCATATGAAATCTGGTGGAAAAACATATTAATGAACATTCACATTAAATACTCATGCACTGCATTTACTCTTATATAGAACATAAAATATACCAATCAATTTACTAATTTACACTAATCCATATCGTTATGAAAGCACCAATTTGAATTTCCTTCTACTGGGAGATGTAGTAGTAAAAAATGTTTTGTGGAAAACGTCGACAACATCTTCTGGTAAGAGGGTTATGACCTGACACAACAGTGACGATCGTAACACAGAGTATGAAGAACAATCAAACCAATCATTGTAAGTTAGCATGTGCTTGTGGTTTTTGGGCATGTGTGTTCCAAACAGAGATGGTCATTAAAGATAAAGAAAATGTCTTTGACTTTGGAGAAGTTGTCCATTGATTGTTTCCAAAGACCCTACGCCTAATAGGGTGTGATATTTGGTAGCAAAAACAGTTAATTGAGATATAGTTAGCATCTAAAGCCCCTTTTCCACTGGTCAAGAAACCTACTAACACCAGCTAACATCTGGCTTTTGCCTGTTATGAAGATGGATACAATCATCATTCACTCCTGGGTCAAATGACTCTGCAGTAGTTTTGAGTTTTTAATCGGCTCCGGCTCCGATCAGCTCTTTTGGAAATCTGACACCTGGGAACGCGCGATAATTACGTCTTCTTCTTCTACTTTCATTTGGCAGTCTGGACGCTGCACTTTTTCTGCACAATGCTATGAAGTACATTGATCTTGTGGGCGTGTATGCGGATGCATAAATATCCATGAACCTTTGTGTACGTGTTGTACATCTTGGGAGGAATGTGGAAAACAGTTTTTTCATATCGTGCAAAATGCAACACTGGCAAAACAGTGAGGTGAGAGAATTTTGTGTCGTGGTGGCTTTACCAGAAATACAAAAACCTGCATATACTCGCTTATTTTGGTGTAAAAGACATATTGTACTGCCTATAACTACATACATGCATGAGTTCAACACAGACAGACCTGTCCAGCATAGTGGCTGACAATGAAGGCTGGGCCCTGATCTTGAGGTGGGGGGTTTCCATTGCCATCCTTGGTGGTGAGAGAAAGGCCGTGAATGGGATTGGAGTCCAGCTGGGTGGAGAGCCTCTTATACAGGGTCTGCTCTACTGGCCGTAGGCTCTGGCTCTCCTCATCCAACACACACAGAAGTCCCTGAGGCCTCTGGAAGAGGTACAAACAAATGCTCAATTGATAAATATGTCATGCTCAGAATATTTTCATTGATACTTTTAGTGCAGAGTGTCCCTCTGACATCAAACTGCCTCAGTCATAATAGTATAAATGTTACAATTATGTTGAAAGCATCTTAACCACGAAAGGCCAGTTATATTCCAATTTGATTAAAATTTGTATTTCTTACACAACATCTTACTTTTTTAAAACATCTGACTTCCGAATACAATTTCATTCAGGAAAAAGTGGAAAAAGAGAAATTTGCTGAAAACATTCCCAAAATTGAAAAAAAAAAAGGCCCAAACTAAACCCATTTTTATTAAGTGATGGAATTTACTGTGAATTGAATTTGCCCATGTGATTTTTTCATTTTTGACAAAGCTCTGGGTGGAAACAAAATGTCGAATTACATCGTGAGAGATCAAACTGGCCTGGACTGGTCCAAACCAGAAACATACAGTACCTGAAGAAAGAAGTCCAGAACGGCTGACTGGTTGCTGGGGTAGCGTGGGGTCTCCATGGCGATGCCCTCCTGCAGACACTCAGCCTGCTCCTGCTGGAATAGCACCTCAGAGACGTACTGCCTCAGCCGCTCATTGGTCATGTTCACACACAGCTGGAATGCACATAACACACACTTAAGTCGCACGCACATCGACCTGTAAACACACTCTTCAATGTACACTGTGAAGTTCCTCAGGGACACGCGGCTGAATGTTTGTTTTTAAAGCAAACAAACGCATGAATGCGTTCTCAAACATAACCTGCTGTGGCACCAGCAGGGAAGTCAATGGGGCATAAATGAACTGCCTGACACCTCATACAACACACCTGACCCAGAAATTATGAGAACTGTTTACAGGGACATCTCCTGCACGGTGCCCACAGCAATAGGCGCCCCTCTGTACGGCATTTCTGCTAACCCACAATAATATGGAGCGTCTTCCTGCTGAGACATATGAACTCTTCCTCACCCAGCAGTCAACCAACCACAGCACAGGGAGGAGTCAATCAAATTGCGTTTTGTCTGATGTGTGTGCTTGTCACACTTGTGGTTTAGTAAGCTGACCCTTTTTTCAACCCAGGATCTCATGCATGTTTCCTTTGTACACTTTTCACATCTAACATGAAAACAAGAATAACCTCCTTGCTATTGAATGCCCTGCCAACCAGTCAAGTTGCAGTTTGTCCAGACAAATATATATTGAGGAGTTTGAGGGAGTTTCTGACATCATATGTGTATACATTATTATGGCCAAAATGTATGTTGCGTAGTGACTAAAATCGAATCAGTTCATCCTTGAGTCTAAGTGAACATTTGAACCAAGTTTGATGTCATGCGTGTTATGTGAGGTCACAGATACCTTGACCTTTGACCTGCAACCACCAAATTCTGATCAGGTCATCTTTGAGTTTAAGTGAATGTTTGCACCAGATACAATGGAATTGTTCTAAGGGCAAACCTGATAAATCATGGCCAAAGACGTGAGGTCACATTGACCTTAACTTGTAATCTTTTCCAACAAAATTGAATCAGTATTTCTGGAAGTCCTAGCGAACATTTATGCTGAATTTTAAGGGATTTCCTAAAGATTTTAGTGATATTTCATCCACGAGGTCAAAATGTGAGGTCACAGTGACCTTAACATGTGACCTTTGACCTCCATAAATCAAATTTCATCAATGAGTCCAAGTAAACGAGTCTGAAGAAGTTCCCTCAAGGTGTTCCTAAGATATTGGGTTTACAAGGACACGGACATACAGACAGACAAACTGAAAACATAATACTTCCATCTGCAGTTGTCACTGGTGCAGATACTAAACCAAGCAAGACTTAAAAGCCATATGGCAAAAAATGAAGTAACAATAAAAATACTGATGCTGTATTCAATTGCATTTGTTAGCTTTAAGGTGACATTTACATGACTTTTTTGTTTTGGCAGTGATTGCTTCAGAACAGTACTGCGACCTACATTTTGTCTCGTAGGCGGCTTGATTGAGAAGTGCTGATTTAGAGTTGTGTTGTTTTGTACTGCAGACGGCTGTAGTCCTGTTTTCCTTTCATCAACGTTCGCCTATTCGTCGCCTTCAGGTTAGTCTAGTCCATTAAAGGCTCAGTCCCAGCAGGTGGTTGATTGAGTTAGCTCATTAGCAAAGTGCTGAGCAGATACAACACAGCCCTGACAAACACAGCTCTAATTAACAAGCACTAATGACCCTGATCATGCTGCGCATGTGGAGCGTGCCTGTCTATGTGTCTGCATGTGTGCGGATACATGTGTGTACAAACATGTCAGGACTTGTTTGTCACTTATGTCATATCTACTGTTAAAGGTCATCATGTTTGTTTATCCAGAACTTACTCCTCCTGTTCTCTTCTCTTCTCCGTGGGTGGTGGCTAATGTGTGTGCTATGAGCAGGCGGATATTAATAGGCAGCTCAGCAGCAACAACTGAGAAAATGTATGAGGGAGAAGAAGTGGGCACCGCAGCCACCTGCCAGACATAGTTCCTCTGTTTTTGCTCATTTTGTTCGCCCTCTCCTGTTCTCTCTTCTCTTCTGATACTTGCTCTCGGAGGTTATGTAATCCATCACATCCGTTTGGATTAGAGAACAGCCAGAGGTAGAGTAAGGCAGCTGACGTTTTAGCGCCATACACACACACAAACATCCTAGTCACACACACTGGGAAAAGCTAAGACAAATACACAGCGGCTTTGACAAAGGCTGGGAAACGGAAAAGAGAGGGCATGGAAGCTTTAAGTGGAACAAGTACTAAACTAACATCAAACTAACGTCAAACTAACATCACACAAACGTCAGATACCTCTTAGCCCTGAAGGAAGTCATCTATGATCTGACCAAACTTTGTAACACAAACCAATGTGCATATAGACACAGTGACACAGACGTTAGACCCATGTGTCGTAGGTGTTGTCCTTATTTCTCTGCTCATCACACATAGATGAAGATGGTGTAAAAGAGCCACATTATCTACTGAATATGCTTAGTAATCAGTGAAGGTTTGGTGTTCATGCCATGCAATGAGTCTAGTCATTAATGACCTACACAAAATGGTCAGTAACATTTCATAACATGATAACGCAGCGTCACACATTTGGCGGTGATTGCTGTGGCACAACCCAAGTGCCGGGGTCAAATGGGACAATTTTATAGACATGAAATGACCATATCAAAGGTGTCCATATCAAATCAAACAATTTGATGTGTAAATGGGCTCATCAAGTTTTACATTTTTTTATTTATAGGTCAGTGATTATTAACATTATTTGTTTCTATATACTACAATTTACGGGTTTTTTCACTTCAAATTTTGTATTTATGATTGTTATGACTGTACTGGGGGGGGGGTTGTTGTTGGTTGGGTGCGCGCATGCTTTACCGCCGCTGCTACAACTCCATCGCAGGGGAAACACTGAAGCTATCTATCAAACTGAAAGGTGTCGTTTTTATGTGGCATTCGCTCCAGCTTGCCAAAGAATGTATCCACAATTACTTTAGCTATAATAGGTTTGCGATGAAGGTATTGTGCAAAAGATGTCTGAATCATTTGACAAATCAGAAGCACGCAAGCACGTACACAGCGGTCGTACATTGGAATAGTCTATTAACAGTGCTTGCTTGATGAGCACATTACTGATTTACAGTGATAACAGGTGAGCAGCATAGAACTGCACACGCTGTACTCAGTACACTATGCAATATAATTACACTGATCTACTGACAACAAGCAGTGTTGACATGCTGCCCCATTTGTACACGGTGTCTGCAGAGGCACACTTACTAAAATGCACAACAGGTACACAAACATACTAGAGGTGGAGAAGAGGACAAGTGATTAAATTCCCATTCCAAAAATCGATTCCTGTACATTAGACAAGATCATTGCCTCTCCTCACTTAATACAGTAACTCATTGTGCAGTCACATGTAGCTGCCACAAGATGCAATGGAGCAAGAAAAATACACAAACTTGTCTGATCTTTGCTGAATATACGATCTAATAATCTCTCCTAGAAGAAAGAGCCACTGGTGTGTTACTTTCATGTAACGAACTGAGAACTATTACACAATGGATTTTCTCGTGTTTTTAGACACACACACACACGGCTGTGTGTTGCTCCATGTTGTCACACACAGGCAGTCATTGTATCAACCATCAGTTCAACCGAGGACATCTGAAAATCACGCCACAGTCATCCACAGACCTCACCTCATTCATTACAATTAAATACTTAAATGTTTGGGCTAAAACAGATTGCGGCCCCAAATATTTTAACAATTTGATTACGATCTGTTTGAAAATTACAATAGCACATACTATTCATGGAGATATTTATAGGTCTGGATGGCCTTCCAAGCCAAATTTATTATTAGGGAATGTCATAAATGCATTTGGTTTTACTCGGAGAAATCAGTCAGCTTGGGGAAAACAGGAACACATGGTGTCTTTGGGGGAAGGGGTGACCAATATCTATAAAAGTAAGCAATGTCCCACCTGCTCAAATCCATTCCTCTGAAATTCTTCAAACCCAAATATGTCCAAGATCCCAATTTCCAGGGCAGGATCGCTGGAAGAGATAAATGGATATAAAGGATATTTAGATTACACAACTTTTATTACAGCAGAACCTGTCTGTTTGCTTGTTTTATCGCATCAAGAATGATCATGCCTGTGTACAGTGTAGTGTGTGTTTGTGCATCTGAAGGAGATGTGCCATAACTAGTGTTGTTGGCAAATTTATCACTTTCTATGGTTGGTGTGTAAACAAGGCAAAGCACAAACACATTCCAGAAGAAGTGGCTTGGGTTTTCTGACAGTGAGATAAGACCTCCCAACATCAACAAAACCAAGGATCCTACGGCCTCCACCTGGGTGTGTGTGTGTGTGTGTGTGTGTGTGTGTGTGTGTGTGTGTGTGTGTGTGTGTGTGTTTGAGACCTCCACATAAACCTTGGGTGTGTCCTCCACCTCTGCACTGTTATTCCATTTCAGTGTACACACTTATTTGTGTGTGTCATGCAATGTAAGCTATTACGAACCTCCACTCTAAATTTATGTGTCAAGTTACAATATCAGTTTCGACACCACAAAAGCTCTGACTGAGTTAGTGCTTGTGTGTGATGACAGATAAACTTCATTAGCGGTGTTTGTGATAACAGATATCAACGGTCTGGGTTTCCAAAGAATTTTTTCTGGTGGTTACAGTGTAAACACCCCTAGGCAGACATGGGCATAAACAAACAAGCACACAAGTGCGCACAAACACACTCAAGAGTTATACCCAATGTGGTCATCCTTTCCCTGAAGGTCGTGGTTGATACTGTTGACCAGATAGCTGAAGAGGCGTCCATAGATGGCCTTGGCAAGTTGGTCTCTGTACTGTTCTGACATCTCCACAGTGTGGCGGCGAGTGATCACATCACCTGACACAAAGAGGAGATAGGAACACACAAGTGTTAGCATCTGACAATTTGTAAAATTTCTTTTAAAGTTTTTTGATCATTTCCATTTCAGCCAAGAGACATGTTTTCTGCTGCAAGAGACATATTCTTGCTAAAGATTGGATGAGACTGATTTTAGCTTAATCTGCGTAATCTGCATCTATGTTGGTGATAGTTTCAGTGCAAAGTATGAAATATATTTCTGACATAATTTATAAATATCTGTCAAGTCCACCAGAGAGCTCTGTTGTTTCATGTTTATATGTTATGTGATAAAACATATCTATATATATACACACATACAAACATAGTCATTGCCAGATGCCGCACTAGCACCACCATCTCAGACCAAAATAAAAGCTTCATGGGCCACACTTTACACCTCTCTACATCCTCTCAGAAAGGTGGTGTCTATACAGTGTGTGGGTGTTGCAGAACCCAGAACGCAGCCTCTAAACACACAACCAGAAGCCCAACTGATTAAATTTACCTTGTATACAGGAGAGCCAACAAAAACCAGTGCAGATAGATCAAAAACACAAGGGATCAGCCATGTCTTATTCTTGAGACGCTTTGATCTGTAACCATATGTTTTTAAAACAAATGTCGCGGCTGTGCTCAATGCTGCAGAGCACATAAACACTGAAAACACACCTATCACCTGCCCGCCACTGTGATGTGGAACTCCAAACACTGTGGCTTCACCTTGTTTTTTTTATAATGTCTATAGGTTAGAAGAAACACTGCCCCAGTAGTGGGAAAGTGTGTGTGTATAGAAGTGTTCCCTCCTCACCAAGGTTACGTTTTGGCAGAAAGGCAGCTTATAAAACAGGTGACTGTCTGGTGTTTAGCTCATGCTGGTAAGCCACCAAATACCGTAGTACTCCAAGGGAGAGAGAGCAGGAGGAGCTATGATGAGGTAAACAAGAATAGATAATGTGATGCACACCTCCTCCTCCTCCTCCTCAGCACCTACACACTGGAGATATGGCCCCAGCTGTGTTCGGGGGGGATGTCCTCTTTCCACAAGCTGCAGGTCAGAAGGGATCCCCGAGTGCAGCACACTCTCAGCGATCATGCACAGTGGCAAGCAGGTAGATAGCATTGCTAGCACCGTTAGCATTGCTGTGTTGGGCTGTTTTTAGCCCACAGACTTTATAAACACAAGATGTAGCTGTGGTGTTTGTGGCTTAACAGCACCGTGGTGATAGGTGTGTTTATTTTGTTTTTTTGTGCTCTGACAGGTGAAAATAAGGGTGTCCACCCAGCTGTCATGTTTACGTCACTGCTAACCTGAGCAGGGGGCATCTCGCTTTCTTTAACCTTATAAAAGTGGGGAGGGCCATCAGTTTGTGCTTGAACTGGATACCAACACAAAAAACAGAACCAGGGATGACAACAAACACAGAGGGAGTGTTACTAACTGCTCTCCTCAAGCTGCCAATAATCTACTATATCTTTATGGCTACGATATAATTTGTTCAAAAACCTGGTGTATATAACCTTTAAGAGTCACCCTGACGCTCGATGAAATGTAAGTTGCGGCACTTTCTTAAAATCTCTATCAATATCTTGCTAGTGTTCTTTCTCATTATGTCTTTGCAGTCAAAAGTCACAGGAAGGGTCAAGTGATGGTGGAAGCTGGTGAGGCCTTACCTTTAAAGTACTGGACATCAGATGTGAGGGCGGTGCTTAAGTCGTTGGAGGACACCTGCAACAATCCAGCAACTGTGGCGAGACAGACAAAGAGAGATAATGGCAGAGTAAATGACACTGACATGATGACAGGATGAAACCGAGCATCAGAGACGTGGTGCTGATTCCATCCCGGAAACACAATCAGGTCTGTGCAGCTCTGACAGTGAAATCAGCTGAGTGCTACGACGGCTCATGCCTGTTTAATCTATCGGCGGAGCTGGAAGCAGTTAGTCATCAATGGATTTCTGAGCAGAGCCCATAAACAAGCAGCGGGAGGTGACAGCAACCCAGAAACCCTTTGCTGATATCACTAGCCTCAACATCGCATCACCCTGACAACGGCTGGCTCTTTCCCGTTCGGGCGCTGATGTCATTTGTTTACCATCTCAAGAAAGGTCAGGGGTCAAAGGAGCACATGCGGTGGCTGTAGAATTAAAGAGCCAGACAGAGAGAAATCACTGTCCCAATAGTGAGAAAGTGTATTAAGGGTTCTGTCCTCACCAAGGTTACGTTTTGGCAGAAAGGCAGCTTATAAAACAGGTGACTGTCTGGTGTTTAGCTCATGCTGGTTAGCTGCCAAGCAGAGGAACAGCGAGAGGAGGAGCTATGATGATGCACCCCTCCTCCTCACCACCTACACTTAGCCTGGAAATGTGGCCCCAGTTATGACCGGGGCACTGACCTCTCTCCAACAGCTGCAGGTCAGAAGGGAAGGCTGTATCGGCTTCTGTCAATGCGGTGAAACGTACGTCCCCAATATGGAGCACAGCGGATAGCAGCGTAAACACTGAGTCAACCTCCTAACAGAGAGAAAGAGACACACAGGGACAGAGAGAGAGGAGGACGTTAGAGTAAAATAATAACGAAGTTTGGATATTATCATTTAATATTTAATACCAATTTATACAACGGATTATTAAGGCCACTTAAAGATAAAAAAAAAATATCTGATACCTCTAATTTTAGGCAACGTGTGATCACAAAATAATTCTCGAAAACTCTTTTGTGATTTTCTTCACATGGCCCCTAATGCGCCTTCGGTACTTTGCACCACATGACACGGCATTATTCAGATTCTTATTAATGCCAACAGATCTAATGAGACCAAAAAACTAAATTACTCTTGAAAAAAACATATTGATTAACTAAACTAGTCCTTGCATTACCGTGACCTTTTGAGTTTATTTTGAACCAATCCCACATGGAAAATACTCATTTAAGACTAAATGTGTGTTAATCCTTAACTCAAAATAGTCCCCAGGAAATGCACTAGTTAACTATTGCTTTTATGGTGTTTTCTAAAAACCTACGCTGCTCAAATGTTATCGGACATTTCTTTAAAAAAAGATGAAATCCTATGTTTTTTATACCTATTTCCATTTTCAGTAGGAATAAATGGGCTTGAGACTGAGAGTGATAGACAGACATAGTGATCGACTGACATAAGCATTGTTAGTTTGGAATTTTGATGGGATTTCTTGACAATAACAGAAATAAAGAATAACCAGCATTATTGTTCCATGTAATACAAAATACTAAATGTAATGTGAATCTAACACTAGCACATCAACCCTCTTCTCTCCATTCACACACTTCCCACTCTCCCTTCCTCTGTGCCCTTGAGTAGAGGACGCTTAATGGAATACCCCATTACCCACTGCTCTGAGAGGGGGATGTTTGAGTTTGAGGGTGTGTGCTTGTGTGTTTGTGTGTGTGTGCCTGTGAGTGTATGTGAATATGTCTGCGTGTGCACTCTCTCAAGGCAGGATATTGGAGCTGATATCTGGGAGATAAACACAAGCATTAGTCTCTGTCTGACACTCTATCCAGAGATAGACCCCCCCCCTTCCTGTTAGGGAGGAGAAGAAAGGGAACGAGGCAGAGAAAAGGAACGATAGGGAGCACTAATGACGATTGACCTTTGGGTCTGGACTGGGAGTCGTCCCCTGATGAGAGCTTAGACATAGACCAATGGGTGCCATTGTCATTGGGTCCACCACTTGCACTCCTACTCCCCCACTCCTTCTTCTGCCCCTTGGTCTCTCTCTCTCCCTCTCGGCCTTATAGAGTGGACACTAGTGCCCTCTGATAATAACACCATCTACCACTCTACTCCTCTGTCCCTTGCATGCCTGCGTGTATTGACTGCTGCTGGATTAAAAGGTGAGATAGTGGTCACTCACTGCTGACAGATGCTGACTGGAAATCTAAGAATAGAACCTGATAATGAGCTGGGAACAAAGCTGGTCGGGTATAGGACAGACTGTGCTATCATGGCCCACTACATGCACACTATATGCACATATCAGTGTCCTGTCCTCTGCATTTGGTCACTAATTTGATATGGCCTTTATATAAATAGTTATAACACATGATGAGTTCCTTCAGGACCTGAATCCTAAGAAATCCCCCTATCTGTGGCAAGTAAGTTTGAACAGATGAAGCCCGTCTCATTTTAAATGCTTCTTGTGTCTGACTTGTTAGGACACAATGTCATGTCCTTTTTGTAGCCCGCCATATCCATATCATTTTGCAGGGCTCGATTACTGGGATAGTAACATTTTAGCCATGACATTTGAAATATTTGACTTTACAAATTGTCAAAAACTTACAAATTAAAAAGTTATTTGTGCATCAAAATATGAGGTAAAATCTCATCAGTGACAACATAATTGGATATGTCAGAATATCTTATTTTAACACTTAAATTATCCCAGCTCTCCATAGTGTTTGAATAAAGATGCTCAACCCAAGGTGTATACAGTGCATATTGATACCTGCTTGTTGAAGCCCAGGGCTCGCAGGGCTTGTATGACTGCTGCGAAGCGTTCCCTGCTCTGGGTAGAGGCTTTAGCTACTGGAGGGCTCTCCTCTGGAAATCCTCCACTAAGATACCTGAAGTAAAGACAGAAAGCTGAGGCAACATGGACCAAGCCTTCAAACAAATACAGAAGAAGCATATGAGGCCTTATGCTAAGGCGAGTGAAAAATGACAAGTGCACAGGTTTGACAGAAGAGACCTACAACCAAAAGATTTATGATATATATTTGTGCAGGATTATATTTAGTCTCAATCATACTGTAGTAGTAGTAATAATAGCATTATTAATCTGCAGGACTAGATTACGCAAACAGAGCAAAGATATACGGACACAGAATAGGTTGGTATGATGCCAGAGGGTCTACTGCGCTTCTTAAGCTCCATTCAGACTGATTCAAGTCAGTGCTTATCGCACTGTTGTGTATATTGGATTCTTTGTACAGTAGCAGAAAAAAAAATCATCTATCAGCAGACAAGCACATTTGTATAAATGAGGACACAAACACACACAAGACACACAAGGCTGTACATCCATAGATGCATGAATAAGAGAAATTGATTAAAAAGTACATTGACTGTATGTGTTTATCCGATGTTCCTTTCACACTCTCCTTGATGCTATGGAATATGAGGGTATTTAATTGGACTGAACTGTATACTGTGACCTCTGCAGCTTCTGCTCTTCATGTGAGAAGTGAGGTTTCTGATTCTTTTTAGAGTCCAAACACAGGATTAAACTGAGGTGCTCCTGATAACAAAATGACCAGCTATAACCAATACACTCCTTTCATTCATGATTTTAGGAACTAGTGACATGCATGTGGCACCTGACAGCAACATACCTATGAGCCAGGACATTGTTGAGGTTAAGTGTGCTCTTCTCCTCAGGGGACAGGCCTTCAGCCATCAGATAGAAGATGTTGAAGTTGTGCTGGTGTGGAGCCGGTTGGACCAGACGAGACTTCTCCAACATGTACGTGTACACACGGGCTTTAACACCAAATAAGACGCAGACTTCAATAACAGAAGGTGCAAATACAAGTTTTCAGCAGTGTTAATTATAATTGTCAGCCCTGAACATTGAATTTTTGTCCACTGTTCAACATCAAGTACTCTCTGATCAAATTCACTGAGGTAATTTAAGGTCAGCATGGTTGTAAAAATGGAACGCTGGTACAAAACATAAGACTGTACTTCCCCCTGTTGGTGATAACATAGCATTGCACCTGATTCGAAACTAAAACTACACCTTTACTCTATCTGAGCCTCAGTAACACTATGCGTGTTATATGGTTTATATTCACAGCCACTGCACTATTATCATAAAGTTAGGGATCCTCACTTGGCTATAAATATATAATTGTTTTCAAATAATCACAAATAAATGGGATAAAAGATCTACAGAAACTGTTGATTTTCTGTATATAAAAAACAAAACAAAACTAGGATGAGGTAATTTTGAGAATTAATTACAATGTTGGGACACCATCAACTTTCCGTCCTTCTCCTGTCTCTCATGTGGAATAAAATTCATTCTAAAGTGGCTTCAGGGAGAATCTAGACTGCTTTACTTTTTGCACACTTTATTTTGTTGTACATTTAAATCCAGATGGTTAAAAATGCCATTTTGATCATCTGCAAGTGAAGACATGTTTTTAGAAACTTACAAATCAGAATAAAAATACAAATTACAATTTCAATAGGGCCTCCCACTGTCGGTGCTCGGGCCCTAATAATAATTCCCTTCATGCAGGACTTTGTAGATTCCCTTTTGGTAACATTTACAGTTTCAGGTCTTTTAAGACTAATCCTTCAAGCTTTGAACACCTGGTTTTGTGCAGGTTATCTCACTTTCCCTTGCACATCCTTTTATGCTTCGTCACATTGGATAGGAAGTGACTGACCTGCCATCTCCAGGTCTCTCCTCAGATCTTGATCTATAGTATGTAAATCTGGGATTTGGTTGGACCACTCTAGGACTGTCACACTTGTCCCAAAGCCACTCCTGCATTGTCTTGGCTTTAGCTTCATGTTGTTGTCATGCTGAACGGGGAACTGTTTCCTCAGTCTCAGGTCATGTGCACATTTTGGCCTCATTCTTTTCTCATTTCTGACCAGTCTTGTTGTTTCTGCTGCTCAGAATTACCTTATAGAATGATGCTGCAACCACCACGCTTCACCACAGAAATAGTCTGGGTGATGAGGAGTTACATTTTTGTCTCACCCGAGAATCTGTCTCCTCAGACTCTCAAAGTCACGCGATTGTAAAAAAAACTAAAAACATATATTTGATTTGTCATAACAGATTATTGAGTGTTAATTGATTGGCAATTTTATCTATTTTAATCTAGAACACTAAAATGTGCAGTAAGTAGAGGAGTCAGAACACTTTCTGATAAGCCACTGAATATGCTTGTAACTAGTTCACTGCTGCAGTGACAGAAATGTAGTTTACCTCTGAGCGGTGTCCTCCTCTTGTCACAGTATTGAATGGTCAACAACTTGATAAAGCGGCTTGAGCTGATGTTCCTTTGGGTTTTTGCATGACCAAAGGCCTCCAGAATACAGTTCACCTGTGTATTATATCAAACCAAAAGAAAATTAAACAGCGTTTACAACATCTTTTAGAACTGAATAGATATGTTCTCTGTTTTTATATCAATCAATTGATCTTATGTATCTCTTACAAAGGTTTCTAGAGATGAAACAAAATTTGTTGTACTCCCATTCCACTTTTTACCACTAGATGTCAATATGCATCCATAATCTTGGTTCTCTGTGTTAATTCTGTCCCAGGATGATCAGAGAGCGAGCTGACCCAGATATCGAAGACATAATGATGACTTCATCAGAACACAGCACTTGTGTTTCCAGGCTATAAACTGAATTTTTACCCAACTGACAGGCTGAGTGCAGAGCAGGTGAATCATGTGTTAAGCACCACCAATGAAGACAAGAAGAGGCAGTGACAAAAGTGCTGCCCCAGATTACAGATTCGTCTTTTCTTTCTTTCCGTTTTTCAGATACAGCCAGAGGAAGGATGCTAAACTCTAAGCCCTTTTTGTCTCTCCAAACATTTCATGCTTATTATCTATTCTGACAAAATGAATGTAGTTGTACTTTGTTGATCTTTGCACTCCACAATCAATTCTCTATATATTGGCTGAAAGGAAGTAGAAAAATGCGCTCCCATCTAAGAATATCAAAGAACAATTTTCTCTGCTGCGAAAGGTTCAGTCATAAAGAGCCAGCATCACAGAGATAGATATTTATAATGATGCAATCAAACATCAGAGTGCTCAAATGATGTCTATGACAAATAAGCAGCTATTGAGCAGTAAGGAGGAGACCACAAGCGATAGCTCATAATGTGCTCTGCTAATCCATACCTCTATTGTTATAGGAACAGCAGGGTTCAGTGAGTGCTATCTGGCTTTTTTATAGCAGGGGTAACATGAGGGAAGGAACAATAAGCACAAAACAGGATGCAAGATTCAGCCAGTGCCTCAGTTTGAAGAGCATAACAAATATTCATGAGTTTCCCTCGGAGGATTCATTGTGTACTACATAGCATAGAAACAAAATTAATAAACAATACAATAACATTATTTTCTAGCACTTTTTTGCAAAGTCGAAGCAAAGAAACAAGGTCATAACAGCAATAAAGGATTCAAAACTCGTTGCCCAGGACTCTGCAGTTACAACTGAAGACTGCTTGAAGTGTCAAATAGAAGAGTATCCTACACACAGACAGGTCCAGACTTACGTGTCTCATTCTGGGATCCAGTGAAAAGCCTTTGGGGCTGGAGCGGGCTGTCAGGTGTCTCACTATGTGTTTGCATGCCTCTGATTTTCCAGACCCACTTTCACCACTAGAGACACAAAGACATAAAAATGTCATTTATATTTTAGGCATTGTTACATGTCTTATACTGTTTGGCTCTAATCTGATTCCATATGATATAAAAAAAAGGAAGAAATAACCTAGTTTATATGTGGATACTTGCATTTCATTCAAAATAAAGAGACATTTTATTAAAAGCATTAAAGGAAATCAAAAATCATGCAACTTCGTGTGTTCCACTGCTGTGTGTGTCTCAGAAGAATAGGTGTGATGCTGTAGTCATCAGGGTGTTTCCTACACGTCACCTCAGTGACATGTTTCCACCCTCCTGACATCATGCCTTCAGAGACCCTTTACACTAAACCTACAATATGTTTCTCTTTGCAACACTAAAACTAACATTTCTCTGTTGACCAGCAATTTTCACACGCTGTTACTGCCACAAATGATCTGACACTGGAGGCCTGTTTTTAATTTGGCATGGAGTGGATATTAAACCTGGCATAGGGTAACTCTACAGTACACGCTCTGACACTTACCGTCATGCAGCGAGCTGAGACCAGCATAGTTACACCAAGCAGATGGCTTCAGAAGGTCAGAAGCCCTTGCTAATGACGGCACTGTGCTGTGGTACCCTGTTTGTCTGTGAGTATGTGTGTTGCTATATCTCTTACTAATGGCCCTGCTGAGTGTGAAGTCTACAGGCCTTTTCACTGTCTTTTCATTTAACAGTTTTTATTAGATTTCAAGGGCATTTTGTTAGTGCACGAGCCTCTGGGGATCATGGCTGCTGATTGCCTCTTTACGTGCAGGAGCTTGTGTGTATGTGTGTTCTTCAATGTGTGTGTGTGTGTGTGAGGAGAGACAGAGTTAAACAGAAGGCTTCAATGAAAGAGAAATAAGAAAAGGAGTGATAAGTGTAGTGGGGAAAGAATCAGAGAAACAAGAGTGGGTGTATGTGCAAAAGCACTGTACAATGTCCCTGAATGCCTGTGTGTTTGCATGTGATTGTGTGTGAGTGAGATGGATAGCCTGTGGCCAGGGCACGTTAACTCTCTGCCAGATTGGTTATAACTCAGCAGGAATGTCACTGGAGAGCCGGAACGGGATTTAATTGCAATCAGGGAGTTGCCTCGGTCCAGCCAAGGACAAAGAGCAAGACGCTGTGATGCTCCGAGCAAACATTCATCTCCATGTGAACACCACACACGTCAGCAGCTCGGCTCAGAGTGCGAGCTATTAATCTCTCAGGGAGCGCTTAACAGGTGTGTGGTCAAACCAGGGGGCAAACTGAACAAGTTAACATTTTTGTCTCAGCATGCCAAAGCACAAAGTTCAGTGTTTGCGTGTTTGGGGAAGGGGGGGTGTACCTTAAGATGAAACACTGCGGGCGTCTCTCCTGCAGCATCATGTGGTAAGCTCTCTCTGCTGAGGAGAAGATGTGAGGGGGCAAAGAGGAGCACAGACGACCTGTGGAGCTCAGGTACAACTGACTCACCTGAGAGAGAGAGAGTAGTAGACACAGTCAATTAAGACATTGGATTACAACCTTACGTAACACGGATACAAACATGGACTGAGTAACAGACGGTTAGGTTTCAGCCAAATAGTGAAACCATGCTGCGTATCACTTTACATCCCTGTGTCCTGCTCACTCACCAAGGAGCGGTTTACCCCGAATGACAACCATGCCATTCAGTGACAAAGATATCAGTTTGGTGATTTTAAACACGTGCACTGTGGGTAATCTCTATAAACAGATGCTGCATGTGAATATGCAGAATTTGTAGGTGAGGGACACGATTTTGGGGCCTTTTCTAGTATGACCAACCGTTGTTTAGCAAGCTTTGGTTGCCCAGAGCTAACCAGTCTGTGTGGAGAGCAAAAGAAGTGGAACACATTGACCGAGATGCATCAGCTACTGGCTTTTTAACTGATAGCTGTTAATAGAGTTTAGACCAAATGTCACTAGTTGTGAAAACATACGGTTGTAGATGCCGCCTCTCAACTCCAACTCCATTCTCGCTAATTTCACTAGGCGAGAGCTGATGGGTTCCGAGATTGCACCTTGAGTGACGCTGACAATTTGCCTGGTTTACTTTAAAACAATAACTCAAAAGCAAGTAAATGCACTATAGAGCTTAATTCCATGTAATTTAACTGCAAAAAAAGAAAAATTTAAAAGAAAAAAATACTTTCTTTGCCTCCATCTTTCCAAAGGTGTAACAATATAACATTTATATGTATATGTAATATGGAGCTGAATGTGGACCACATAGTGTTTTATTCTTTAGTTTAGTTTGATTTGCTTCTAAAATATAGCGTTTTAAAATAGTGAAACTTCAATATGTTGCACAATGTATGCCTTAAATAGGGACAGTTAAATAAGGTATGAATGAGTTTATATGACAGTGAACCATCAACTGTTTATCATACTGAACTGTGAGATATCTGTGCTGTTAACACCTCTGTCTCTAACCAGGCCAGCAGATGTGTACCAGTGCTGTTGGTGGCTTTAGGAAAGTGAAGGAGGATGGGCTGTGGACCACCAGACCAGAGGGGGGTGACAGACGGCCAGCAGATCACACATGTTATGACATATGTCCTCCTGAGTCTGGCTCCTCCTTGCTCCTCCACACAGCCTCTCTCTCAGTTGGGTTTAGATGCCTGGAGTGAATCCAGACACAGGCAGGAATAGGACAACCGGGGGGGGGGGGGGGGGGGGGGCTTGGCTTCAATGTGTCATGGCAATACAAGACATCTACTCCTCCATTCAACACCTTCTGGACCCAGATGGGCACACTCCAGACTGGCATTAATTCTGCTATTTCAAACATGACCAATCTTCTATTTAAAATAATGTGAAACATGTTACACCTCCCTGTACAAAATGATCAATTTGTTTAAAGAACCAGTGCCTCTTAGTCATCAACTGTCAAAGACAGTTGATGACTAAGAGGCACTGGTTCTTGCAGTGCCTCTGCTGTTGAATAGTGTTGAATATAATGCTTTTCATCTTCAGTGATCATGTTCTCTTCATAGAGGACAGGTAGCGCAATAAACTCTATGTGACTCTGAGCGCGAGTGTGTGTGTGTGTGTCTACCTAAACTGGATCCTTCTATTTCCCGGCTGATGCAGAGTCAGCCTTATGCTGTGTATCACTGACAGGAAAGCTGCATTATTTATCAACCACAAGGTCCATTTCATCTGTTCACATCCTGCTTATTATACAGCAAACACTCCTTGACAGTATGATTTTCCATGTACAATGCATAACCTTTTACAGTGTGAAGCCGCATAATTTAGAAAGAGATACTTAAACCTGCAAATTCAACATTAGGTTAGCTCAGCACTGCATAATACTTTAAACCTGTGTTAAGTAGAGGTAGTTAAAATACATGCTTACCAAAGTGGAATAGATGGGCAGCTCTTTATTTGGATTGACCAGCAGAAGGATGTGCCCAATGTAAGTCTGCAAAAGAGCACAAAAACACACGAGTCGTCTTTAACTTAACAGAAACTGTTGAAAATAAGAAGTTTATCCAAAATCATAAAACATTTATCTTTTGGATGTGAGCTGACGATTAACTCCTTTCCCATTTCCAGTAGAGGAGTTTACCTCTCTGTTTTTTCCTCTGGCGCGTCATGTTCAACGTCAACAACGCACCAAAAACTGAGAAGCTCTCCCACCTCGCTGTCTCGCCAAATTAACGCATTCACTTTGGTCTCTCGTTTCCATGAATGCAGATCGGTACTGGATCTTAAAGACCCATGTCTTCTGCTGAGTCATTTGCCCCAGGAGTGAGTTTCGATTGCATCCATCCCCATTGCGGACAAAAGAGTTGAGTTGAATTTTGAAAATTATTCGAAATGGGCTTAAGTTAACACCGACTGAAAACAGAAGTACTGTCCCACTCTTTCCTTAACATCGGTGGTGCTGCCCATCTCTATTGCCATCAGAATGGTATACATACAGGTCGGGAAGGGACTCCTAGTGATAACCTCCGTAATGACCTTTTTCTTAGACAAACAACAGACCTGCCCTCCCACACAGACCTACAGGCACTTTAGATAAAAATAACCCACTCACAATTTCTGACCCTTTCCATTAAACTGCTAACACTGTTTCTTACAAAGAGTCCTGGGGGCTATTTGAAAGCTAACACTGTGCCTTGGGAAAGTGCAGGCGTTGCTAACATTCTGTAACATGCTGCTCTGTCCTTAGGCCCTGGCTCAAGGTTAATGAATTCCCTCTGCTTGCAGACACAAGCAGAAATACTCCCAACTTTCCAACTATTTTGTTTTCTAACTGGGTAAACTTGGGTAACATGGAAAGCCTTCATCACTGTCTTCTCTCATATCCATCCCCAGTTTCTTGCTGCTCTCCTCGGGGGTTTCGTGGAGCACTGGTCCTTCTACCCTGGCAGAAGGCAGCAGATCACTCATCAAAGCCACGTCCCTGACCACCCTGCTGGGGACATATGGAGCGTTCACTGCCTTTGTCCACTCACCGTTTCTTTTCTTTACCAGATCTCTGCTTTGTTTACCTTTTTAATAAGTTGTTACGATATTGTACATTAGATATAGAAACAAGAACGATAAGAAGGGATGATAGGCAGTGAGGCCATCATCAGTTTACCTGGTTTTGTTTACTTTTATCTTTGACATAAACAGAATGATTATAATGCATTACTTTGTCCTGTCCACCTGCATGACCAAGGTTTTATATCAGATCAGGCGTCCTTTTCTTTCTTTTCACCACTTCTTCCAAAGGGACTTTACCTCAATATAAATAAATAAAATTAAGCTGAACTGTGGTTGTTTCTTTTTTTTCAGCCACCACTCTTCTTTCTTTTAATGTCCTCCCTTTGTGTGTGTCCCCTGCTGTGGCTAACCCGAATGTCTGTCGCCCATCTGGGTTTCCATAATAACAGTCTATTACTGCCTGTTCACAAAGGAGCTCACCGGATAGCTCCATATTGATCTAGTTCCAGTCTCTATGGAGTCTGAGTCCCAATGGAAAACTATGGGCCAGACCAGTTTTAAAGGAAAGCAGAATATGCCAGGAATATAAAAATGACCAATTGTTTGAGCTGAAGGTATTTTACTCCTGAATATCGGTATTGATTTATCTGTAAAAGTGATCCGAAATGTATTGATTTTGCAATTGTCACCAGTCTAAGTATGAGCATCTATGTGTATGTGTATATGAGTGTGAGTGCATGTGTCTGCTCATGAAAAAACCTGGTGTGCAGGGATTGTAAGATTTACCGAGGGATGGTAAGATTTACCGAGAATAAATGTTCACAATGACATTGACCCGATTAAAAAAAGAATCACAATATACTTTTTAGGAGGAACTCTCAACTTGGCATCAGTAAAATCGGATTTATATGAAAACATTGATCAAAAGGCCCTATGGCTTTATCATTAAAAAATGTGACCAATAATATTGAATCTTAAAATAAACCTGAAATGTTTCTCACTCTCACTGGCCGATTCTTGTGATGGCTCTTTGCCAAATTTCACATGAATTGCATTCGTGTCACACATTGTCATGGAGGAGGAAGAGCTACAACTTACACTGAAATGTGACAATTCAAAAGTTTGGCGACACTTTTCCAAGGGAAATGGACAATTTGAATCCTGCGCATCCCTAAATTGCTCAACTGTTAAATGTGTTAAGATGTTGTAAAAGCTGAACCGGAGAAAAGAACAGGAGAGAAGGACTGTAGGGTCTTACATAAATTTGATCGTTGCCGAAGCGCTTCTGCATCTCATAGAGTAGGCTGCTGTCAGTCAGCTCACTGAGGGACGCCAAGTCATCATTAGGGGCCGGAGGCATCAGCTTGACCTGAAGAAAATGCAATGCAAACTTAAAAATTAACAGGCCATGATAAATTGACAAAAACACAAACGTAAACAAAATGTGAAATTTCTTTGTTACTTGTATAACCAACCTGGATACTTTGGCAGTGTTCTTGTTATCTAACTGTTTATTGGGATGCAGGAGCTGAAACAAAGTAGGTACCTGTTCCAGTTTGCTGCCTCCAGAGCTAAAGGGGCCATCTAGGCAATTATCCTGGGACTGCTGTCCGCACAGTGTTCCACCTGCCTCTCTGAACATGGCACATTTCTCAAACAGACTGTCCCGCTTGGAGATAGAGAGACCCAAGGGGTTCCTATATATAAAGTGGATAGTCAAGGATTTGGAAAAAGCAGCAGGTACAGGAAAGAAAGAAGGTTTGGGGCAAAGTTGTGAATGAGAGAAAAAGGGAAAAAACTTTATTTGCAATCTGTGTCGTTACCATAAAACATCACTTGTGCCTATGAAACTGTAAACCCACAAGTTCTTGACAGGTGTGGTGAGGTCGTGCGATCCACCATCGTAGCGTTGGTCTGTGGAGGGTGGAGGAGCGGAGGGGTCCTTCAGTCTCTGCAGCCAGCTCTCCTCTGCGTTCAGAAGCATATCAGCTATAGGCTCTGATGCAGCGATGCCTGGTGACGGGAAAACACAGTTTAGGCTAATCAGAGTACTGATTTAATTTGAAACAAAGCACAAGGCATATAGATTATAGAATGTGATTACATTGTTAAAACAAGATCATTATACTATGCTGTGAAACAACCAGGAACATTTTTCTTTTCTGTTGTCGTCTGCCATGTCAACACTCTTTCACAATCCGTGTGGACGAGCCAGTGCTGGTGCAGAATGTGAACCCCACTGTTGATCAATCCATCTGTGCTTAAGAGGAAGGGGGGGGGGGGGGGGTAAAGATCCTCCCTGTCTGTAATGAGGTCTAACAGGACACCAGGGAGGGGAACGGCTTTATCCTGTCTTTTTATTTCCTGGTGACTGACAACCCCCCAGACCCCCATCTCTTGCCTGGTCTTTCTTTCGTCATGTGGCTGCAGAAAGAGAGGGGGGTGTGGTTCCATTTGGAAAGGGGGGGTGTTGTGAGTCTCGAGGGGCTTGTCTTGCATCTTTTCTAAGCTTTCAAGCTGGATGGGACTATTGATTATGCTGGAGTGAGGCAGTCAGAGAAGTGTGATGAAGACATTGGGAGAACTGGTGGGAGGCAGCTATGATAGTATAGACGATTGCTCTCTATGACGCATCTAATCACTAACACACAATTACAATGACAACCTATAGTGGCCTGGTTCTGTTACGGCTTGAGACAAGGGGGATTTCTACCCCTGCTAGGTCCATGTATTAATAGGAGGAGGGAAATTGGGAAAATAATTATCAAGATCATGAGACCATGGAATAACAGCTTTTACTTTTACAATATTATGATTACATTTAATAAAAATATGTTGATTTACCCGATCACACCCACAGAGAGAATACGCATTGTTCTGAGAAGCTGAGGGCGGACTGTTCTTTTTTAGTAAACTTACATATAGAAATGCCAACTCACACTTAAAGGTCCCGTGTGTACTGCAGTGTTTCTTTTCAAAATGCATCCTTGGGGCTGTAGCAGAATAATTCTTTTTCAAGTCCACTCAGAGTCTCCAATTACAGAATTGTAGCCTAAACTAAACACTAAACCTTTACAGCGGAACAGCCGACATGTTGACTCAGATTTTACCTATGGAGCCATTGTCAGATATGAACTCCGGAAAATGTCTGGAAAATTGGGTCTGGACATTTTCCAGAGTTTCCGATTCAGATATGAAGAACTAAGCAGGAGATTATCCAGGTCCGACGTGTTCACAACAACAGGAAAATGTCTGGAACAGGGTTAGAGTTAGGTGAGGGGGGTCATCTGGGTAAAGCATGCAGGGGGAAGGACATGATGTATTAATTCCACTGCGGAAATCGAAGAGTTTTTGTTGACAGCACATCAACACAGGCGTTGGAATCTCTTGAACTCTTGAATCTCTATGACTTTCTGAGTTGACATCTTCGACTGCGTCTTCTTCGTGAATGACACCTTTTTTTCATCCTCAAATATGTATTCATTTATTGTTCTCACTTTTGCATCTGTCGCATGTTTGAAATGTCATCAACATAACCACTATCTCAAAGTACATTTTCAGGACTTTTTCCGGCTGTATTCTCACTTGAACATCTTCCAGACATTTTACCGGGAGGCTGGCACGAAACGTTCCATACAATGTCGGGAGCAACTTACTCGGACATTTATGTTCTCATATACAGCCCCTCCGGAAAAATGTTTAGACTTTCGTGCATGTCTGAAAGCTTAGGAGTCACATTTGAGTCGCATAAGATTCCTTCAGAGTGAATAAAATATGTGTGGAAATCCTGCCACTTTCCATTTTCCTTTACAGATAGTCTTACAGAGGGAGAAAAAAACTCCACTAATCCAAAAAAGAAGATCTATAAAAACATTATCACTGCACGAGCGGCTATCGTTTTCCAGATGGCAGATGTATTTTTGCTATTTGGATATCATTATTTATTCATGTCTTTCCTGATATTTGTTGTCTACAGGAAACCTAACCAGGAAAACAGGAACCTCTTAATCTGACATCCGTAAACACACATCTCCCACCAAAATGAATTGGTGCAAATTAGCTCAATTTAGACCTCCCCTGTCAGTCTTATATGCTTTCATTATTAAAGAAAATACAATACACACTCTTGGCCAATGTGCTACCTTTATGCCCACTAGCCAATTAATCCCACCAGCCCCTTATGATCACTGCTAACACCCACATTTAGTAAGTGCACATGCGTATACAGGCAAGAGCAAGGAGTTAATGTTTCCATTCATTAAGAAATTAGTTTTCTCTTGGAGATAAACTCGGATGTGCACAGATAGGCTCATCAGAGACTGATTATGAGGGAGTCTCATTCACTGTGCACGCTGTGTTCCGGAGTGTGTGGGTATGAGTGTGAGTGTATGAGCGTGTTTTATATCATCCAAGTGATTATTAATGCATTTGCAAAGGCTCAGCTCAAGTCAAAATCCATTTTTCTGCATCTTTGCTTCATTACTTCCTCATCGCTAAAACACCCTCTCTCGTTTCGGCTGCAATATTTGTGTGTATGTGTGCACATGTGTATATTTGTGTGAATGTGTAAATGTGTTACCTGAGGGCTTGTCTTGGTTGCAGTTCAACAGAGTCGGGTTCGCCCCGTGTCTCAGGAGCTGGCTAACGATGCTTGTCTGTAAGTGAGGGAAGAAACACCCACATCCATTTTTTTTCAGATCCGAGAAAAATTCAAACATTTCCAATGCACTATTAACCAAAAACTACTTTTTATGTTTTTTTTTAATATCATTCTTTTTAAGGTCAAAGGAGTTAAGGTGGTTAAACCTGTATTTATTGCTACAGTGCAGATATATGAGTGTAAGATAGACTGTCAACCTGACCTAGAATTCCCACACTAAGCAGATAACATATACAGTGTAAGACAGACATGAAAGGGCTGCCCCAGACTGAGGAGATCCTTTAACAATGGGCCCATCTTCCATCAAACATCCCAGTCGAAGACCCCTGTAGTCATCCAGTCTCATTTCTGCACACGGTGACATGTGATGGCTGTCACCCCTGTCTTCTATTGTTCTGTCTTTCCTCTTCTCACACAGACTTTGGCATTCTGACTTTTGCTCCTTTCCCTCTCATTACTCCTTCATTTTCTAGTCTTTTTGCTCCACCTCTTTTTCACCAACCCACTTCGCCTCTGTAGATTTACAGCTGTATTGAATCCAAGAAGTGTAGTGCACAGCGTGATTTGTGAGTACTGATCTGTGATGCGTTGACATATCTGAAGGGTCTTCTGCATCATTTTTTGGTATAATGTAAGATTGATGGCATGACTCAGGAGTTATCTCAGCAGCTCAATAAATATGAATGCGTCATTTCAAATGAATTTTGTTCGTTATGGGGAGTACTTCTACTTAAAGGTTTTCTGTGGCTCTGGAGGATATTTCTCAAGTCTTCGTCACGTTATCTCAGTTTATCATAGCTGGGAATTGTAGGTTCCAAAGACTATAAATCAGGGTATCTTCTGTTTTAAGATAAACATTTTCATATCAGTCAATATCCACAATTATCACTATCAATTAACCTTTTCTTTATAAGCAGAGAATGACAAACACCTGATAAACAGCAAAACATCTGAAGCAGATCGATGTGTTTTACCTCCTCACTTACATAATGTATAAGCATAATGTTGTCAGATATTGGACTTAAGTTACATTGCCATTGATACAAATTATATTGTCATAATAAATGATACTGTTTTATTCCCGAGCTCTAAGTCACAGTTCAAACAGTTCAGGAAGTAGCAGAGTTTCTTTGTTCCACAGTAGAGTGATAAGACATCGTCTGCAGGACGGAGGAGCTTGACACACATTCAGCAGACTGGTTGACCCATACCGACAGCTGTTCACTCATGAGTCTACAGCATCTCTACTGCCCACAAACCCTGTCAGCTGCACTCACACCCTATAAATACTGACACCACGTAAGTAGCACCACAAGATCTGAACTCTTTAATGAGTCAAAGTTTACGCGGGGACAAAGAAAAGGTCATCATAACACAGGGATCGCTGGGGTCAAAGTAACCTCACCTAACCAAAGTAACTGAAGCTAATGTAGTTTTGTTTTGGTAAGGGATTAACATTAAAGTGCTTTAGAATATGTTACTGTTATACTAATCTTGTGGTTGCTCTATTGCCACAGCTTCCATGTGTACCTTCACTGAATTAATCCAATCCCTGAAGTGTTTAATTTGAACACCCGGTCACTTCTGTTTGAAAATCCAACACAGGACTATTTAAAAATTCTTTCCTCGGGAGACCACATCTTAAAAACCACTAACTCAGACAAGGGAAGCCAAGAGCCGGGGTCTAACTTATCTCGTGAGCGAGCAGGGAAGCTTAATTAGCTGCAGTAATAGGGTCATACATCTTCTTAAAGGGTCAGCATAGTACGTGTGCCACGCTGCAGAAGGGGTCTTTGGGTTTAACGTACCAGCTAGTGTGCCAGTTGCCAGCCAACAGCTTGCTTCTGCCTCATAGCAGCAAAAACATTTTAATTAATGGTAGAAGTGATTTACTTGGCTGAATACATGTACACATCTTGAACCCCTAATATCCTGTGTAAGTGACGTGTCATTGTCAGAGTAGTTATATGGGAAGGGTGGCAGGAGGTGAGTGTCAGGAGGACTCGTGGAGTAGTTGGTATGCAGGAGGCAAAGCACTGGCACCAGTAAAGAGTCGATGGCTGTGGTGATTTAGCACTGCAAGGGAAACCTAATCGATTCTACAATCCTCTAGACTGCCACTCTTAAGTCAAATGCACTTACATATTATAGACACTCACACACATAAACACAATAACACACACACACAGTCACACACATATATACAGAGTAATTGCATAGGCACAACGTCTGAAAAGCAAGCAAGGAGCCATGAGGAAGTTATAAGGGGAGTGCTGTCTGTTCTACTGATTAATTATCATCTGATCGACTAATAACTGGAAAGAAAACAACAGCAGCAGATTTGTATGGATGAAACAGAGAAAGGTTGTGAGGTAACAGAAGGGAAAAAATCATTTTTAAACACACATAAAAAGATGAATGAACCAAAGGAGTAGAGAGTGTCTCTAAATACCAAATTAATAAATGCCTCCTCTCGGCAGCCAAGCACACAGCCCAGAAATGTAATTAAATATCCAGTTGGGTCAGCAAGTTCTGAACGTGATCACTTCCCTTCCCTCATAGTTGGACCGCTTCCAAACCACCAGCTCCCATCGCTCCAACAACTCACCTCCCCCCTTCTGGAAATCAATCTCCTTCCCTCTAAGAGAGACATTGCTCATCTAAAATGCTGTAGCAAATGAATATGTAGTGCTGGTGTGTGCCAACAGTTTGACTATTTCAGATCAATAGGTCCAAAAAGAGCAGTTTATCAGAGAGTGTGCAGGATATCTTGGGGCAAGTTGCTCTGAGGAGCAATCCATCAATAATTTTCTCATTATTTAATTAATGACTGCAATCACATTGGATCAATACAGCTAGATGAGTTGAAATGAGGGGACTATGCTTCATTAAAGCCCAAAACATTCTGAGCTGTGATGTACCTGTCCATATTTAGCAGCCAGGTGAAGAGGGGTCCAAAAGTTGTCGTCAGCAGGATGAGGGTCCGCCCCACTCCCCAGCAACACAGACACCACCTCTCTGTAACCACTGGCACATGCTATGTGGAGCTGTAGAGAGAGAGGGAGAGAACACATTTGGAGGGAAATGTAAGCAGGCAGCCATCATTAATTGGTGATATATTCATATGTTGCATCCGGCCTGAAAGAGTCAAGAGAATAGAACAAACAGAAGACAGAAGGCGAGAGAGACAAACAAGGTCAACTGAGGAATACACAAGACCTTACTCACCAGAGTGACCCCCTCATCGTTGGGCTGGCTGAGGCTAACGCCTGTGGCTACAAGCTGTCTAACATCAGACAACATGGTGCTGGGTCTCTGTGTCTTCATGGCATGCATAGAGGACACATCCACACCTATGAAACACACACAGTTAGCATGCTAATGCTTCAATATGCCTTTAGCTGTTACACAGAAAAAAATAGTTGGAAAAGTTTGGGTAATACTATGACATTATATATACTATAAATAAGTTAAAAGGCACTAATTAACATGTTATGTGTCATTTATTTAATCTGTACAAAACATGTCAAGTTGCTATTTTTGGCTGGGGGCAAATAAACAGGAACAAGCTAAAACATTCCCAAAATTCCACACACCCCTTTAAAAGATTCTAAGGACTAACTAGATAAATGACATTTTCAAGAATAAGTTACATTGAGGAACAAGGATTCCCCAGATTCTACAGAAGTAGTGCAGTGTCCGTACAGCACTAACTGATGTTTAACAGGAAACCCCATCATGCAAAATAACAAAGCCATGCACATGAGGTGCGAAGCCATGGATCCGATGACACTTGAATAAAAATCAGAAGGTCATCCTACACTCAAACAGAGCCCCAATCTCTAAAGGCCACTGTAGCTTTTCTTGTGGGCTGACTCTGAAAGGGCATCTCAATCAAGAGCTATGCACTGCTCCATAGTCACATTAATACCATGGACCTGATTTCAGTTGCTGTAATAGTGTGAATTGATTATCAATCAATCTTTATTTCACTGGGATGAGCTCTGGGCCACTAACTAATGGGACTTTTCCAAATAGAGTGGTTGTATCAACTAATCAATAAGTTTATCTTTGCAAACACAAGTGCCTCAAGGTTTGTGCATATTTGAGACATGAGAATGTTATTCTCTTCAGTACCAATACATGTAAGTATCAAGTATTACATGAAACATAAGCCACCAAGCAACAGCACTGAGAGGAAAAAAACAAATTCTCTTTCGCCTCCTCTATCCCTGATGTAGAGACACATGGACAGCATGTCTTTCCCACAACCACACAAATTTGATGGGGATAGAGAGCATGCAACCAAGTTGCTATAGCAACAGAGGTTGAGCGGGCCTGTGTGAGTAAGAGTGTGCTTCATGGTGGCAAAGCCCAGCGCACTGGGGGGGGGTGGTATCAAGAAAGCTGAAGGTATGCAGGAGGATAGATATCACCACAGGGACTGGCACACCGAAGCAGAGAAAAGTCTCTAAACAAATGATGTGGTTAGCATTAGAGAGTGTGTTTAGGTGTGTGTGTGTGTGTGTGTGTGTGTGTGTGTGTGTGTGTGTGTGTGTGTGTGTGTGTGTGTGTGTGTGTGTGTGTGTGTGTTTGTAGGGTGGTCCAAGCTATGATGAGTTAGTTGTCTGTAGGGGCTCGCATTTGTCATGTGATCCTGTGAAGCCTCATGTGTGGCCGTTCACAGATGGATGTGGGAAGACCCTCCATCATTGTCTGTATCTGTTTCTGTCTAGCTTTGTCAGCACGATTCCAGTTACCTCCTTTCTGCTTGTCTCTCTATATTTCTCTGACACATTTCCCAGCCCTCCCTCTGTCATTCTATGCCTGTGCCTCTAACACTTTTGTCTCTGTGTGACTCCACCACTCCTCTGCCTTTAACTCTGTTATTTGCAGCTCGCACATTGACCTTCTCCCTTCTCTGTGGGCGACAAGTGCCCCGTTTGCAATCCACCATCATTAGGTTTGTGGGTGTCCTTCACTTTTACACATACACACGAAACACCTTCATTTTAACTGCAGAAATCACATTTTCAGTACTTTTTAAGCGTAGGCAATAAAAAACATTTACTTTTTCTCATTGCATTATGTCTATGCTAGTAGTGGCTAATGTAGATATTTGTCTTAAGCTAAGAGGATGAGAGGGAGTTCCGGTAAACTCTTGTTCTCTTTTTCCATTTTCAAATGTTTTGTCTTCAAAATAAACCAACTGATACTCGAGTGATACCGAGAGAAGATTGTTATGACCTGTAACCAGACTTTGACATGTAAACTTAGCAGAGATCCACTTAAAAAGAGCTCACGGTAAATATATCACTTTTAATAAGATGTGTGGTGAACTCTACCATTTTCCTCCAGGTGTTTTCTGAGGATGTAGCTGCTCTCTGTTCCCTCGGAGGCGTAGTCCAGAGGAATGTTTCCGTTGACGTCCTGCAGCATAACATTCACTCCGGCCTTCCAGACGCAGGGCAGGAAAAAAGAAAAGCAGAGAAGACACACGCAAACTGAGTTTTAGCTGGGCCCATTCATCAGACTTGATGATAAAGTAGAAACAATTATCTTGGCTTTCCAGAGACGCATCTCTAAGCAGATACATGGAGACATTAACAGACAATACATTGGAATAAAGAACTCATTAAATAACTGCATGGAGGGGGGTAGTGAAGAGCAAGGGCGTTGGTTACCATTACCTGGGATCATTGGGGGGGGGGGGGGGGGGGGGGGGGGGGGGGGGAACCGCATGTGTGCATGAGACAAGATTAATGTGGGTTTACTCAACAAGGACCCTGCCAAAGCATGAGATAACATGGGGGGACCTTCCCTCGGGGTCCTTTAATGACTGTTACTCTGACTACAGCACAGTCATTGGTCACAATGGTTATGATTGATTGCTTCTCTGTGGGGGAACTCTACTGCAGTTATTATTTCTTGCAGAGCTTTAGCCGTAGAGCAGAATTGTGTACAAGCCATGCAAAATCTACCTCAGTTACTGATGTGGACTTTATCCTGTCCTTCTCATTTTTATCATCAGGCAATAAAAGTAACCTACATTCTTTAAAGGGGCAATTGTCAGCATCCAGCTGTAAATCGCATCTTGTTGTTTGACTAAACCATAAAAAACAAGCCGGGGTAACGATCATAGCTGGACCAAGTCTGATAACAGGGACAGAAGACTCTAAGTGAGGATCCTTATTGAATATTTACAGCTAATAGAATTCCAATGACCCAGTTGCAGTGCGGCAAAGAGATTTATGGCCGAGTCCTTAGGCAGCCGGAGAGCGAAGGGGTATGGAAAGTGAAAAAATGGAAGGAAAATGGGTTAAAATGCCAGGAGGGAGCCAGTTGAGGGATCAACACGAAAGTGGTTAACCTCAGTGCTCGAAAAACCAATCAGCAACACCACAAGGACACTGAGCCGCAAAACCTCAAAGCAACCTTACACTGTTTGATGCAGTGGACTAGGCAACTGGATTTTGTTTTTCACATATTCAGAGGAAATATTTTATAGGCAAGAAATGCCAAGCAATTACGACGTGATGAAGGCAGCATACAATGCTGTCAATTTGAGTTATCAGGGAATCTTTTCTGTTGAGGTTTGCAGTTTCATTGTGCGACCATCTGCGTCGTCTAGAGCCGATTTCCCTCACTTACGAGGGTTTATTAGGGGTTAACAAAGAGAATTAATTAACATTAACAACTATCTGCAGCTGCTTTGTGAATATTCATGAGAAAACTGGAGACCTTATCGCAATGTGGAGCACGGCTTGAGGAGCAAGAGTAGAGGTGATGAGTGAGTCGGAGAGAGACAGCATAACATTATACCCCCTCTGCCTATCACCACACACACACACACACGCATAAAAAACACACACTCCAACCTTGAATCCTCTCTATGCAACTCCTGCCAAATTTGAACCACCATTTATGCACTTTTGATTTGTGCTTTACCTCCTGATCAAATCACCTCATAAACCTGAAGGCTCCTCTCAGGGTGCATCTGCTAATGTGAGAGCTTTTGTGCGTGCGTGTTTGTCGTGGAATAGATGTGTGCCAACCCAGACGATTCACTTCAAGGTCCAGTAAAAGTCAATAGGAGTCTGGCTGGATAAAGTTGTGAGCTGACTGAAACATACATCCTGCTCCGTCACTCTCACCACGGACCAATTTCACTCGCAGCTGCACAAGAACCAGCTGGACAAAACTCAAAACGTATTTAGTGCTGTGAGAATTGTTTTGTAAAAATGTGAACTATGAATACAGTCTAATTTTGCATTCCACCCTGGGATGTAATTTGGTGACAGCCTGGTAGAAATAGATGTCATTATCCTCCAGTGACATTGTTGAACATAACAATCCACTGTGAAAATGTGCTAAATAAATGTAGAAATGTTATGCTTGCTCTCCTGAGCCTTGTTAAATACAATCTGACAATAACAGAAAACTGTGACTACAGAAATAATTCATTCAAGAGTTCCTTGTGTGCCATACAAAGCTCCACCACCAACAGACACACATGTATTACGCTGAGGTAAGCATGATATGATGTGTAGGCAATTGATCAGGAGACATAAATCACGAGTGTGAGCTCACATGATAAGTGATGACAGATATAAACGAGTTAGTGCTGGCTGCCAGCCATGCAGGATACAAGGGGGTTAACAAGTTGACTTCTGACCCAGACGCACTCCCCGCCACAATATGATGGATCCACTGTGGACATCCCAGAGATGGAAATCTGTTAACACCATGCTGCCCGTGGATCATAATGGCAATTGTTATACGCAGTGACTGCCACAGAATCAATAAAAACAACAAGCTGTGTGCGGAAAGCAGTCCCAGAGGCAGTTAGTGCTGAGCTGAACACCGTCATGCAGTGGACAGGTACCCAACACAGAGAGTCCCCACACACGTTTTTTCAAAGATCTATTCTCCTGTGCATCTATTATATCTCAGATCATTTAACTTTCTGCAATCGCATGTGTGTGAAGGTTCAAAATGACCCCATATCACCCTCTAACGAAATTTTTGTTTCACATTGACGATTTTACAGATACTGATACAGGACAATGTATTCATATCGTTTCTACAGATAAAGTGCAATTATTTTAACATGTGCATCAACTTAAATATCAGTAGTCTGTTAGTAATACTTGCATTTCCTTTTTTGTATGTAAGTGTGTATTATTTGATGGTTGTCTTTTTTCTGAATTGGTTTTATGCCTGTTTGTGTTTATACAAGTCGTTTATATTGATTACGATACTTGATATATGGGGTAGGGATATATATATATATATATATTTATATATAGGATATATTTATATATTTATTTATCAAGGATATAAATGGTGTTTAGTAATAAAAGGTTATTACCAGACTATTTTCTTTTTGTTTTGTATTTCTTGCAGTAGTTGTATGTGTCTGTGAAAAATAAAAAAATTGCATTTGCTGAAAATTTAGATCCATAAATTACTTAAAAAATGCTACATGTGTGTGTAACAGTTGCTTGTTTAACCATTATCATGTTTTAAGGAGCGAGGGCTACATTATCAGCAGTTACACCACCCCCCACAAAAAAAAAATCTACTGGGATGAAGTGGAGTTCAGCTCTGCCAGGGGCTTGCTGGTAATCGTTTGACTTCAAACAACTCAGAGTTCAGAAGTTTTAAACTCATAATTTACAAGAACGGAAAGTGGGTCAATTCTGCAACTACAAACCCCGACGGGTTGTGAACTTTACGAAGGAGCAGAACCTGTTTCCAGTCCATCACATGAATACATAGGTACATATTCAGCTGCACAAGTTAGAAGTCGTTATTTCCTGTGGAGCTACGCTATGTCAGAAAAAAAGAGGAAAGACAACCATCAGTTATTAAATAGTTGAAGTGCAGTAGTGGTTAACAATTTAAGAGATCAGAATTCTTCTTATGTTCTCCAAGAGTCCAGATATTCAACACTGTGTCAACAACTCACTCTGGCAGATACTGAAGCAAAATGAGGGTAAGTCTGTAATTCACCCTAATCACTTACCACATGCTTTTTGGGATTTCGCAAGAAATTAAATTGGAAAGAAATAATTGAGCCACTGGAAGAAATATGATTTGATAAGTATCCTGTGGGCTGTGGTTTGAATAGAGGGCCATTTCAGATATAACAGATGGAGATCATGAACCTCTATTAAAGCATCCTGATGCATGTACATGTATTAAATACTGGAAATGTAAATAGAGTTCCGTCTGGTTTTGTTTAATAATCACTAACTGTTTTCACGCCCCAATTATATTATACAGAGAGTGTAAGATTTTTCTGTAATTATTTACACACCCTGTCATGTTGTTATTTTCTATAAGTGACAAGCCGCTGTGTCTCTGCTCCTCCAGTTAATCCTGCCAGAGTCGCAGTGATGAATATTAACCACAGCTAGAGCTAGGAATAGGTTTAGGAATGGGTTTGGAAATGGGCTGGGAATGAGAGTGTTTAGAAATGGCTTACTCGCTCTCCTGCTGTTTGGAGGCAGGAGATAAGAGAATTAACATTACTGCCAATCCGGACACAGCGCGACAATGCACCCAGACTTCTCACCAGCCCCTCTACTTTCCCCACAAGATGAGCTTGGTAACATCTCTGTCAGCAGAAAACCACTCTGCTTCTCTGAGTAGGAACTGGAGACGGGAAATCAGGGACAGAAAAGCAGAGAGTGAGGGAAGGGGAAACGGAGTTAGAGATGGTGGAATAGGACATAATAGATTAGTATATATTTGCAGGACTATTCCTTCCTGTGCCAATCAAAGATAAGGCTGCCACTCAAGCTGCTCTTGCGAGACCACTGTTCCATTTCTCATTAAAGTGTAAACCTGTTACCGTGTATTTAGAGAGAAGATCTCCCACTTACAGCTCTGATAAGGGAGCAGCTTGAGATCAGAACAGAATGACTGTGGGCATTGGGGGGGGGGGGGCTGTGGTGGAGATAGCTGTCAAAATGAATAAATAGAAGAAAAGAACCATTGCATCTCTATCTTAATTGTCTGCTCTCCTCAAAACCAATGATGATGTAGATGAAAGCACAAATAAGTTATTTGTATTAAAGGACATTCATACTGTGACAGTTGAAAAATGTTGTTAACATTTTTACAGAGTTGAATCTGATGTTTTGAATTTCTTAAAAACATTATCTTGGCTCCTAACCCCCTACTCTCTTTCAACAGAGGTATGTTCTAGTTTTGTTGTGAACTCGAGGCAAAAGTTTGAAATAATTGTGATATTGATTTGAGGTCATATCGCCCAGCCCCAGTTTACTGCAAAAATTGCATTCGGCATATCTATATTACACCCTGCTCTACAAGCTGCAGTCTGCATGAATGATTGGAGGAAATATTGCAAACTCTTAATGCACACAGTACATGGATCCAATAGTGACGTAGCCAGCACAGGCTGACAGATTCACTCTGCACACCCTTTGCCTGGCAGCTCTTCAAACATATCCATTCCTCACAGGAACATCCCTTTCCTGCCCTGCAGACAGGCAGCCGGCAGTCACCCAGGACCCAATCAACAGAACCAGACTGTGCAGGACTAGACCAAGCTCCAGACTGCAGTCAACCCTCCCTAGGTCTAATCAACACCAGCAGAGTGGACCCAGCCCACTGAGCGATTGGGCTGGATGTGCATACCCTCCCCTGCAGCTGGCCAGGCTCTCATTATGGACCTAATCAGTAAAACCGCAGCTCTTGTCAAGACATTCTCCACAGAATGGGCTCTCTCTTTTAATATCATGCTAATACCAAATATCTAAGCACTGTCATTTTCAGTGATTCAGCTGGGTTTGTAAGAGAAAAGCAAAGTCGCATTTTAGACCTTTGGTAATCCAAAACCCGTCATCAATGGAATATGCTCCACTTGGACAGAAAATTATGGATGACTAATGTGAATAGAGCCCCTGGTTTAGAGCTAATTCAAAATATGAAGCTTGCATGCCAAGCCATTCCAAAACACTAATCTAAACACGCTTGGGATTGCAAGGATCAACAAGAAAATTATACTAACCACATCCAAAAAGTTCCATCATGCCATGACTGTGTGGTACTGTATAAATTAGCCACCCCAAAATACTTGATGCCCGTGTGTGCATGTGTTTCTCACCAGCAGTAGCAATAGCACGACATCCGCATGGTCACAAACAGACGCTACATGCAGGGCTGTCCACAGGTCCTCGTCCTGCAGGTTGAAGTTCAGGCCTCGCTCAATCAGAAGCTCTGCCACGAAGACATTGTCATGGCGAGCACACTGCAAAGGGCAGGGACAGTAGATTTCCTTAATATTAGTCTGCAGAAATGTATATTTTCTGATGCATTGCAAACAGTAAATAGCACACATGAGTGGTCCAATGCATAATAACAAATAAATGTGGAATATATAATGTGCAGCAATTGAATTATTACATTCTTGTATTGGTACAGGGGTGCCTTGAGTGCACACATTTACAAAATAAAGGCACAAAGAATGGTTATTGGTATACCGCTGTGTGAGAAGAATGACAACCTCTCTCTTCCTGATATTATTTGCAGCATAATGTCAACACACTCTCAGCGCAAAGTAATGTGCATCTTCTTTTTTTAGCATATATACAGGACTTTCTTACATTCAGTGATCACTATCTGATCAGTTGTAACTTACCAAGTGTAGCAAGGATCCCCCAGAAGCAATGGGAGTGCTGGGGTCTGCTCCTTCCTTCAGGAGACGCAACACTGCAAAGGAATAAACATCTGTATGTCAACACCTGCAGTGTGTGAACACAGACGTGACACTAAGGCCATGAAAAACAGACACATACAAACAAGCATATATAGCACGCATACTGATCTGTGACACTCCCTGTCAAAACCAATATATGTGAAGTGTCCTTTAAATGTCCTTGATGCATCAGTACAGCTAAGTGTTATGGAGGGTGTGTGTGTGTGTGTGTGTGTGTGTGTGTGTGTGTGTGTGTGTGTGTGTGTGTGTGTGTGTGTGTGTGTGTGTGTGTGCGTGTGTGTTAGCTCCTTGTTTCAGCAGCAGGTCACAAACCCTCTGGGTTACACAGATTCACATCACACCCTTTGAGCTTCAGTGAGCCACACAACCCACTCACACACTGACACGGATCTACTGAAGAAAACACAGAGTAGTAAACGGTACAAGATCACAGTGATTATACCAAACCACAGACAGATTGTTTAATACAACATGTATGAAAAATAAAACAGGGCACAGCTGGAGACAGGGGGAGAAGGAGAAAGGGAGTGTACTGGAGTGTTTGACAGATAAATAGAGTGGGCTGGACAGAGGGAGGGAGGTGGAGTGCTATGGTGTGGACATATGCGATTTCAATAACAGCCTCACATGAATACTGACTAAACCCTGTTTGACCATGTACAGAAAAAAACAACAACAATGTCACGCTATCCAACTAGAGACACACTCAAGTTTTTACCCAATGGCTCTGAAGATAGTAACCATGGCAATGAGCATGGTGATATTTTCCAATTAATGAACCGTGTTGATGACCCCCAAGAGGTAATTTCACTGAAAGGGTTATTATCTAGGCAGACATGCTTAAATAAGCACACACACACACACACACACACACACACACACACACACACACACACACACACGTATAACACATCACAATACTCACTAATTAAATGAAACAAAATCACAATATTGCCTCAGACACTAGTATATATTCAAATCATCACCTCTTTGACACAGTCTCAATAATAACTGAATGTGTGTGTCTCTATTTATGGCTCTAACCTCCATTAACAGGCTTCAGATGATAAACTGACCTCTCTCCACAGGCCAACTCCCAAACTCTCTGCTTCATGAGCACATACTCATGAGCATCATTTAATTTATTAGGAACATCAGGGTCAAACTTATCAGTTATACAGCAGCTCAGCAATACACCTGACCTTTTAATATTCTGTTTTTGCTGAAACAGCACAAAAGCACAAGAAAAACATGGCTCATGTACAAATTGACACACATGCACTGACACCCATACCCCCCACATGTCCATACACAACAGGAAATAATATATTAAGCATGTAACTGATGTTTGTTTCATCATTTAGTTATTTAACAGGACATTCAAATATTTATCAAGAACATTTTTTTAATGGTTTAAGTTTTCTAAATGGCAGGATTTATTTTTCAGGAGATATTACTATTAATACTGGCACAGTGAGAACTTGTGAGTTGCAGCAGCCAAAGGTGATCAAGTCACAAAGAAATGAATAAAACTGAGCAATGGATTGTCATACTAAAGAAAACGTAACCGGCAAATGTTAATTATTTCAATTTGAGAAATTAATAAAAAAGTCTATGCATTGATTTGTTCATTTTCTTTCAGTTGACTAATCATTTAACCATCTTAGAAGTTCTGTGCATGTTCCCAAATCAGACAGGCCCAACATACACTGTACACAGACGGTCTTTCCAGTCCTCTAATGGCCTTCAGTGCTTAATGGTCTTCAAATGGTTGTTGAGAAACAAACTGACCAACATTAGAGTCAATGAGCACAATTATCTCCCGACTCCTCAAAACACTGCAGGGGCTCAGGACTCTAAACCAACAATTAATGCACATGTAATGCTTAAGTAGTTGCTAGGGAATAGAGGATGCTCTCGCCTTCTTGTCTACCAGACGGTATCTGACAGGGCTGCTCATTACCTCCACTAAGGATATTTTCATTGCCAATTGTTTGTCTGTCTATTAGCAGGATTACACATAAATTACTGAACTGATCTCCATACAATTTCATGGAGGGTTGAAACATGAGCCACAGAGACAAACATTACATTTTTGGAGTCCAGGACTTTTATTTGTTATCTTCTTTTAGAGAATTTTTAAAGCATGGATAGTGTGATATAATTTGCCTATAAACAAAAACAGATTACTGTACGATTTGAAGTTTGGCAATTGCCAGCGGTGAGGACTTTGAGTCTGTGTAAAACTGCCAATCTTTTACAGACAGTGTTAGTTGTATGGCACATTAATGACTGTGTCTAAATAGGGGCAAAAGGTCAAGAGCGATATATTGACCCTCAGGCTGCAATAAAAAAGCAGTATGGCAGTATGAACAACAGGAATCAATACTACTGTTGTACCATTGGCAGTTGTATCAGGACCAACCACTGTAAGCCACTGCATCCATTTAGTATTTGTTTTGGATGTAAGTGTACCAGAAATATCAGGTATAAATACCAAACTACTTTCCTTTAAGTGATCTCTTCTAAGCGTGAATCTGCTTTCAGTAAATCCAATTCGTGTATCGGTTAAAGGGATTGTACCAACAGAGACAGACAGCCTAATGTCAGCATCAGAATGGATACAGATGGTTATCTTGACTTTAAGCTCTAAAGCTACTGAAAATGGCGAAATGTGCATTTAGTTATCCAGGGGATTTCCAGCTGTGCACATTCATTTTATTCAGTGGTGTATTAGAGACAGTAATATTATATAGCACATGGGAAAAGCCTTTACATTGGTTAAGGTGACTGTTCAGAGGTAGAAGGTTTACAGTAAAGAATGACCACGTTTACCTGTGTTGTAATTTAGCTGAAAGGGAAAAGCAACCCCGGTCATCATAAAGATTTATATCCAGAGTGATTTACACAGGCACAGAAGAACAAATATATGTTTGTCCCACAGCAACCACAGTCGTTTTGTCTTTATGGGAAATCTTTATATGTCAGTTTGTGTTTGATTATATGCTGTGTTTACAGTATGTGTGTGTGCATACGTGTGCTTGCTCCGCCATCGTAAGGTCGATGGTAGGGAAAAGGAGAGTGGGCACGAGGCAAAGTCGGCTGTCATTTTGTGGAAAATTACAAAACAGCTGTTTGACACATATGTGGAGTTACCATGGCAACCAGCTAGGAACTGGTATAAAGAGTAGAAGAGGCAGAACCAGAGAGGATGTGGGGAAATCCTAAATAAGGTAAATGCATGCTAAATGTTACCTGGAGGCCTTACTGACGATGTATCCAGACAAACCCCCCACCCTTATGACCTGGTAATTCTTGTGAAAAATAAATGTTCTCAGACCTTATTTTACTTCCTTCCTATGCTAAGAAACGACACGACAAACCTCCACAGCAAGTCGTGCCAGTGACAACAAGACAATTCTTATTTGAACTGGAACTGCTTGCAGTCGATATGATGCACACGCTGAACGAGCAGGTTCTTTAGATAAGGCACAAGTATGCACTTTTCTTCACTCTCTTTTCAATTCTGCTCTTCTTTATCTTACAGGCCCATGATATTCCATGCATTTGATACAATCCCTGTAATGCAGCTTCCATAATATGCCACTTACAGATGAATTGCCAATTTTCTTCATCTACCAACCACACATATTCTCCCCCAGTGTGCAGCATCATTCCTTGGCAGCCCCATATGAGATTCTGTTCAAATCCCTCAGCGTTATAAATGCCTCTGTCTCGTTTGTCCTTATCACGCAGTCATAGCCACAAGAGGGACCGTCTTACCTCACTGCCCCATGTTTCTGAAATGAGCTTTGACATGTTTCCTGTGTTGAAAATAAAGGTACTGTACAGTTTTCCAATAATGTTTAACTCTAAATGCAGATTATCTTATGATGAGTTATATGGGACGGATCGGGAATCCCCAGTCTACTTATTCAGTGACAAGATGATTTAATGTATTTCAGGTGTTAAAAGTCGATATTACAATGCCATAAATTTACAGCAAATACCCCAGGGTGTAAATGCATTTTCCCATATCATGCCAAGCATTTCAAATGACTAATCTGCAACCACTATCATATTGTTGGTTCGCTGTTTAATCTCATCATTTTGTAAATAGCCTCATGATAAAGACAAATAAATATACTAAGACAAAATTAGGTCCTCTCTATGCTTCCCTTTATTTGCAAATTAGTACTTGTGAAATCTCCTGAGCAAATCGAGCACAGATTGACTAGGAAAGTGTAATTGCTTATTTGTGAGCAGTGGCGAGAAACACTACAGGGAGTCAAATCAAGTGAATGTGTTTTAATCAGTTTATGGGCTGATGATATTTAGGAAATAAGTGTCTTATCTCAAAACTCGAACAAAGAAGTAATAGAATGTAAACCTCTGTAAGAAAAATAGTGCACATAATATATTTTTCCAGAGGGGCTGTATGTGTGAGAACAAAATGTCCGATCCAGACATTTTCCTACCAGTTTCTCAAAAGGGATGGATTAAAAATTCGGAAAACAAACAAAAGGAAGACACATATTTAAGGATGAAAATGAATGAGGAAGATGCCGAACAGATGGCAACTTGAAAAAACAATGAGATTTTAGAGCTTTGGGTGAAAAGGACCAAAACTGGTTTTGATGTGCTGTAAATAGAAATACGTGATTTCCACAGTGGAATTTATACGTCATGTCCTGCCTCCCACATTTTCCTGTTTTTATGAATGCTTCTGACCTGCACAGTCTCCTGCTGCATTCTGCACATGCAGGAGGGCAAACTCATGTCTGAAAAAGGCTTTATATTAACCTCTAAGCCTGAACCATGATGAGTCATCAAGTGAACCAAAGATTTAATATCGGCGCCCAGATTAACGCCACTGCCAGTGAAAACTTTCAATATGCTGCCTGATGATGCCGTTGACATAAAAAGAGATCCCTGCCGTATTAAGCTGAAGGTTGTACGTTTTTTAAAATTGGATTCCAGTGAAATCCCAACGTCCTTCTTTACCGACGCTGAGGGCCTAGACCCCGTTCTGTCAAAAATATGACAGGTGTTTGACATGAGCTTTTAGTCCCAGCACAGTCTACTGCAAAAAAATTGCAATGTATTCCACTAACATCCACATTCATCTCTTCCTCCTTCTGTCCTCGTCTCTGTCTCCTTCACGTTTTACCATCTGGGGAGAATTATTCATAGATATATATATTATATATATATATATATATAATCTCAGTGGCTAGTTTTAACAGTGTGACATGTTCCCTTCACTGAACAAGACACTTGAGAGTTGGGTCGATGAGATGTGGTGACGGCAGGCTGACTGATTATTATAAGACATGCAGCCTAATGTCTGCAGTTTCCTACTACAGCACTACTTCTCTGGGTGGTACATTGATTTTCAGCTTCAGCTGCAGTGATGTCCAGCACATCCATCACAATTAAGAACGTGTGTCTGGAAAATATGATTTCTTTTGACAAGACACACAACCTATTCAAGAAAAAAGAGAAAGATACATTTAAATGTATGTCATATTAAACTGCATGAACATGTCTTTGCTTGAGATTGAGTAAAATGAAATTGATCTAAATCTACTGTTTCATCATTAAAATATCGATCTGTGTTCAATACTGAGGACTGAGAAAGACTGAGAGCAGCAGTGCCACGATGTAGTAGAATTCATCTAATTTAAGAGGTATTTAGGGGCTAGATTCGACTGGACAAAGGCCTGTTTAAAATTGCAGAGAATCGACTGGTACTTTTACTAAGCTTTGCTGCACTGATCTGGATTCTGAATCAACACAAGTAATGCGGCGTGGCACACACGGCATTCTGATATTTTTTCAGCTACTGTATGATTCAATTTTATGAACTGTGTCTAAAACCGTGCTCCAAAACACCACTCGGGACTTAAAGCTATTACTGTTGCCTCTGCTCGATTCACTCTCTCTGATTGGAGTCTGTGAGTCCCTGACTGTGTTGTGCCTGCGGGATGGATCTATGCACACTGATCAATAATGGAAGGTAGGTATTCAGACAACCCTTCATGCCTGCACATGCACATACACGCGTACAGTTATTGTACAACATGTAGTAATTACACTTTTCAGAATATCTCAAACTTTATAAACCTCTGCATGCACAAACATGCATGCTGGCACACACATAAACCAAACACTCACATGGTATAAGCACAGGGGGAAAGAATATGCCCATTAATGCAGAGACCTCTACTATCAACACCAGAAATGTTTCTGGCTTGGTTATGACATCCTCATTGAAGTGTTGGTGTTCTTGTTTATATAATTTCCTTGTGTGTCGATCTTGAAGACTCGATGTGAATGTAGAGAACTATATTTTCTTATTTGTAATCCTGTGGTTTAAGTTACAAAGACATACATTTTCCTATGTGTTAATAGGTTTTGATGATGGTTGTTACGAATTTTATTTTTTGTATAGATATGGTTGTGTATTAATGCATCTTTTGTTTTTGCGGTATTGTCTAAAAACTTGTAGGGACCCCAGGAAAAGTAGCCACTGTTATAATAGTTATAATATAGTGGCTAATTGAGCTCTAAATAAACTTTAACTTAATCTCAGAGAGCAGGATTCCTTCTCTGGTTAACATGAAGGTCTTTCACAGCCTCCTTCCAAAGCTTGCAAAGATATTGACTCTCCAGGGCCGGTTGTGTAGCTTAAAATGATCTTGAGAAAATCATCTCCATTGTAAATTCTAATCTTAAATTTCCCTACTTGCTGCTCACCTGTTTGCTCCCCTCACCCAAGACTTAATCGTTTACAACTCATGTTTCTAACATTTTGTTTTACCAGGAATGATCATCTTAGTACAAACAGCTGACACCGAGAGGTCAGATGTAGTATCAATATTCTGTTGAAAATTGGTTGTAGGTTCCGCAGCTACAAGGACACCAGCTGCTGCCTTTCCATGCTGTCTGGCTTTGATGAAGTTCTGATATTGGTTTGGGAAAACAATTTCACCAAATGTCAAAACGCAAGCGAGCCAGATGTTTGCATATGACAGATAGTGATGAAGATGCGAGATGAGGTATGATGTGCTCCTATCTACCTATAGGCAGTGTATTATAAAAAAAAATGTCACCTTCATCTTACAATATCTTCCTTTCTCCTTTTCAATTTCTTGTTATGTCCAGTTTTGTATTTATTCACTGTGGTCCCCCTTCTCCTCTTTTCTTCACCCTGATTCACTTTATCTCATTGTTTCTTCTTATTTCCTGTAGAGGACGACTGATAAGAAAAAAAATCCTTTGTGATTATGTGTGTGTGTGTGTGTTAGTGTGTGTGTGTTCCTTTTAAGCATAGACCCTACAGAGCGAAGACATTTTTGGAAAGTGAGGACATTTTGACCGGTCCTCACTTTGTGGTCCAGACTTGGTTTTAGGATCAGGGTTAGGTTTAGGTTTAGGGTAAGGGTTAGGGAGTAAGTATTGGCCAATTGATTATTTGGTTGGGCTTAAGTTGAGACGTGCACCGTTCATATAAGATGGCGTGAATATTATGTTTTAACAGTTTAAGTCTGTATTTGCAATTAACCCTTGAAGGAGTTTATAAAATCAAGGTTAAACAATAATACTATGAATATATAAGATCTTTCTGGAAGTCAAATCTGATATAGATATGATGAAACCACTGGCATCATAAAAATGAAATCAACCATTGCATATTCTTAGAAATATTTCTGTTGCAGTCTGCTCTCTAGGCAAAACGACTCTGTTATTCTGGCAATGTCAATTCAACTTCCTTTTTCTTTTACTCTCATTCAACAGATTAACCCATATGCTCTGGGTGTACCATGTGCTTATACACATTCTCTCTTCTCTTAAAATGCTTCTGTAGTTAGGGGATCCAGAAATGTTCGTACATTACTCTGGGGAGGGTCCTACCCTGAGGCGAATCTTATCACTCAGTACAAAAGAAGTAAAGAGCGAACTCAAGCAGCAATGGTGAGAAAAACTGTTACCACTCAGTGCACCAACACCACTGAGGAATGCTCAAGAACCATCATCAAAAGGGATCAGAGTGGTTTGGACAGACCCCTAGGCCCCCACAAAGAGACATGCAGAAAGTAAGTCAGCAGAACAGGACAGGCCAACATGACATGAATAGACCATAAAGCTCTCAAGCAGTCCCTTGACTCAAGGAGTCCGTTAGAAGTGAATCTGCCCCTCACACAGGGGATTCTGTGCATGAGTCTATTTCTTTTGTTTAATCTAGAGCCAGTTCTTGCCTTGAACACCATCAAAAGGTCAGAAGGCTTCACAAAGCAAAGCAGTGGTCTGGTATCAGTGTAGGGGACATGGTGGAGAATGGGTGATAGGTAGACATTAGGCAGAGGGGTATCACATCTGATTCATTCCAAGCAAAGGAACCCTGGTTTTAGTCTGGCTGTTGGATTGGAGCACCAGCTGCTTCCACAGACCCCAGCTGAACCTCCTTGGCAGCCAGGGAGCAGAGATTAACACAGTGACCTGCAAAGACTGCTTGTATGACTGACACAGATGCGCCCGGACAGCTGGGTAAATGACTGACAAATGACTGGCATAGACCAAAAGAAAGACAGTGCGGCTGGAACGAATATCCGAGCCCTTTAGAGCAAAGTGTAAAGACCTCTTTTGGAATCATATGAGTTCATTGAATATCTGATCCCATAAAAACAGTCTGAAAATGTGTTTTTAGTGGCAACAAGGCTGCAGTCCTACTTAAACTAAAGGCCTGAGGCCAGATATAATTTACTGTTTGTCTAACACAAGCTCTCATGGTCCATTTGCCTGATAAATGTGCAAATGAGCACTGCACACAAATAGAAACAAACCCACGGAAACAAAGCAACATTTTCAGGCACAAATACAAACACAGAAGGGCATACAATGATATTTTAGATGTTCACTAAAGGCAGTTAAAATAACACAACTGCTGAAAATGAAATCAAAAGGAAAGTTCATTAAATCGTATTTTTGATTGCTCTGCAGCATGTATTTTGACTATTTATTTCTTCAGTCATCTGTATTTATAGAAAATAACAACCATTCATGTACACCCAGTATTGGCAGGCGATTTGATTGAAACAAATGTTTGAATGGTTGAAAAAATGCCCAGTATTCATTGTTCCTGAGCTAATATTTCAACATGCTAATGTTTGTGTTGATGCATTTTCTTTGTGCTTGAATTACGAATGTGAAAATGCCCATGACTCTATAAACAATACAACATTAATCTTTCAAACCAGCTGTTTTCTTTGCACAGCTACCAACAACCAAACAAGCAGCTATGTCATGTGTGCTCTTGTTACTTTCACATGTTTATCTTTGGAGAATACTTCAGATACCCTTATCAGTGCTGCTGAACTATGTAGAAAACAAAAGTGAACAGGCTGAGTATGCTCTCAACAGCAGACATTATCATCGCTGCTGGGGTATTTTTATCTTTCAGATCTGTTTGTATCAGGATAAAAGCTCCAGTGTTCTCCTCAGTCAAGTGGACAGCTTCCAGCAGAACACATTGTGTTACCTGCAGTCAGCAGCACTGTTTAGGTCCAGCAAGTGCTCTCAGTGTGTGCATGTGCATTTGTGTGCATGTGACTAGCAAGCAAAGAAAATCTAAAAAAAAGTCCTCTTCATCAAATGTTTACTGTGTACACATCAACACACACTACTGCATTTCACTCCACCACAGACACACTTGTAAATGCATTTGTATACACACCTTCTTTGTCGTCATGGCGAATGATGGCATCCTGCAGGACATCGGTGGGGCTGAAGCGGACATGGTAGTTCTTGCGGTGGGTGGACCATGATCGAACCTTGATTGCACCTGGCTGACGCTGAATGCTCTTTTCTCGCTCATAGTACGCCCTTATTTGGTCACAGCGCATCCTCCTGACCAGCCGCTGGCGCTGGCCAATGGGGAGAGACTCCAGTAGACACTGGTCTATCTCCATGTTCTGACGAAAGACATTACATAGCTGGAAACAACCTAGTGAGACAGAGAGACAGATCAAGATACAATTATGCAGCTGCATAAAATGAAATGCAAATGCAATATACAGTTTTCATGAATTGTTTGTTAGCATTCAAGACGTGGTGGCAGGTGCGGTGGTGGTGTAGAGTGCAGCTCAGGCTGCAATTTTCGAACCCGCCCGACTTAGCAAGTCAAACCCAAACCCAATAATTATTCTGTTTTCGTGTCTGAATCTGACCTGAGCCCAATGCTTTGCCTGATAACAGGCATGTGCAATGTTAAAATCACATCAATAGTGGAACCAACATGACCAAACCAGCTCAGGTCTGGAATCCACACTCTATTGTGGTGGAATGAGTGTGGAAGACAAACTAGTGAATCTGTAAACATAGTGTTTACTCTAATACAGTTTGATACTGGGCTAATAAACAAAGGTGCTGTCTCCTTCACCTCCTGACAGATCTGTGTTTAAACATCTCTGTTCTGTGTGCATACATGTATGCTGACATGTCAGTTTGCGGTCTGCCTAGTTGCGTTTGAGCAATCGCTTAGCACTGTTGCTGTAAAGGAAACGTTTTGTGTCTGTTTAGCCCTGAGGTGATTTGAAAGAAGCAGTTTTGTGTTGTTTGTCCTTTCCCAACAGAGTGTGGTGATTCTCCTGACTCTGCATAAACTGTCCCCCTCTCAGTGGAACTTTGCCAAACAAATCACATCACAAGACAGCTGCTGTCCATTGTCAAATCCATTGTTTATTTAGTAGGTGTGCTCAGAATTTGATTTTCACACATGCACTGAACTCCGGACATTTTCAGAGAAGCTGTATGTGAGAACACAGGAGTCCTTATCAGTTGCTGCAGATATTTTATTTTGTTGAACTTTTCCTGCCAGGCCCCTCGTAAAATGTCCAGAAAGTGTTAAAGTGAGCCCATGTGGGAATATAGCAGGAAAATGGCTTTAAAAGTTCATGAAAATGGCTTTAGATCACAGGCAGCAAACACTAAAAGAAAATATGACACAAGGTAGTTTAAAAGCAGACATACATGCACCAGCCGAGGAATTCAGTGTGCATGTTATGAGTTTGCAATCTGGCATTGTTGGCATCATGAATTTGACAAATCCAGGTCACCAATAGCCCAGAAGACAAGCTAAAGGATGTCTTATTTACAGAAATAACGTGGTTCTCTTTCTGACTCACCAACTCATCATGGCCCTGCTGTCTTAATACGTCATACATTCTTTTGTCAAGCTCAAGTTTGCTGTTCTCGTTCTTTTGGGCTCACTTTGTTTTAATTCTCTCAGTTTCTCTTCCAGTTTATCTCTCCAATTGATCTGTTTGAATGTGGCTCTCTTTGTCTCTGTCTATGTATTTCATCTCTCTTTCTGCTGTTAGGGTGATTGCGCACACATCTAACTGTTCGTCAGATGGAAAGAATTGTTAGTTGAACACCTTTGAAGTACTTTATGTTATAACCATGGTTCCCCATCCCCCTCTTTGTATTTCGCTCCACTTTATCATCTCTCTTCATCTTTTTGTCTATTGTGACGTACATTAAGTGTTTGAACAGTGTTAACATCCAGAAGGGAAAAAATAGCTCAACAATAAAGCTTGTCTTCACAGTCCTCCAACAGATATGAATGGACTGTTGTACTTTGTGTCTACTTTACATAGTATGAGGGCTGAGGTGTGTTTGGACTAGATCTTTATCTACCAGAAATAAAGTCATCCAGGCAGGCTGCTGTGTTCTTTCTTTTTGATGTACTGTATATCTACACATTCATTAAAACACCTGCCCACTCCACCCTTCTTTTGTCACACAGACACACAAAAAACACACACCTCGGGCACAATACACCAATGCCATCTGCTCTGTTTAGATATGTAAAGAAGGTTCTTTTGTGTTCAGGTTCCAGATAGGGGGGGGGGGGTGTTATTATACAGTTCATGCCAGGTGTCTGCTGTATTCATTCTTGGAACTTGGCCGCAGGTTGGGCAGATACACACATACGCACATACAGTACACATACGAAAACAAAAACCTACTCAGCCCACTGCCTTTTCCAATATCATGCCACTCCATCTCTCCACCGTCCAGTTTACTCACGTGCACCCCTGTTATTGCCTCCTTTTTTTATTTCTACTCTCACATATTTCTACCCTTCACCATCTCTTCTCCTCAGTATTTTATGATATGTGACTTGTAGTAGTTGTTGTGGTTTGTGGTCAGATTGTAGACATTTGCTGTAAAGTGGATATAAGCGATATAAGTTGCAAGTTTTGTGTGACTGAAGCCATATTCACATTACAGCAGAGCAATAAGGGTCTTTCACTGTGTGTTCTGTTTTAGTTTGGAGGATCCTGCACTAAACTGCACTAAACTTCCCTAAGTAAGTAAATCACTATGCTTCAAGAGACTAGAATAGTGTTTGTGTAACAGTAGCTGCAAAATTCATCAAAACAGTGGCCAATTATTGTCCTACATCAAGTAACTGATTAATCAACGTAGTATTTCAGCTCTAAACAGATCCTATACTGATGGAAAGATTTACCTATCCAAAAAAATATTACAGAGAAAGTAGATTTTATTCTTGTCACCTCTCTATTTTTGGTTCCAAACAACTATCAGCAACAGTATAGGGAACTACAGTTGTCAGTTCAACCACACAAAACCTCAATGACTTAGCCTTCCTGGTTTGGCCACTTATATCCTTCACACTCTCTGTCACCCTCACACAACATCTATTAAGCATACATTCAAGGCTGCAGGCACATCAGCCCAGCACGTGCAGATGTCACATAAAATGGCATATTGGTGCAGACATCACTCATATACACGGCATGTCGTCAGTGGATGTACGGTGCCTTAGATAACAAAAATGATTTTGATCAAAAACAGATGAGTAAAATAAAATGTTGTTAATAAAGATATTTACATAAAGGGATACTTGTGTAAACAACAGGGTCAGGGTGCTAAAAGGGTTAAGTTAGTTGCACAGCTAAAAATAATCTGTGAATGAGTTGTCACAGCCTGCTGTCTTCTGTATCCGAAGACAGCACACATCATTCCTACTTCATTTGACAAAAGAAAATGTTTGCACCAAATTTACTTGGTGTGATTGAAAAAATTGATGACATTATGACAGTATGACATTCGGTCTGCTCTGAATAGCAACACAGACATGACACTGACATATGCTGCTGTGCGATGAACAGCACTGCACAGAGACGGAATGTGAATGAGGATGGGAAAGGACAGTATAGGACAGAGTCTGATGGGAAATGGGGCTGAATGGATCTGAGGCGAGGAGGAGGTAGTGGAGAGAGGGATAGAGAGACAGAATGATAGAGGGATAGAAAGAAGCAGCTTTCTTCTCCTGCCATCTCATCTCCGTTATATCAGTTATTGATTGCATGTGGAACATCCCATGCAGGCTCCAGCTAATAACATTGAAAGCAGAGCAGAAGCCGCTAAATTAGAAAACAGCACACATACATGCACAAACACACACACACACGGACTTCAATCTGTAGACGGCATGAATATGCAGGATGCATGTGACAGGTGGAGAGTTAGTGGAATAAAGGAGGTGTTTTATGACATCCTCCGTCACCTCAAACATACAGTTCACGAATTTATCTTCTTTTATTAATCCCTCTTTACTTTCATCCTTGACACAACCTCCACATCACTGTCCCTTATTCCTCCTCAACTCTGCATCACTCTTCACACGACTTGGCCATGTTTTTCACATGTCACTCATCCCATCCTCCCCTTCTTTCCATTTTCCAAACCTGCTCTCTCTTCCCTCCAGCACTCCTCTGAATCACCCTCAGTTTTCCTCCATCTGTCCTTCTCTCAGTCAAATGACTTTCTCTCTTTGTCAGTCTGTCAGTGTGTTAAAAAATTTGCCAGACGCTCATGGGAACTGCATCTCATGTGGCTCAATTTCATCTTTCTCTCCCTCTGCTGCTACCTGCCGCATTCACTGGTCAACTTCACACATCTGCAGCAGCTCTCTGCAGCAAACTCGCACACCCACTTACTGCACGCACACGCACACACACATACAAAAATACACACACACACAAACATCCATTTGAAGTTGAAATTGTGCGGCTGTGTCGACAGCTGCGGACCAGAATTCTCATGCATGTAAACTCATACAGTTCATGACACCCTACATATATAGTAAGTGCTAATACCACAGGCACACACCCATAGCTGAAGCACACACAAGTATACTGGCAGACTCCCTTGCATGCACATATGAAGAGATGCTGACTGGCTACTTACAACATTTGATGAAATGGTAGTGAGACATTTTCTGAGTACGTCAGACAGTCCGCCAGTAAAGTAGAAAGCCTGGCAGGCAGGCAGGCGGAAACGTAGGTGGTGAGTCAGTTAAGTCAAGAAGGCAGGCAGACAGTAGGCAGCTACAGGTTCCCGCAAAACTAACTATTGCAGAGCCTGTAACCCGGCAGGATGCATTATTAATCTGGCTCCCTGCATGCTATCCAAACTCCGTCCCTCTGTCTGCATTATTCACCAGCATCAGCAGCAGCTCCAGTTGCAGCCCAAGTAGCATCTACATAAACCCAGACATACAAACGCAGCTGCCCCCCCTCCTCATACACACACACTCACGCACGCACACACACACACACACACACACACACAGACATGCACTCCCTCGATCCAACCGTTAGTCAGTGGAGCTGCGGCTGGCTCTAGCACTCCTCGCCTACAGCCAGATAACCGCCGCACAACGTCTTCCCAGCCATGACCGACGCACGTGCTCCACTCGCGTCACTGACTGACAGTCGGCTCAACCCACCTACCGCTCAACACACCCCCAATGACGCAATGCTCTTCACCTCCTTACACACACCCCTCCTGATCTCCTCCTGCCACACATACACACACACACACACACAAGCAGTGACTCACGCAGATGCACACTTTTTTGGACTATCCTCTACCTTCTCAGCTAAAAGAATAAGAAAGGGGGTGGGGGGAGTAACTGTTCCTCCCTATACCGTAGATAAATCATTGAGACAGAGAGACGAGAGCAAGGGAGGTCACTGGAGAAAAAGGATGGGGATAGGAATGAAAAATGGAGGAAATGCAGATACAGCAGGGGGAGCAAGAGAAAGAGAAATAAGCAAGAGATGGTAAGAGACAGAGGGGGGGGCGTTAAATTGGATAGAGGGGCAGCTAAAGAGAGAGAGATGCTGCTGCAGTGCGGCTTTTGGTGCGGTGACAGGTTAAGTGCTCATCATTGGGCTTGAACTGGCCACAAATTAACGACACATAAGTGTAGTTTACTAAAATGATAGGGCTCGAGACCAGTACATTAACACACACTCATCATGCGTTTATCATGCTCCGAGACTCACACACACACACACACACACACACACACACACACACACACACAGTGTGAACTGACAGAATGTGCACTATTTGCTTGTAGTGCGAGTGTGTTTGTAGGGCAATCTCTATGACATTGTGCTTTAAGACTGATTTGCATATATGAATACCTAAGTTTTGCATTAAAAACAGGATTTGCACAAGGTGGCTGAGTGTGAGGATGAACAAAGGAGGAGAGAGGGAGAAAGAGATGTGAGAAACAAGGGCGACGGCAGGCACACACACAAGATATGGTCGAGCCTAAAACAACTTAACAGTGTGTGCACTGAATGAATAAGTAGAGTTGTGACACATATCTAGGATATCTGTGCCACAGCGGTGGAATATCTGCAGGTTGTATAGCATGCTGCATCTCCCTGGGAGATTTTGTGCTGTTACTTCTCATTACTGTCATACATGGGCATGTGTAGATGCGATAAAAGACCGTGAGAAGCAGGTAAGGTTCATTTTGTGACGGCAGCGAAGGGAGAGGAGCAGCAGAGCGAGCTTGAAAGAGAAGGAGAGGAAGACAGAGACTGGGAGGTGGATGTGTGTGCGTGTGTCAGACTCGAAGCTCGAGTAATTTCTGTCATAGGAAATCAGGTCAGGGAAGCAACTTGCAGCATCTTCTGCAAAACGCTGCCGGGGCAACAACTCTAACGTCTACCTGAGTAAGATAATATGGCAGATTTGTGTGTGTGCATATGCATTCTTGTACGCCCCTGTCTGCAAAGATTCCACTACAGTGAATACTAAACAAGTCACATTGCTGAACACCAGACACTGCACACAGTCACACCTCGGCTGACCTCACTAGTCAGGCAGTCGTATTTTTGGTCATGGATAACACAGTGACTGTCCCATAACACTTTACCCGTGAAATATATAGATCTCAGAGTGGATCTGACACAAAAATTTGATGTTTTTCCATCCAAATGTCATGAAGCATTATCAGCTCATGCTAAATCTTTCAACCTGTGCCTGCAATGATGGACACGTACGAGCAGTATCAGGGAACAGTGACGTGCTGGACAAAGGTAACACAAGGTCTCACTGTGAGACATCCTGCTAGAAGGCAAATCAACTAATCTGCGGCACAACAGCGACAGGATTAAGGGTTGCTGTCATGTCCTAATTTCTACCACTTTATTGCCAAAATTAGGTCGCGCACAGGTACGCAAATAAAGTGAAGAAAATAGAGGGAAAGATAAATTATACCTCTCTGTTAAAACATGCATCAACATCAGTTTAACAATCCTCTTTAAGTACAGACAAAATCGTTGTGAATGTGCAAAAAAATAACCTCACTGTTTTCACTCTGTGTACGTCTGTACAGAATCAGAACCAATGTTATGAATGGTAGCTCATGCTGTAGCGCATGTTATATTTAGCTGTGTGGACACTGTGTCTCTCTGCTTTCTCGGAGCAGTGACTCAATCTCCCTGCAGCAGCTTTTATCCCACAGGAGATGACAAATCTCGCTTCATTGACACAGCTATCACACTGTCCTCAACACGTTCAGGTGTCGATCAATACTGTGACTGTGTTACTACCCTGATTTGTGCTTACAGTTCAATCACAAATTGTCACCACCACCCTAAGACCAGACCTGGTACTCTGGTACCCTGCCTGTCATCAGTCGGCCGTACACCTAGGGAGGATGCTGTTGATGAAGTGACATCTGAGCAAAACAACAAGGCTAGAGGTCAATAGTTTGCCCAGTGGAGGTCAACTTCAAAGGCTTTATTGCAACATCCGACATCAGGTTGCAAAAAGAGCTAGGAGCCCACGGACACGCTCTGCAATAGACTATAAAGAAACGTTAGGTACTGCAGAACACTGCAGCTAATGGTTATGGATCGGGAGGACAGACCTCAACTAGGCTCCAAAATGTTAGGGACAAAAAACAAGGGTTGATCAGCCTGTGGTGGGCTTGGCAGAGGGTGTCTCGTGATAAAAAGGCTGAAATACCAATGATAATGGGCACAAATGATGGTTGCTAACATCTGCTGGTGATTCCTAACATCTACTGGCAGTTGGCAACTCATCATCAAGACCTTTGAACATACAATGGATATTCACTGTCTTGTCCTTTGTTTTTAAATCAATGTCTATCACCTCACTGGGTCTGCATGTCCATGCTTGCATGCAATATGTTTGAATGACACTAATGATGCATGTGTTTGATGCAGGAAATGTTGCCAGTTATACAGGAAAGCCAAAGGCACTCTGTAAGTGTTGGGGTGATGCATTATACATGAAAAGAGATCTCTTTGGATACATTTTTCATCAGGTATGATTTACATGAATACATATTTATTTATAAATTAAAATTTTGAATATTTTCATGCGTTATTGATTGCTTATAGCGTGCCGTGTGTTATGTACCTTGTCCACAAGCTGGACATGTGCACCCGTATCCACATACAACAAAACACTTCCTGACACAAGCCCAAATGGACCATTTCAAGTGTGACTACAAACTATCTCTCTCTCACACACACACACACACACACACACACACACACACACACACACACACACACACATATATATATATATAAAAACAGCTGGTTAATCCAGTCACTTACTATGCACTAAATCAAGTTAACTCCCCGGCTTCTTTCTGTCTTTATCAGCTCTTACATTAATCTCATGAATATCGCTTCCCTCTTCCATACCTGTGTTATTTGTCACAATAATACAATTGTCCTTGACCACCAAACAGTACTTTGTACTATTGTATATTGCTGTTACACACAAGGTTCACCATTAAATATGCAGTGAATTTCATAATTTACTGTGTGTTTTGTTTGAAATCTGCTGCAATACAATTGTTGTGGTTTTTCAAGCTGAGGTGACAGCTTGTGTTGTCGTCACTACATTACGTTTTATTGCTGACAAAACACTCTAAAATGGTCCCCCGTTTATTTTCAAGTGTTTCTTTATGTGACACTTTCTGTCTTTATTAGGTGTTAACTGACTGAAAATGGAACAGTGAGACACACTCTTAGGCAATACACCGAATCATTACACCTCCATAACATACGGTACCAAACTGAAAATTGTGAGTCATTTCAGACTCAGTTAATCTGACAACTGACTCAAGTATTTTCAGACCTAAACACTATGATTATTATTATGACCGTGCGCACACAGTGCACACAAAGGTGTTGTCTGCTGTTGTTTTAACAAAATGTTTTCGCCACATTGATTTAGGGGATTAGTTTAAACATAAGTTAGACTATGTAATATCTAGATTTTACAACAACAAAGGTGCTGACAGACGGTCTACATAATGCTGTTACACCCTGGTGGATATTTGTTAAATACTCCGGGCTAGAGACATAAAAATGTGCAAGAACAAAATGTAAGAATAAAATATTTATGACCAACTACTGAAGTTGTAGTCGACGAAACTGAACAAATATCCTTTGGCAATGCAAAAATACAAGGATATGATTCTGCAGCAGCTGCTGTCACACCTGGTTTGCACATATCCTTTGATACTTTAGTGTTGCTTCCCTTGCTGGTCTTAGACATAGTTTACAAGTCCAAGTGTGTATTTAAGTGTTTTTATATATATCTTTGCTGTATATTAAACAACTGAATGTTTAGTTCTTGATATGATTTTTCCTTTACTTACGATTGTTGTACTGATGGACTTGCACTTTCTGTGATGGAAAGTGAGATATAATATCAAAGTATATCACATAAAGTATAAATACAATAAATTTTATTCATAAATGAATAAAAAGCAAAACAGCCTCTGTACTAATATTTTCTGAAAGCTATTTAGTTGAGCCAGAACTGCAAACTTAATTGACAAACAGCTGCGCAGGAACAAGACATCAAAACAACACTATCCAAAAACAATATATTTAAGTGTAAAAAACTGAAGCAAAAGATTAGAGTTGCAAAAGAAATTACACTTTTCTAGATCACAGTCTTTATATTTTCGGTGCACAGACTGAAAACAGCACAAATGAAATTGCACTGCTGTACGTTTTTTTGGATGAAATTGCTTAATAATTGACGAATTCCTTCAAAAGATCATTACAGATACAGTTTCCAGACCTCTCTTTGAATGTGTGAAATCTGTTAGAATCTGTGTTTCACCCTGTGGGATGGATTAGGCTGTAATCCAACCATTTTTCCTCCTGATCAGCCACTCATTCCAGGTTTAAACTCAACAACAGGCATTACTCTCTAATATTCATAATACTAGGTAATAGCCAACAGCAGTATTGGACAATTCCGGGGTGGATCGTTGCCTGCGAGAGGACTTAAATGCCTCTCAGCGTGATGCTGTAGAGCACTGACACACTCCACTGAATCAAATTGAGCTTTATGTGCCTTGCTCAAGTCCACAGAAGGCAATTAATGCTGCATTATGCAATTTACGACCATTCGGAGGAAGACAGACGCACAAGCAACTAATAGCAACATGCCCTGATACATTAATACTTTATGAAGTGCGCATGGATAAGATACAACTGACCACTTATAAATCCAGAAAAGATATAAAGCAACATTCATCCCACTGGAGTCCTCTTTAGTTTTTGGTATGTTTGATTAATCAAACTACCAAAGCTGGGAAAAAAATGCAGTGAATGCAGCTTGTACTGTAAAGCACTTTGAGTGGTCAGTAAGACTGGAAAAGATCGCCATATGAAAACAATCCATTGACCATTTACATGATGGAAAAAACTGAACAGATTCAGGTAAGAATGGCATCAATGTAAAAACAGCCACTGTGACGCAGTCGCAGCCAGTTGACAGAAAGCAGAGTGTTGCATTGAACAGCTCACAGGCACCAATCAAACAGATACGGCTGCAGATCTGTTTGATACATTTGATACATAAAAGGTGATGTAACCTTTCTGCCCAATTCATACCAAACTAAACAAAGTACAAACAACAAATGTCAAGTGAAGCAATACTATGTACAGCAATACCACACTGCACAGCGTATCAAATTGAAGACTGGTGGGCTGATCAGGCTAATTATCCCCACTGAACGAGGGTTAAAAAAAGAAATGAACACTATGGAATCATGAGAGAGGGGCAGTTAAACAAAAAAGCCAAAGTAAATTAGTAGATGAGCAAGGCAGTAAGAGGCAGAGGAGAGAATTAACAATTAATAACTAATCAGCCCGTTTCTCTCCTCTTTCACATTCTCTGGCTGAATGCCTCAGTTTATGCCAATAATTATGTTTCCTATTCTCTCTCTCTAAATTACCTCCCCTCCCCTCCTCTACTCCAAAATCTCTTAAACTGGAAGCATCCATCTCTCTGTGCCTTTGTCTATCCTTTGTCACCCCTAGCTCCCAGCTCAAAGCAGCTGGCATACAATGGACATTATGGGAACATTAAGTATGCCTGCAACATTCAGCAAAAGACACTCAATAACCAGACAAACAAAAGAACAGCACAACCCTGCTTGTGAGCAGCTCCAGACCAAAGAAACAGTGTCCTACTCTTACCTTATTATGGTCCCTAATGACAGAGTGAAAACCATGACCACTGCCTGACACACACTGTACTCTGACTCATGAACAGTTGGATACTAACCCACATAAACATGCTGCTCATGTTATCATGATAAACTAATACAACTTAAGCATTTCTGTAATTACTTAAAGAAGACAATCAGGACCATATGTTAATCTGACAGATTTGAGAAAATTCGACATGAAATGAAATATTGAAATGTACGTATGCAAACATTGCTTATTTACTGACTGCAGGTCTAGAAGTGGGATTAGCCATGATTGGCTTGTTTCGAGTTTGTGGCTAGACTTGCTGAAGCTGTGAGAAGTTATCCCACCCATCCAAAAGGTATCACTGTGTTTTGGAGTCTTTGCCCGGGTATCCATTGTCTACACAAGAAGCCCCAAAAAACTGGATGTTCTGGGTTCAGAGATTGGTATTTTTTTCCATTTGGACCACTGAGGGGAGCAGTATTAAACAAATAAAAGATTTAAGAGTGACATACATGTTGAAGGCATAATTTCTGTACAGGATTAGACAACAGCCCATCCTTATTTATTGTTCTTTATAATTTAATGTTACATGACTGTGTATTGTCTAAACTGTTACAAGAGAGCAGCTGTGCAGAGGTGAGAAAGGAGACGGTAAAAGGCAGCAAGGCTAGTACTGCAAATCCCAGTATTTATCTGTTATTTCTGCTCTAGTCCACTGTACTGATTATGACTCACTCAAGTCTCTCTCTCTCACCACAGCTCATCAGTAACACTAACCTTACATTTACATCTAAAGTTCTTTCATGAATACTATTAACAACCAGGCCTTGCTTTAAACCTTACCTTGAAAGGTATGGCAGACTATGTGAGTTAACTGATACACTCAAGGCACGTGGCAGTGTATTTAAGCCCAGTGTTTGTATCTTTCTTGTTGCCAAGAGATGCTGTTGCGCCAATTATCTGAGAACGATTACTGCTGCTTTTGCATGAGTTCAAATATAATTTCACAAGCTTCACATTGATCTCAGCATTCTTTAGGTTTTACATTTCCCCTGGGAAGAGTTATTATCGATCTTCAGTCTCTGTGCCAAGTTTGGTGTAGTCCTGCAAAAAGTGACAAGGTCAAACCCACCAACAAATATCCACTGTACATACTCAGCTTTTAAATAAGGCTAAAGGTTTTTAAATTATAATTTCCTAAGAAATAAATTACTCTTTTCCAAGAAAAAGAATAAGAAAAACAACAAGATGTTTGTTGTACAAATAACAAGTCAAAGAGAGAGAAATAGAGAAAGAGTGAGGCAGGGAGTGCATTATTAGCTTGTAAGAGAGTCATCCATGTCACTGAGTGAATAGGTCAGTCTGGCCACATACAGCCATGCTACAGTAATCATGATGAAACTTGTTGCTTTCCCACACTTAACACTTGCTTTCAGTGAGCACATACATAACAAGGTAGAGCTATGTAATTACACCCTCCACACAGTCTGTGGGCATGTTTAAACGTGACAGTGTTTGTGTGAAGGTCCAGTTACTATCTGACCAGAGCCTGGCCAAGCAGCTGACATCACAACGACTGACTGCACACAGACACTGACAGATTCACAAAACCAGACACATACATGCGAAGCTTGGAGTGAACTGAAAGATAGAAGAGAAACCAAACAAACACTAAACCAAATCACATAAGAAAGGATGCAAGTATGAGAAGCCCAGAGTGGAATGACGTCCAGACAAATTCTGATTATTTACTGAAAAAACACTGTGTTTTTTGCTACAGGGCAGTTTTGTTCTCAGAATGGAGAGAGACAAACAGAGAGCAATCTCACTACTGACCCACTTGTGCCCCCAACCATGGGATCCAAAAATCTGGCAGAGTCACAGTCATTCACTCAGCTGAGCTTTTAAAGTGCCTTAAAACACATGTCAGAACTGCTATATGCTGTAGTACTGGAGTTCTTTAACATCCCCCTGACTTTGTCACACGATACATACTCTGCACAAAGACTATGCATATGCAAAAAAACAAAGGACACATTTCTTCAGTTTCACATTTAACTGTCTTAATAAGTGTATTCATCCCCTCTCTATTCATAATGATGCCCAGAGCCTAACAGCACTACTCAGGATGGACAGAGATTTTTGGCATCTCCCGTGTTCTCACTGCCAAATTTTTACTTGCAACCTACAACCTGGTATTCACTTCCACCCATAGAGATCCAAGCACAAGTTGAAAGCTCTAAGTTTGTCTGTTCACACCTGACAATAAAATGTGTGTCTGTTGTTCTCGAATCGATATGAAAATAAATGAATTTTTCATTTCTATATACAATAACCAAATGATGTTGTTTTGTGCCATTTAATGTGTCTGTTAATGTATTTGTGTGTTTCAGTGCATGTGTGTCAGTGTGAGAAGAAAAAGAGTTAGGGAGAGAGCAAAAAAAAAAAAATAAATCAATATGTTGCAGTTTATGTAATATTCTGTTATCTGTTTTATTCTGTTTATGTTATATATTGTAATATTCTGGCAGTGGCAATAATGAAAACATGGGTCCCGAGAAGTAAGGGCAAATGTTAAAGGAAAGAACATTAAGATACATGTATTAGATGTATTAGATCTTTGTATTGTGTGTGTTTTGTTCATGTCCTTTATGTTTCTTGAACTGTAATGACAGTCTCTTTACTTTTAATTTATTTTAACTGTCACTTGACCCCAGACCCACGCTCAATATCCCTCCCCGTCAAACACAATTGTGTTTGCAAATACACATTCTGCGTTTGTTCTTGACCTCTCTGCTGTAAGAGTACACATGAATGTGTTACATGTGTCAGGACACAAAGCCCGAACCCTTGCACAGTGTCCTTGGTTGCCTGGTCAGAAACAGCAGCTTAATTACAAAATGCTAATTCAAATGTGAATGTGTCTCTTTGCATTTCCTCTCTAGATACAAACACACAACACGGTTCACAAATGCCTGTCGATGGATGCTAATATACTAGATTGCCTAGTACAGTGGCCTTGGAGCTCTTCTTAACTACAATGTGGCCTGGATGGTAGCCACTAAAAAAACATGTGAAACAAAACACCATCCCCAAATTCACCTCAGCAACGTTAGACATGGTGCATTCAAGAACACCAAATACGTAGGCTAACTGATCGTCCTAGTAATGGATTTGCTTTCCAAATCTAGACTTAATGTTGATCCTCTGATCCCTTAAGTAATCTATTTGCCCAGTCAGGATACCAGCCAAAGAGAAGAGACACTGAGCTAAGGATTCAGATTGGCTTTGCTGTGATCTCCAGCCCCAACCTTTCAGCTCTGGCTGTTTGTCCCTCAGGGGTCAATGCGGGTCAACTTTATCATTAATCACACATCCAGATGAATGACATAGTCTTTGCAAATGAACTCATAGAAGGGTGTAACACTGCAAAAAAGGGAGACCACCCTTAAATAATAGGAGCCAGGGTACCACTCCCAGTGCTGGACAAGCAGCTGCTCTGCACAAGTGTTTTTAGCAAGGCTATACCAGCTCCAAAGTTGCCGTCCAGAATCTGCCCCTGTGCTTTGAGCAACATGTGGAGAGGGACAAGTGTTCAGAGCACAATCACATGATAACTGGAAGTATCAGCACACCATGCTGCTTGACAACAACCGCCCAACAAGACAGCATGTGTCTCTCAAACATAAACTCAACTACAGCTCCAGTGTGACAACCTATGTGCACACTGTATTTCTCACAGCACACTTGAATCAGCCCCGCACAATCAGCTGTTCATTCCCAATCACAAACGCACACATTCTTCCACATTAGGCATCTGATGATATATTTAGACCAATGACAACTGCACAGCACATCTGCCTTCACTTCATTCCCTGTGGAACGCCGGGAGCAGCACATGACATCTAATACAAATTATATTCTCAATGTTCGAGGTTCGTCTCACATGTAGTCAAGACCATGCAGATAGTTATCGGAGCCACACTGACACCTGCACCCGCCGTCGTATCCCAAAACAAGCGTTTACTCTAATGAGGAGGGAGGAAGGGAGTGGAGAAAAAGCAAGAGCCTTACCGGTGAGAGCCCAACCACAGGAGACACCAGGGTACAGACGAAAAAGAAATGTGTCTGCGCGACGAAAACGCAACCACCCCGTGCTCCGCCACCAAATCAATTTCACACTCTCTCACCTCCCCGCCACTGTGATGTCACTCATTCATTCGCTTCTCCGTAGCCATGGCAACTCTGCCGCTTGGAGCTGTTCATTCTTCTACATCTGCCTCTCTCTCTCTCCCCGTCTCTCTCTCTTTCTACATCCCTCCCCCTCTCCAGACCCCAGTGAAGCCAGCCCACTTACTCCATCTGAGGGGAACAGTTACACCCCCAGCCTCACTTGCATCATTAACCACCACCCCACGCCCACCCCCTCAAGATCACACCGTGGAGCTGGTGTAAAAAAAACAATGAGTAGGAGGGTCCAAAACACAAAAAGGGGAGTGGCCCAGATTCACCTCATGTAGCGGGCACGCCCTGCAGAGTTTGTGGTCAAACAGACGTACTTTTATTCAAGGCAGACAAAGACAACTGCCAGACAAGGGAGACACAACAGAGCCCGCTAGCCTGGAATCTCTTGTTTAGACATGAGCCAGCTGTCACGTTTGCACACAGACATACAGCAAAAACACAACATGCAATGGAGCCGGAGAGCTGTTGCACAGATGTGTTTTGAAAGTCCCTAATGCACACGCGCCCACACAAACCCAAACGCTCAACCCTGCAGTGTGGTACATTGTGAGGCGATGAATAGTTAATGACCACTGCTGTCATTATTACAGTACATCCACTAATAATCCTCACGTTGACCTTGAAAAAGCAGGAGGAAACCTGTCTCGTTGAGAGACAAATCCAACAAAGACACACCATCACCTTGTCTGGGGCCCCCCCCATTCAATTACCAGCTGCCTTCTCCCTCTGAACAGATTTCTTCTCGAGGCTAACCCTGTCTTCATAACTTCCACAGGCTTAAGATGCTCATGACTACCTTACTTCAACCCCTTCACCCTGCTCACTTATCACACACTAGCCTTTCTTATATATGAAAATCTCTGCTCTGCATTTCAACCACACGCACGCAAAGAGGAACAGATAGACACATATACTGTATGTTTCCATCTGTTCCCCCTATATATAGGGTTGAATAAAAATACCACATCTACTTGTCAGAGTCTCTGAGGACACTATGGTCTGCAGCTAAACAAAGGACACAGAGGAGGAGGTTCAAAAAGTAAAAAAAATATAAATAAAAAAAGCAATGACCAAGTAAACTAAAGAGGCATCTCCTTTGTGTCAAATCTCTACATATTTCATCTGGTTTATTATAATTTCCTCCTGGAAAAAAAATCACTCCATCTGCACTAATCCCTTAAATTTTTTAATCTCATGGTTTCCTCTCTCATAATTAATAGTGGACTTACCCTACTAAAAAAGTACACGATTTAACTTCTCAGCCTATTTCTGCATGCATCGTAATTCATAGTCGTTTTCAACTGTCCACTATTAATATCATGTACTCCAGGGAGAAGTTGAGAAATAAAATCTATCTATCTCTCTTCGGATCATTATTATTAGACCTCCAAACTATATTTTGGACAGTCATACACCTTTCTCCACTTACTATTCATACATTGTACATTATGGATTATAATCTTCCATCCAACCTCTACTAGTTTCTAACTAGCCTCTACTAGCTTCGAAAAGGCATCTAACTTGCTTCTAAAAAGCTTATAATTAGCTTCTAACTAGTGCCTGACTAGTCTCCAACTCCTTCTTATTAACTTCTGACTAGCATCTAACTAGCATAAGCTTCAAACTAGCCCCTTCTAGCTTCAAAATAGCATCTACTAGCTTCTAACTAGCACTTAACATATATACTTTTAATTAGTGTCTACTATCTTCATAATAGCATCTACTAGCTTCGAACTAGTATAAACTACTAATTAGTGTCTACTAGCTTCAAAATAGCATCTACTAGCTTCTAACAAGCATAAACTTCGAATTAGTATCTACTGGGTTCTACATAGCCTCCTTTAGCTTCTAACTAGGTTGCAACTAGCTTCTAACTAGCACAAGCTTATGACTAGTCTCTACTATCACTATGTAACCTCCTCTAGCGTCTAACAAGGATGTAACTAGTTATAATTAGCATAAACATCTAACTAGCATCCAACTAGCTTGTATTTGGTATTGTGATGTCGCAGTAGTGTTAGCATAGTGGAGCTAGGTTAACAGTTGTTTTACCTGTGCGACAGTTGAAAGCTGTGTTGCTTTCATCCAATCCATCCATCCATCCATCCAGCTTGTAGCCTTTACCTGTGTCCTCTCCTTTACCTCAATCACTTGTGTGTCCCGTGAACGTGTTGTTATTGGTAAGTCTGGGGGTTGATTTGTGAACAGGCTGCTGGAGCAGGTGTTGTGTAGAAGTCTGTTTACCTCAACAACATATGCACCTTCTGGGTTTTATTCTGTTTCCCCTAGAGGGATTTGACTCCACCCTTCCCCCCTTCTTGCACAGTGCAGTGCTAGAAACACATCAGAACCAATCAGAACTGACTAATTGAATTAATTAATTTACTTAATTATTAGTTCTAATGGATTATTTAACAGCTGCACAATAAGTAGGATAATGATCCTCTCATCTTAACTGTCTGTGACAGTGTGGAACTGCCTATTCTCAGAATCTGTCATAATGTCCCCTAATCTATTAGCACTGCACTGGTACAGCATGAACCCTTCAAGTTATCACACTTTCCTCCGACAAGTCCTTATTGCTCTCATCTACTTATTACCCCCCCAGTCGCAGAGGTGAGCGTGTGGTCAGAGCTCCAGTTGAGCTAAAAGCCCTCGACTCTGGTATAAGGTCAATTGGAAAATGTAAGAAGGGGAATGGAGGTGGGAGATGGAGACAAAGTAAGTACTGGGGGGGTGAGTGAGTATTAAATCTTGGAATTGAGGTCCATCAGGGGCATGAAATTACCAGCATGTAGTAGTTTGAATATCACAGGCTCACACATGCACTGACTACGCAGACACACCTTAGGAGGGAACCTACGATCCAAAGCCCGAGCAATTTCCGACAAAGTATGGTCTGAGGTGTCGCTTTCACCAGACATTACCTCGCTGCTCCGGATTGCACTTTGAGAAAGGGACAGAGAATACAAGACGATCAAACTGTCCTTTATTGCTCCTTCCTCCTCCTTTTTACCCTTCACAATGTTCCACCAGCAAGCCGACCATGCTGTGCGCAATCTTCTCCACTGTTTGCCTCACACACGCTGCTTATTGCCTCACTTTTTCATACGCACGTCCTCTGTTTCTCGAACTCATGCAGTGCCCCCTCTAAACCTGCCTGTTTGGAATGGGCTGTTTGCTTGGCCTGTGGTGATGCTGGATGCTGCTTTCTTGCTGAAACTGTAAACTGCAGTAATTGAGCCGCGGCGAGTAAAGACCGCCTGCAGGACTACAGTCCACAGAACCAGGGAAGGAAGTTGTGCCACCGCTGCTGCACAAGGAGCTGATAGACAACGTCACTTACTGTATGTTGATGAGTCGCAGCTGCCTCTGCTAAGTGTGTATTGATCAAAGTGTATTAATGTTAAACGTATTGCATGTCCAAATCGCACCAAATTTGACACCACACGTCCTTGGGGCCTTAACAATACACTTGCCAAGTGTGAAGCTGAAAAGTTGAACAGCTCTCGAGATATACTTGCCACAGACAAACAGGGTTTTAGTGCGACAACAGTTTGTTCCACAGAACGTGAGCATGATGGTATGTTGGAGTGTATCATGTCAGAGGGGAGCATCATGCCCCATTAAAGTGCTGACCTAATTTCATCAGTGTTGAATGTGAGAGATGACGTGTTTAAAATCAGGCACACAAACATCACAGTCTGATGTTGTCTTTCATCTGAGCATAAATTCCCCCCACGGCTTCTCAGAGGGATCAAAGCATTTTTTTTTATTTTTTAAAGGGAATTCTTAACCAATCCTGTTGGAAGCACTAACATGGCTCTGCAGCTGGGCTCATGCTCGGCACCCATGTGTTGCATTGTCCAGCTGCGAGCAAGAGAATCTGGTTGACGGACTAGTGTTTGTGTGCAAGGGGAAGAGGGTCTGTGTGTGTGTGTGTGTGTGTGTGTGTTGGCTTGTGACTTGATCGTGATGGGAGCAGTGAAGCGGCTAGATTGCATCCACCTGCCCTGATACATCCTAGAGTGGTGAGAACCAGCTGCTTCATTATTTTCTACCTCTTCTTCCTTCTCACCTCTTTCTTCTAGAGAAGGTGTCCTATAATAGCCCTGGAAACAAAACAAAGTCCACAAGGCTGCCAGTCACATGCCAGTGGCAGCAATCCAGCATGAGTACGAGGAAGTCTTCTTTAGAAAGCTGAGGTCAAGTGGGAACCATGAGCCTCCCATTCCTCCCATAGATATTATCCTATGGGGCTTGGTCAACCTTTGATGATATTGTTTCATCAGATATTGTTTCTCAGACCAAAGGTTTGGATTTAATCTTGGCCTTCTGGCTTCCACTCCCAAATAACATGTTGTTATTGCTGCTGCTGCCAGCAGTGCTTCCTACCACCTGTCATTATCGTAGCTCCTGTTTGACATCACCAACTGTCCTGTTCCCCAGGCCTCACCCACAAGAATAGACTGGGATGTAATACTCATTTCAAGATAATTCTTCATCTTATGCACCTGAGATATAAAGGAAAATGAGGAGTTCGACAGAAGTCAGACTACTACACCTCTGTAGTCCACTCCACATCTGGCACTAGGCTGGCAACACCAAGCTACATTAGTGGCATTAAATAGCATAACACACCTAAATCACAGTACACACTTTAAGCAGTTGGCTGGAATTGTGGGTAACGTAGGCACCAGTTGAAATGGATAAAAATGTATATAATAAAAGGAACCTTTCTCTGTTTCAGCTGTATTGATTTAATTAATCTATTTTTCATGTTCTGCAATGTGAGTCTGACAAACTCTTTTTATGCAGAATATGGAGAAACCATTTTTTTTAAAGGAATAGCTTTGTTTTTTAATTAAATGATTTTGAGATGGTTGCAGTCTCAACATTTCTGTTCAAAGTCTCACTCCTATTATTTAATACATTTTCCTACAACAATGACTGCGATCCGTCTCAAGTCCACCAGTTATATAAATAGCACATACTGGGGTGGATTACAATTTGCACTAATCAGATTTAAGAGTGAGATCAATCTATGGCTTCCCCAGATGAACGGTAACCCCCTTAATCCCCCCCCCCCCACCCCCCCCCCCCCACCCCCACCCCCCACTTCTGTCTGCTCACTCAGCTGTCTGCTCTTTGACGTCAGGCGCATGAAATCCATCTATCTACTCACCGTCTGTCTACACGTGTGTGTGTGTGTGGGGCTGGAAAGGAAATCCAGTAAATGTGGTGACCAGTCGCTTCCATCTAAGAATAGATCAGCTGGTTGACAGACCAACAGTTGGACATAAAACAATGTAGAGATGAGGAGACAGATATGCTCACATGAACAGGTGGTGGCAGTGTTTTTCTAGTCTTAACTTTCTGAGTTTTATGCAGCCAGGACTTTTAAAGTCAGAGCATGTCCTTACACACCTCTACGAACAAGTATCACCCTCTTCAATCATGTATAAAAGGTTTCATTTAAATTCTGCCAAAGCCACGTAGCCTCCGCATTGTAACACAGCCAGTGCTCTGCATTACATGAGTGAAACAGTGGGAGGGGGGGGTGTATATTCCTTGAACCCCTCTAGAGTTCTGACAGCAGCAGATCCATCACAAATCTTTCGTTGAGGAAAAAAGTCACCCCCACCTCTCCCCATGCTGCTCTTTGGCATCATCCGGTCTTGCTCATAAATCAAGCCATAATTATAAGGGAGGGTGGTGACTAACTCCTGAGACCATGTGGCTCAACAGCTGACCACAGCGCAGGGGACTGGGCTATGTCCTGACACAGACCGACGGAGATCTCAGATGTTAGTGTCTTGCCAGCTTCATCTAAAGGCTAGCAGTAGCAGGAGGAGTCATATTTAGGGGGGAGTATTCAAGACGAAAGAAAAGAGATTGAAATGAAACTGCTGGAACACTGCACAGCTGAGGATCTTTTCAGTTTAGAGAGAATGTGATACTTCCATACACGCTGCCAGACACAAAGGCCCACAATCCAAGAGGACAGATGGGTGTAGCACAAACACAAACACCCACACACACACACACACACACACACACACACACACACACACACACACACACACACACACACACACACACACACACACACACACACACACACACGTTTGTACTTCTAGTGAGGACACTTATTGTCATAATACATTCCCGAGCCCCCCTTAACCATCACAACTAAATGCCTAACCCCATTCTTTACCTTAACCCTAACCTAAACCTAGTTCTAACCCTAAAACCAAGTCTTATCCCTCAAACAGCCCATAAAAATAGGTGAGAAAGTGAGGAATTGCAAAAATGTCTTCACTTTCCCAACGCTAACCTAAACCCTAACCTATAAAACATGTTTCATTGTTTACATTATGAGGACTTGTTTTTCTGTACCCACAAGAAAGACAAGTCCCTATAATATGAATTTGAGATTCAGTGTGTAAACAGATTCCGTGTGCAGACAGATTTGTTTAAGTGCTGGGGGGGGGGGGGGGGGGGGTTAGATGTCCTCCTTGTACATCAGTTTACCATGATTGATTTTGTTACACAATGTTCAACAGTCACCTCTCTGCATCCTGTCAACCCAAGGGTTTAACACCAACCACACACGCACGCACGCACGCACGCATGCACGCACGCACGCACACACGCACACACACACACACACACACACACACAAACACACACACAAACACGGGGCTGAGTAGCCTCTCAGCCATCTGAATGAGCCCATCTGTGAGCTCCTAAGAAACAAAAGCAGACTTTTATGTTCTTGTGTGTTACTCAGCTACATTCACAGTCACATCAGCCAGTGAAGTCTGTGCTCCTCTCTGCTCTTTTCTCTCTCCTCCCACCCCTATGCTCTTCTCTGTGTCTGTAATTCCCTGCTTTACGTTGCTTTTCTCTTTACCTCTCCTCTAACTCTCCTCCTCCGTCTAAACACCGAGACACACGCAGGCACCGTACGCATCACAAAAAAAACGACTGGAAGCGTGTGGCTGAGAGCTGCCCAAGGTCTTCTGAAGCTGGAACGATTCCCAACCGGCATCCAGTATATCCCAAAGGCTTTTTGGAGGGCTGCATGTTTGTGTGCGTGTGCAGTGTGAACAAGCCAACAAACCTGTTTCCCTTTTGCTGCACTGCCAGCCAGCACACATGCAACATCTCAGGGCAAACAACAGCATACGAGGAGGGAAAATAAGGCGAAGAAACAGTGGGCCGCCTGCAGCCAGTGAGCAGAGATAATGCAAAAATAGTAATATATACATTTGAATACACAGGGACAAAGACAGACAGTTGACGCTTTTGTTCAGTTATGGAGACAAATGAATGCTGGATGAAGGGTTCAAAATCAAAGCAAGAGCAAATTGCCAGTGGTGTGCCACCAGGCCTTCTGTGACCAAAACCCACAGACAAACAAGAGACAAGTGGCACCTCACCTCACTGCAACGTTTCCCGTGGCTCTCGGTTCTGTCTTTCCAGCTGAGAGAAAAACATCCAGAGACGATCTGGTCTCAGCTGCAAAGATTTGAAAGACTTTCAGAGTGCACGAGGGAGGAATCAACTCCCAGCTCACACTACATCTACACCCATAGGCTAAAATCCACCGCTGACATCCCATCAGAGAGAGAGTGAGAGAAAGAGAGAGGGGGGGGGGAGTGTGCCAATTTGGCTGAATGAAGAGGGAGTTGTTAAAAGGGAGAGAGAGCAGGAGTCAGTGAGAGAGAAAGGAGAGGGAGATTTAGGAGTTTGTCAGTGAGTATGCCTGTGTATGCCTGTGTGTGTGTGAGAGAGAGAGAGAGAGAGAGAGAGAGAGAGAGAGAGAGAGAGAGAGAGAGAGAGAGAGAGAGAGAGAGAGAGAGAGAGAGAGGGGAAGAAATAGAAAGAGAGTGAGACAGGAGTTTAAATCTCTAATTACTGCTGGTTATCAGGAGCCCGTAAGCAGCTGGTGGGAATGATTGACGCAGGACTCTACACACACACACAAAACACCAGTGCAACAGATTCTGTGTGTGTGTGTGTGTGTGTGTGTGTGTGTGTGTGTGTGTGTGTGTGTGTGTGTGTGTGTGTGTGTGTGTGTGTGTGTGTGTGTGTGTGTGTGCGCATGCTGTGAGTTTGTGTTAGGGGGAGGAGAATCAAACACTCACACAATGAACTAAAAAGTGAGACCAGAGTGAAAACAGGAGGACAAACAAAGCAGCATGCGGCAGATGTGCGGAGCAAGAAGACCAGCTCCTCCCAACGACATGCTTCCTCTCCACTTCCCTCTCATCTCCTTCTACTCCTTCCTTCCCCCCACTTTGTCAACGACAGCAGGAGATGGGTGATATTAGACATTAAACTTCAAACTGTATATGTGTAACTTTGTCTTCTTTTTCCTTGTTTGGAGGCATTATGCTTGTTGGGTCCGTCCTTCCCACTCTCATGAATGCAATACCCCAAGAGCCCTGTGAGGTTTTCTTCAGATTTGTTGGAAACATTCACTTTGACTAATTATATGTTGGTAGTTAAATGTTTTTTGGCATCTTGAGCGAGAGATCTCAGGATCGTTTTGAGGTTTGGCGCGAAGATTTGATAATAAAATTTGGTGCTTCAATATCACAAGTCAAGGTCACTGCTACCTCATATTTTCTGAATTTTACTACACCTAGAACTAACATTCACTTGGACTCAAGGAGTACCTGCTTAGAGTTTGGTGGTCAATGGTTAAAGATCAAGGTCACTAGACATCACAAAACACATCCTTGGCCACATACCAACTTATGACATCTTACTCAACATCACAGGGTCAACTTCACGTAATCTTTTTCTGCAAACATACTTTTCCTGACCATCATTCGATGCCATTTCTCAGGGACAGATGGATTCGTTCTGGAAATATTTCACAAATGGATCAACACTGAATGGGTGAAGCACAGCCGTTCATTTGGGCTCAGTTGTGAGCTGATTTGGTGGTCGAAGGTCAAGGTCACTGACCTCACAAATGGCCATAATTCAGGAATTGATGCTCTGATTATGACCCATTTTCAGACAATAGGATCAAATAATGAAGTGATGGCATTTCATATCCAAATGGTCAAAGATCAGCTTCAATGGGACATCATAAAGCACTGACCGTTATTTAATACCTTAATGCAGGAACAGAGGTTGAGACTGTGACCATAGACTGTGACTATATTTTCTGTAGCTTGACTTTCTCTCCATCTACTTGACGGATTGGTGAAGCATTTTTGTAGAGGAACTGATGGTTCCCAGAGGATGTAAGCTGATGGCGATGACCTTACTTTTTCTGTAGCATCACTATGAAGGTCATATTTATGGTTTTAAGTGAAATATTGTAAAAACTACTTGAAATAAAATAATAAGCTCAAAACAAAGCTGTGGTTAAGTAAAGCTGGTGCTGCAGTAGGCTCTTGATTCCCCTTAAAACAAAAACAGCAATTTATTCAAATGTACATCATAAACAAGTAAATAATGTAGAACAAGAACAAGCCAAGATGAATATTGCTGCTTTTGTGATGGTGCCAAAAAAAAAACATAAAGCAGAGTACAAAGTGGGAGTTTGGCGATGGAGAGAGAAGGTATGTGTGTGTGTGTGTGCGTATGTGTATGTGTGTTTGATGTTTCCCTCTACTCTATATAATAGGCTGATGTCCTTGAGAAAAAAGACCAGCAAAAAGCAAGATTTATCAGACTCAGCCTTATAATATGCTTTTACTTTTCTTGCGCACATGCAGATTGCACGACCGCCATTTCAATCTTGGTTTGATTCCATGCCGACGCAGAAGAACCACATGAATTATGGATGAGTTTATATTCCAACAGATCCTATGTAAGTCAGGGAAGAATACAAAAACGTGTGTGTTAACGTGGTTAAAAACAAATAAACCACCCGCTCTGCCGGGTTGGTCACGTTTTTCGGATCAAAACCAATTTGTGTCTCCTCAAGCTGAATCGATTAAAAAATCTACAGCATGGCAAGCGCAGAAAACATGGTGTTTAGAGTTTAGAGTAATGGATGGCACAATCCAGTTTGTTGATAAACCAAATCCTCACTTAAATGAGAAATCCAGGCAGTGCTGCTGCCAGTTCGGCTGGAGGGCTCTGGATCAGCCTGATTACTTTGGGCTGACTGCAGCAGATCAAAGTAATCCCTAAATTTTAGAGTATGTACATGGAATGACTGTGGAGCACACTGCAGCCCAGTGAGATGATGTGAGTGTCGTATAGTGTACATGTAGGTGCATGCGTGTGTATGAATGTGCATGTGCAAATGCATGTCTGTTCTACAAATGCTGCGGCGGAGTGTGTTTGCTGCAGACAGAGCATGCTGGGTTTTATAATCAGGATTCAGGGTTCACCTTTAGCCCCTGTCATCAGTCAGACCTGTCCTCAAGCTCACAAACAGGGGACGAGGGAGGAGGGAGGAAATGAAAGGGCAGATGGGGACAAGTGATGCAGCCTGAAAAATGAGAGAGTGAAGGAGTGAGCGCGGTGTTTCCTCAACCAGAGGAACTTCGGCAGCTGCTGTGGGTTGTGTGGAAAGACAGTGGAGTCGCTCAACTAATTTAAAATCGTGATTTAATCAAAGTATGTATTCACACTAACTATAAAGACTGACGGATAAAAGGCTGACACATATGCAGCTTCTGCCTCTTGTGTACAACAAATATAAACCTGGCCGAACCACAAATATTGACACTTTTATTGTATAAAGAGCATAGACTGTTTATAAGGATGGAAGACATGACATGAGAAGCATCTTGATTTGCCACCTGGTGGTTAGCTACAGTATATTCCACCCCCCAACCGCCTATGTTAAAGGGATAGTTCACCCAAAAAGGAAAACTCAATCATTACCTACTCACCACAATGCCATGGAGGGGTGGGTGAAGTGTTTAAGTCCACAAAACACTTTTGGAGTTTCAGGGGGAAAGAGCATTGCAGCCAAATCCAGTACAATTGAAGTAACTGGTGACCACTTCTTTCAACATAAAAAAAAAAACAAGACAACAAGAAACAAGAAACAACGCAAAAACAACAAATGCCTTTATACTGATCCTGTAGTGTCATCCAAGTTTCAGTAAGCCTTGACATTCAAACTTGAAACAAGGTAATTTACACCATGTTTTTGTCGCGTTCATGATCGTACGCAAGGAGCACGTGACGACATCAGCAAGAACTCCAGTGGAAGCCTTTTTCATGATGTTTAAATGCAGTCTCATGAACTCTGGAACAAATCAAACAAACACTAAGTAAACTTCATGTACTGATCAGGTCCTGATAACTGATGAGTGTTTATTAGTTAAAGTGAGAGCAGGTCAGAGTGGAGGAGGAAACAGAAACTCCAGCTGGGTACAAACCAACTGCAGCTCTGCTCTGATCATTGAGAAGCTTTGACCAGAGAGAGACTGTTCTTCAACAAAGTCACTTCCCGGCTGCTTCATGTTATCGCTCCTCAGACCCGCTCAGGCTTGCCCGCTTCTGGTATTTCACATGATGGCCTGATACGATGATGATTTAAAAAAAATGAACGTGAGCAATGTTCACGCTCGGTGGAGTGAATGTCGTAAAATGTAAACTGATTTTTTCAGTTCATCATTCACAAAAACTACGAATGTGTTCAAAGAACGCTGTTCATGCACGACACTGCTCCTCTCGAGTAGCGAGATGATAGACACGGCGTGATTGAACCACCAAGGTGCAAGTGCAATATCATACATATGACGAAAGCATGTTAGTGCATGCCCTCCTGGCAGCCATAGAGATTGAACTGCAGTGCCTGCAGTTTGAAAAAAAACGTCTTACAATGAAAGTCTATCAGAGCGAATTTACATTTTTGGGTGAACTATCCCTTTAGGGATAGTTTGATGGACCAAGTACATGTCAAGTAAATTATTTCCGTCATTTTAGGTAGTTATTTGAAAAATGGGAGTGAAACCTCATGATTGACAGCTGACTGATTGGTTGAGCCTGTCATTTGTATAGACGGGACCTTGCTACCACGTCTCAAATCCGCTGCACACTCTGTTATATATGTGCAAGATGGCAGCGTTTATATCTGGGACATTTTGACCTCATTTGTAATAGTGGGAGGAAGTGGAGACACATGGTCCATGTTAATAGACAGTCTATGTCTGAAGACAAGAGTATAACAACATCTACTTTAAAACCCTTCATTGGGAGAATGATGGGTGATGTTAATATGGGGTTGTGTGAGGTTGTGGGGCAACTGTCTGGAAAAGAAAAAGGCTGGAAACCACAGATCTGATGGGAACTGATCATTCCATGAATGTACACCTCACAGCAAAAACACACACACAACACAATCAACACATGGTGTAATGTGGAAAGATTTACTACTTTTCCAATGGGATGAACAATGAGCAGGACTTTAAATCAGACATTGGGTTATATCCTGCACACACTTTGGTTTTTGCATTAGAGAATCTGCCTCAAATAATGTAGCTATTAAAAACAGCAACAACAATAAAAGTGAAATTGCATTTGCTATAAAAAGCTGTTACACTGCAACAAAAGTTTGTGACATCAACTATTTCAACTTTATATTTCTTGTCACAAGCTGGAAAAAAAAAACAATTTGCGTGTTTTATATGTGCTTAATATGGGTCTGTGCACTGGCAACATGTGTGTGAGTGTGTGAACTACACACAGTGTCAGCATGTGTACACAGCAGGTCTCATTTCACGATTCTCCGGTCAGACGCTGGTTTCTCTTTTGAGCGGCGAGCCCACAAATGACATCAGCTTCCGCCAACACACCAGTCGTCACTATGGCACCGCACAAAGACATTTCTGACCCAGAGGGAGGGGGAGCATCATGCCTGACGCATTTATAGGAGAGGTCTGGGCTTCGCTTCCCTCTTCTCTAATGCCCTCCTCCTCCTCCTTCTCCTTTTTCTCTCATTTTCTGTTTGTACAGCCGCCTGCTCTGTTTACCAGATCATCAAAGAGCTTCTCTGACTTCTATGGCTGCAACACCCTGGCTCTGGCCTTCTCCCCTTATGTGTAATAGCTGCGTACAGCCTCTCTCTTCTCTTCCGCTCTCTCTTCCACTAAGAGCTACTTCTATCCATTAAAGTCCATTTGAAATCTTTCTTTCCCAGAGTTCTATTTCAGACTTTATCCCCCCCCCCTTCTTTTCTCCTCGTCTCCCTTCTTGTCAAATGGAGCCATGACTCCGAGGGCAATATGCCTGGTGCAGAAGTGACCACCCACTGGGCTTTGTCTCACTCTTTGCCCCAGCAGACAGAAGGCCCGTCAGAGAGAGAGAGAGAGAGAGAGAGAGAGAGAGAGAGAGAGACAAACAGACAGGACAGAGTGTGGCAGGTGGCGAGAGATCCCAGCACAAAAAATATTTAAAATAAAAAATGAGGAGAGTTAAATTAAAATACTGAGTAAAATATGGTATTTTTTGAGAGGTTAACATGACAGAGTCGTGAAACAAAACAAATAGCTGGTGCATTTTCAATTATGTCGTTATTTTGTCGAAAAAATTTAAATAAGATGTTCTTGGGGCGTTGTACCCCAAACCACTAGGAGGCATCTTTCCCCCCAATGTGAATCCCTTACACTTTATAGTCTGATATTTGTACTTTATGTATTTATATTAATCCAATCTGTTTGTTATTTTTTCACGAGACTCCTATTTGCTTTACCAAAATGTTTTTCTTTGTCAGTCTTTGTCACACAGCTTCTTAACAACAAACCTGGAACAATTTGATTCAAGTTATTTCAGAATTTGTTGTTGTGCAGAATCTGAAAAGAGGATCGACCACCACACAAAACCTCTGTAGCGTAAATGAGGCGCTTATTGTATATTACCCGTAGGTGTAATAGTTGACATCAGTATTGATAGATTTCCATTATCCATACACATTATATTGTCTTGACATGTTATGCAAAACCATGTATGATAATCAATAATCAAATCACGATAATCAAAAATGGCTTTGATTCATTCATTTACGCAACAGATGTTTATAAAACATGATATGATGTTATATCCATATCATATGATCATCACAAAATGATTCTACTAAAGATCATCTAAACATTAAATTGAAGTGTTGCCCAGTCCTGTTATGTTTCTTCTTCTTAACTCTGTCTGTTCCTGCTCAGCCTTCGTTTGATTTGTCACTTTGCTGCCTTTTTTCCGTCTAGTGGTCACCATTGGAACAACAACTTCCAACCAGACTCCAGATGATGTCATCGGTTCAGACTCTCACTTTAATGTCATATAATTTAGACATGTGCAAGTAGACAAAAACAGAACTGTGGCAACCAGACTCAGATTGAAACTGCTAAAAGAACTAAGCATATAAGAAAAAACTATTTCAGTCGTACAGTGATGGAAAGTTTATTATCAATGAACAGTATAAGAATGACTTCACACAAGTGACACACAACCTTCAAGTCATATCATGTATTTGTGAATATTTGAAGAAAAAATGACCTGATTCTGGCAGTTTTTATGTTTAGAATATATTTTCCTGATGTGCGGTAGAAAAGAACACAATAGAGCTACAGCATACGGTACACACGTGTAAATTGTATGAAACATCATACAATGTTTCATACAAACATCAGTGCAGAGATGTCTTCTTCCCTCAAACATCCAAAGTCAAGCTTCCCAGTATGAAACCTCTTTTCCGATGACAGCGGCGTCCCCCGGGTCCAAGGTGAGATGACACAATTCAGGCCAGTTTGACAGCACCCAGGAAGGTGGCGTCTCCGTCCAGGGACACGGTGGCTGTGGAACGTGGGATCAGAAGCTCCAAGTGGTCACCGACCTCCAGCTTCACAATACCTGAGGGATGCACATGTACCCATCAGACCTAGAAATGGCATTTTTCCCTCCCCCTCCACAGACATATATCACCCAATTTCTGATGCACATTCAGTATGCAGCCATAGGCGCACACACACACACACACACACACACACACACACACACACACACACACACACACACACACACACACACACACACACACACACACACACACACACACACACACACACACACACGCTTGAGGTTGACTCAAGAGGAAAAACACGCTGTCCTGCACCAGCTGTGAAACGAGTGACCACTGGCTCACCCCCTGTGTAGCAGGTGTTGTAAGGGTAGACAGGGTTCATGGTCTGGATGCAGCGGAACAGGATCACATACTGAGGCTCATCTCCCACCACGTTCCTCTTCCTCCGGATCACCACGTGACCCATTGCAAAGGTGCTGTCCATGTAGTAGACCTGTGGGAACCAGATTTACTGGGTTAACTCTATGGGATGTGGCACCCTTGTGGGTTTTAACATGCGTCAACAGTCCGGTGATTAGTGGAGTAATCACTTGCATTTCCTCTTTCAGGTCTGTTAACCAACTGTATGTTTAGATGGAAAACACACTATTCACAATGTGGAGATGTACCCCTGCTATGTCAAATCCTATGAATGTCAGACAGAGCAGCGGCGCCTCCATGTGGACAAACTATGCAACGACGACAAAGAGTCTGTACCTGACTGTACACGAAGAAGAAGCCCTCCTCTCTGACTAAGATGCTGTCACCGTCTGTCTCCAGGGCCGAGCCCCTCCTCAGTCCAGCCTGCCACGGGATACCTGTGTGAGGCTCCAAGTCAAATTCTGATCAAAACAAATGAAAGTATACATGAGAAAACCTGTCAATGCACCTAAAGCTAAAGATCTGATCCAGCATTCAATCAGCTAGTTGTAGATCGGGGTTGATTCACACATGAATATATCATTTTTTGTGTTGACATTTTATTTGGACTCTAATTATAGGTATTTAATGTTAATTGCAGGAATCCAGATCTGACACTACTTGACTTTTATTATTAACAAAACTACTACTACTAATGATGATGACGATTGTACTTTATTGTCAGAACGAATCTGAAATTTGTTGTCGTATAGCAGCTCCATTTACAACATCGCAGGCAACAAGAATCTAGACATGAGGAAACAAAAATACATTTGATATAACATCCAAATCACAAAACGTTAACATAAAAGACAACTCTATAAACATGTAACATTATAAAACAAAGAAGATTGCACTTTTTCTGTCTCACCTTATTAAATCGTGGAACTTGTATCTCTGGTTGGATAGTAACAATCTATATTCACTACTACTACTACTACTACAACTAATAATAGTAATAGGGATAATAATGATTATTACTAAAATTACATCTAGAATCATTATTACTACTTTCTTTAAAACAGCCAGTCCGACAGATCTCTCTCCCCCTCTCCTTCTTCTCTCCCCCATTTTTCCTCGCTCACCCCAACTGGTCGAGGCAGATGGCCGCTCACACCGAGTTCAGTTCTGGAAGCTTTTTTCCTCTCCACAGTCGCCAAGTGTTTGCTCGTTGTGGGAACTGTTTCTCGATAATATTGTAAGGTGTCGACCTCACTATGTAAAGTGCCTTGAGATAATGTGTGTTGTGAGGACAGGCATACTCTACCTTTCCTGAAGGTTTTCCTGCTGTTGTTTGCCAGCAGCTGTAGACAAGGCTGAGAAACTGGGACAAGAAAAATGTAAGACACGTTAAAACCAGTCCGCAGTTTTCTTCACATTGTCTGTCCACGAGTGTGTCTCATTTTCTTTCTGCTCCTTCCAGTATTTATGTTTGGGTGAAAGTTCTACTTTCAGTGCTCACCCCTGAGAATCGTTATATTGCACAACCAGATGGTGAGAACAGTCACAGTACAGTACGTTCTTCCTGATAACATGTCTATCACCAGAGCTGATGAGTCATTCACACTTGGCTGTTAGTCGGTTGTTCTGGGGAACGTTTCGGTTTTCTTTTCATGGGTTCATAAAGAGTGTAAAAACTGTAAGAGTCATCTGAGACAAATGTGTGATTTTGAGCCGCATAAATAACATCGATGCGACATTGAAGTGGGAAATATCCTGATATTAATGATTGAATACCTTAAACACAAGAAATGAGGTTGGTCATATACTGTATGTCTTTTACAAGGATTCCAAAAACATTCAAATCCCTCTCTTTAACAGCAGACTGTCAGACTCCGGTGCAAACTCCTCTGCCTAACCTAATGTCTCTGCTCCGTCCACCATCCTCCTCCTCCTGATGAGGGTGAAAGCAGGTCGCTGGTGTATCGTCTCTTGGCTGCTGCTGATGTTCTCACTCTGCGCAGACACAACATAGTCCTTACAAACACAGTCGCAACACAACGTCGTGCACGTCTTCACAACCCTGCTGTGTGTGTGCTGTTATGTCGCCTCTCACCTGGCCTCCAGGATTGACCTCTTGACCCTCCTCTCTCCTGCGACCAACCTCCGCCCTGAGTCCCTCCACCTCGGCCCTGAGAGCCATCATCTGGTACAGGGACAAAGCTGAAAGAGAGGACGAGGTGACAGCAGCGAGCGTCAGGAGGAAAATGGGCCAGGACAGCCTCCCTTCACCTGCCTCGTGTCCAGTCCCAGCCTTCACACCTGTCAGAACTGCCATCACAGCGGCCCGTACAATCCCTGGAGAGCTCACACTGGCAGCATGGCTGATCTCACGCCTGAACCTAGATGGCCTCTCCTCTCACAGAATTGGTGGAATGGTGGATGTTGGTGTCTGCCTCGATTCCGCTCGACTGACTCACTAAACTCTCGATTTTGTCGTCCTGTAGCCGATTCCACTTTCGTCAGGGGGACTACGCAGAACATATTCAGTTTATATTTAAAAAAGAAAAAAACAGCTTCCCCTCTGCTGTTCCGCTCAGCTAACCACACTCAGCTTCCTGCCTGACCAGCAGCCCTCACACGTCGCTCCCGTCTGCCTCTCCATCCGGCTGCTTCAAAATGATAAAACACAGCTCAGCTTCTGCACATTAAGACGAGTGAGGTGTGCGATCGAGTGGGCAGAGGAAGGACGGTCACAGCAGATGAGATGAGCGACAGACTTGCAGACAAAGAGGGGGACTGATTTGAGACTGAAAAAGAAGAAAGAGGCATTTGATAGGAATTAGAAACATAAAGGACATAGTGAAAGGAGGAAGTACAAAAAAATAACTTCAACTCTGGATGGCAACATAACAGAAAAACAAACGACCTGCTACTCCCACAAAATAAAAAAGACATGAATCAATTTGGAGCTGGAACAAAATTCACACAAAACAAGATCTTTCAATGTATCAATTTATTGCATGTTACAGTACAGAAAATAGAAAGTGAAAATGTGTGCTTACAAAAGAAGTTGTCGACATTGGTTTGGAGATAGAAAAGAAACACAAACTCAAAATGGAGAAAGATGAATCATTCAGATGTCATTGTTTTCTTCAGTGTACAGTTACTGCAAGTCATCGCAAATGTACACAAGGTATGACAGCACTGTTCAGCTTCACGACTCTACATTATCACATTCCAGCTTTCAAAATGAAACCAACACTTTCAACAGCATTCAATCCACGTGAACATTCAAAACAATACGTCCCATAGTGCATTCCTGCAGTAGCTGGCAAATTATTTGCTTAAAAGAAAAAAGTGACATTCAGGTTTCGTCCATTTCTTTTCATGTGGCTAGAACAAGAACTCTTATATTCCATTTGCTTTAGAGCAGCCACTGAAACAATAAAATCAAATGAATCATGAGAAGTCCCCGCTTATTTTCTTGCATGAAGAAATACCACAGATGCCAAGCAACAGCAGAAGTGTGTAAAGCAAAAATTGTGAAACGAAAGGAGTGTTAATTCACACGGTTGCACAATGTGCTTTCCCCCAACATGTGATGGGATACAATTCTTTGAACTGAATGCAGTCAAGTCAGCATATGGATTTGCAATATAATACAAAAAATGTCTGGTCAAATGTCACGCGAGAGGGAGGAAACACGTTCAATAAATAATTTGTTATAAAGCACACTATGTTATTTAAGACCACAATTTACATTCATAGAAGCCTCCAGTCCATTTCAGTTGGTATCACTCTGACATAATCTGGCCTTTGGGTGATGTGAGACTTTGTTCAGCGTACTGTTTACGCTTGATACTGTAACAGCATCAAATATGGCTGGAGAGATCAGTCGAGTGTTTTCAAATGGCTTTGATACCACTGCAGTGCAGCGAGCAGATAACAGTGTTTTAAATCATCCAGCTCGGCTCCGTCCCCTGGAAGACATGCGAGAAAAGTTGATCAACTCATTAGAAGCCCTCCAAGTGAGTAGAGCCATTTCGCCACACTGAGAATGGGGAAAGATGATAATCGCTAACAAATTATTACAACATCTGATTGAAACAAGCTTACGTTATTTTTAGTTCTAACAAACGGGCAACCGGTCACTGTGCTCATCCTTACTGTCTCTAACGGCCGTTTGGAAATCACTTGCTAGTGCTAAAAAATGTACAGGGGGACAATATTAACAGCCCTTTTTCTCAATATTCTAAAGTTCAGCATAAGCTTAACATGAGGCCTCATAAATCGGTGTTAGACAGATAAAGGTATGTTTTTTCAAATGTTTCTCTGAGGGAATTTGCGTGTTTCTGTGTTGATGCGTCTGTGCAGATTGTCAGTTATCCAAGTCATGGTATTTTCACAAGTTGTGCATGTGTACATCGGCGAGTTGTACATGATCAAGCCCGGTTACCTGCCCATGTCCAACTCATGACAATGTGTCGATCTGCACTGGAGGAAATCGGTTGTTAAGGTGTGACGTGTGATATGTTTCCGGGACCAAGCTCTGGTATTTTCTGCGTTCCTTGCTTTAATTATGGATGTCCGATGGTGGAACAGATAAAATATAGGTGAAAAAAAAAACTAGGTTTGTCTTTTCCCCCTGTATGCTAATGTTATCTAGCTAGACTTAGCTGAGCCACATAGAAGCAATTACTGTGTGAAATGAAGTTGATTAAATGAGTTTATTAAAAACCTTAAAAGAATTTGGTCAATTTGAACTCTTATTGATGCCTCATTAAAAAAGTGACGATTCTGAATAAAGTCAGAGGTTCTGCCTTTGTTGTTTGCTTGCGACCTGAAGGTTTGGACCTGGATAAGGAGATTATCACACTTAACCAGCTGATGGAAACACTGATGGGATTTTCTACTAATTAGACTTTACCCTAAAAAAGACCGACTCTGTGTTAGTCGGCTTCTGCTGAACCTTAGAATAATGTTTTGCATTAAATGAGGCATTAGGAGAGTCAGTATCAGTTTCAACCTTCAACTCATTTGGTGTACATAAAGACATTATTAGATTGTATTAGACTTAAAGAAATCTGAACCCATTCTTTAATAACAAACCACACATGGAGCAAGTGCTCCACATTACAAGATCCAAAGTTTCTCCAAAGCAACTGGAGGCCATTTGATGGTAAACTCATTGTTTTAACAGGACACAGTAACAAGGAGAATCTCTTGTATCTTCTTCCAAACACACTGAAACAGAAGCAGTTTGACAGGAAACAAGATTCGAAGAACGTATTTTTAAAGGCGGAAGTATGAAGCATGTCACCTAATCTTTCTGTCAGTCAATGCTTTTCCTGACTGAATATTTACTCAATATCACAAGCTCTTTTTAAGCTACTGTATCTGACAATATTTCCAATCAAATATATAAATATGAATCACTACACTGTCATGACATGCCAAGCTGCTGCAAGTACTCCTAGTCCAAAGGGTAGAGAAAAAAAACAAAGATCCTTATGCTCCTCCAAGTATTGCTGTTGTTTGCGAACACTTAAACACAAAAATCTTAACAAAAAGGTCAAAAAAGTGCAAAATATTAACAGATTTAATATATATATATATATATGAGAGTGTACTGTATATATACAGTATAGGCCTACATGTTATCAGTGTCTGATATTGTATACTAGAAGAAGTGTTCATTTCTAGTAGTAATCAACTTTCTCTGAAACATGGTCCTTGTATGGTCATTAAATTGTGTGCAACTGTTTAATTTTAATACATTTCTGCCGACCCATTACAGCTGATTCTTCTGTGGTTGTGACATGTCTTGCAGTGTGGGTATGTATGTTCTGGAGTCATTCATGAAATGTCATAAAAACATGCATTCATAGCTGCAACACAAAAGATCCCTTGAGGGTTTGTTACCCGCTCAAAATTCCTTGAAATAGTCAAAATAGACATTTTGACAAAAGTTAAATTCACAGAAAGATGAAGATTAAATAAAAACCCAGAAAAAGCATAGAAAATGTACATTCTTTCCAAAAATCAATTAAGTCCCTCAAATCAAGTTTTGTGACTTCATCCAGCCCCTAAGTAGAAGTCGACAGTCCCTCTCAGACAGATGGTTTTTCAGATGATGGTGACGCTCGCTGAGGTCTGATTACTCTCCTCGTGGGCGTGGCTCTTCAGCAGGTCTTTCATGAATTGCTCCAGACCAGCGAAGTAGCCCTGACACTGCCACGTGTCGTTGTGCGTTCCCTCTGGAAAGATGGCCAGGCGTTTAGTCCGTGCAGGAGACAGCTCATACAGTTGTTTCATCATAACTGGTGGGATGAGCTGGTCTGACAGGCCAGACACAAACAGCGAGGGCATGCGGCACAGCGCCACCTGTCGATAGGACAGGAACTGATTCCTATAGCACCACAGGGGCAGCAAGCGCATAGGTATGAAGGAGAAGAGCGTCGCTGCCATGTGGGGAATGCTGAGGAAGGTGTTTTCAACAATAATGGCTGCTACCCGGTGAGGGTTGGCTGATGCCAAGCGCACGGCCACAGCGCCTCCTAGTGAGCGGCCAAAGAGTACCACCTTTGTCTTGTCCAGATCAGGACGGGTCATGACATAGTCCAGTGTGGCCTCTGCATCCAGGTACAGCCCATCCTCGCTGGGCTCACCCTCACTCTTTCCATAGCCACGATAGTCCACCAGCACTACATTGGCTTTCAGATTGACCAGCATCAGCAGGGCATTTGGCACCCTGTGACCAATATTGCCAGCATTGCCATGGAAATAAAGGATGGTAGGTGGAGCAGAGGATGTTGGGCTGCTTTGATTGCCAGGGGTGACTCCAGGGGGCGTGTCCCCTCCAGTGTAACGAAGCAGGATGAGGTTGAGCTTCACACCGTCCTTGGTGCGGATGTAGACATTCTCATGTGGGATTCCGGTGGGCATGGGAACATAGAGGCGAGAGGAGGAGGGCTGGTCAGGGAAGTAGAGGAGCACATCCTGGAATTTGTAGAGGATGCCTGCGACTGAGGCCAGGATGAGAGCGAGGAGAAAAAATCCTCCATACAGGTGGAAGGTGAGGATGAGGGCCAACAGGGAGACTCGACAGGCACCCCAGGACCAGGAGACCAGGGCGAGGGTACAACGCTCCATTGCCCCCCACAGCCTCCAGGGCTTCTCCATGGCTAGACACGAGCTGAGTCACACAACAAACACACTGCAAACACAGAGACAAACAAGTGAGTACAGGGGAATGAATTAGGGAATCTAGAAAGAAATGTTTTGACAAAGAGAAATATGACTATAAAAAATTACATGAATCTCAGCATCACTGCATAACAATGAAAATAAAGTTATTAAGGATTAGCGCCTTTATTCTTTGTTTACTTAATATAAAATATTGCCTACTAAATTTCTTATGTAATCAGCATAAAATTACATGAAATGCAGGAAGAACACAAATATTAGATGCGAGATTCTGTACACTTAAAAGATATGACATTGTAAGTAATGAACAATTGATTATCACAATAGCAACCCTTTTAATGCTTATCTACTCAAAGGATGTTGTCAGGTTTATGGAATGCCTGTTTAATACTGCAGACATAAATAGATATATATATAAGAACAGCAAAAAGACAATCAAATAATTACACAAAGGTGCAGATAAAGCATAAACACACGAGCCATTAAAACAACATGGGACATTGAACCCATGTGGACTGATTCTGTCGTTCAGTCAATGCAGCTACTGCACTTTGCTACAATATCCGGTGTTCGTGCACCAATACAAATGCGTTGTGACTACGTGACTGGCACAGTTTCGGTGACGGGCAGCTCCAACCAGCACTGGTCACACACACAGATAGAAACCACTGCTGGTCCCGGACAGGTGTGCCCTGCTGGGCCTTCACCTGGTGAACTGGATCACACTGGTGCATCCAGTTGGAGCCAGAGTGAGCTTACAGTGTTGAGAGGAAATGTAAACCCCACCTTTAGTGAACCAGGCGTGGGCAGATGTAAGAACAGATGTGGCTGGCACGCACAGCAGCGGTGCTACAACGTCACAGCGCCGAGAGGGGGAGCGCGTTGGTGTCGCCGGCAACTGAATCAATATTAGATCAGCACTATTACAAAATCTGAAAACCTGTCATGACCCCACCCAGCTGGCGGCAATCACTACCTGAGACCAGAGGAGCTGGGACGCTAGCCGGCTAACATTAGCTAACGGCTAATGTCAGTAATCGCTCAGAATCATCCATTTGTCGGGACTCTGAGAAAACAGCGAATGTGACACGACCGCGAAGCCACAGCGAAGCTTCTTAAACCCGATCCAGCTGTTTGGCTCGGTAGCAGCCATGCTAACGAGGAAGCTAGCATCGGCTTCCTGACGGCTGCCGCTAACACAACTAGCCACCAGAGCCCCAAACTCACCCTTCTCTCATTCTCAGGGCCTCGGCTGCATTTTGCAAAGTTTTCCTCCAACAACACAGAGACACGTAGATACGGCCACTGTCACTCAGCTGTGAGGCGGCTCAGGAAACTACAGTGAAGAGTTGACCGGTGAAAACGCGAGATGAGTGAGCCGCTACAGAGGTGAGCAGCATTACTGGTGTCACCTTAATCAGGTCCGTGTTGAGCTCAGCACAAGGAAGGTTCCTAGTGCTGCGGCGGTTTGTTTTTGGTAAATGATGAAATGGAGAGAAGCAAACACCGCTGATGTCCTGTATTAATATTATAATATTTATTATACATATATGATGTTTGTATTCTTATCTATATTATTATTTATAATGTATTCTGGTTCATGTACCCTGTGTGCTGTTCGATTTTAGTCCACCAGATGCCGCTATTCGGCAGAAGCAGAAGATAATCCAGAAAACTCACTGACTGATCATTTGAAATACAAAAAATAAAAATAGTTTGTCTAGGGATGCTTCGTGAATAATGAACAGTACTATTTCACAATATGACAAAAATAAGCAGGGGACCATAAATATTACCTATCACCATGCCTAACATAAAGCAAACATATATATTTTTTTCTTTTTTGTATTATCAAGTCAAAGTCGACTTTATTGTCAATTCTGCCATATGTGCAGCACATAGAAGGGATTGAAATGCGGTTTCTCTCTGATCCCCGGTGTAAACATATAAGTAGACAGAACATATCAGTACACAAACACAGAACATATAATTATGCAACATAACAAGTAATCGAGACATAGTACACAGTATGACATAGTATATACACAGTATGCCGTCATAAGGCACATGGTGGATAGGATGAGAGTAGTGCAAACTGGAATAGTGCAAAAATTGAGAGAGAGTCAATATTGATATTAGAAATAGTGTATTATTGTATTCTTGATGTTTTTTGCCGTGTGGAGTCACAGCTCACACATCCCAAATCAATCAACCCAATTTTATTTGTACAGCCCATATTCACAAATCACAATTTGTCTCATAGGGTTTAAGGTCCTCTGTTCTTAACCCTCAACAAGAGTGAGGAAAAACTACCAAAAAAGACAGATTAACAGGGGAAAAAATGTAGAAACCTCACAGAGAGAGCTACATGTGAGGGATCCCTCTCCCAGGACGGACAGAAGTGCAATAGATGCTGTATGTAACTGAAGGTATAAACTAAATAACAGTATTTTTAAAACATTGATTAAAAGAAACAATTTGTAACACAATGGACAAGTGTGTCAATGTTTAAAGTATTTATACATAAGAAAACGTCTTATAGAGATGAAGGGAGCAGCGATGACATATGAATTGAGGCGTTATGTCAGTAATGGTGGAGTATGTGTGTAGGCGGGTGGTATATCAAGCAGTCTTGTTGTAATCATAGCCCAGGATCAGCCGCCACCACGATCACGACCCATCTGACAGCCTACAGAAGTGGGTCAGATTGGAGATGTTACAGCTGTAACAACCTCGGCTGCTGACAGGTAGGGTGCCGGGAGAAATGTCCCTCGATGAAAGAACAGTAAGAGCAGAAAGCGTGTCAACCCACGCACAGCGTTCATCTCACTTCGCGCTCAGCTGTAAAAATAACTCAACCTGCAGCCCCTGACATCTGCCTGTACAGTTGTGAGCTCAACAAAAATAAACAAAGGTGAGATTTAATCAATTTGACTTGACTGATAAGAGGCGGCACTGATTTTACCTCCAATCATCTATGAAAACAATCAGAAAATATACATGTGCCACAGAAAAAATGAAGCAAAACTCTTCACATTGAATATAACATGTTCACATTTCCCCCATCCGTCATGTGTGGTCATTGGTATCTCTGCATTTAACATCTTGCTCTCAGCGTGACCTTGGAGGACACAGACAGATTATGTGCAGACTAGCACAGCTGTTGGCCATTCAGCTCCGTCCTTGAGGTTCGTTGATTTGAGTCCGGCGGCTTCTAAGTCAGCATCAGAACCCTTGGATGGAGAGTGCCAATCGAATCTGTTGGATAAAACCGACTAAGTCAGTAAACGTCGGAAATATATGAAAGCAATGTGTATTTCTGTATTAGTCATTGCTGAGGCAGAAATCCTGACACTGCAATAATGAGTCTTGAGCATGCAGCATGGATGCAGTCGAGGTTGGAGGATGTGGTTATGACCCATAATGACATTAACATTGTATACTGTATGGTGACTGCACATACACCGCAGGTGGGCAAACAAAGAGGTGGATAATCTATAGGCTTTACTGTGGTTGGCCTGCCAACAATCAACCAGGAAACCTTGCAACACCTGATATTTATCCGTATGTGTATATTTGACGTTGATGAAAACCTTTCCGAGCCCCTGCTTTTTCAGAATCACAGCTGACAACCAGCATCAGCCGAGAGGTGATGCAGCACTGCTGCTTGTATCGGAACAAGAAGCAAAATAAAAAGCTTTGACATTTCTGCAGACGTTGCATTTTTCAAATATTCATTGGTAAAACTTCTACTTCACGAAATTCATTTTAGAAAGGGGAAAATTGTTTCTTTGAACTAAATCATCAAGACAGGCAGAGGTGTATTTTTTCAACTTGAATATAGACTTTAAGACAATATCCATGTTTATGAACCTTAGTATTATGCAGACTGTTATAAAAAGGAATGGTGCAGTATCTGTGGAGCAGTATAGGTGGCAGAGACATGGGGATGCACGCACACACACACACACACACACACACACACACACACACACACACACACACACACACACATACGCACGCACGCACGCTTGTCTCTGTAGGTTAATGGCAGTGCTGTATTCTGACGGCTTCAGCTTGTAAGACTGACAGCTGGCAAGTTCACTCATTCTCACCTACGACTCACTTACCTTTGACATTTGAGTCAAAATCTATTACACACACATATCATGACAAACACACACACACACACACACAACCTCTAATACAGGCACACTCTCTGTTGCTCCCCTCCCATATCCCACGACTCTATTATTTGAAATATAGCACTCTAAACAGCTGGAGGGCCCGGGCTCAATAATACAAAGCCAGAGCTGCAATAGGACAGGCAGTGACTCCAATGACCTGGCTGGGAATATCATATCATCAGGCCAAGGGACATGCTTATCATTCACCTCATGCCATGCACCCAGTGGCCTCCTTGGGACACCAGAGCAGTGGTGTGCAACTCTACAAGGCACCCATCATTCCCACTGATAAAATGAGAAATTGCACTTTTGTGCAGAAGCCAAGCTATGGATACACATTGATTATTCTGTCAGTCCACCTCCGTTATGACATTATCTCCGCATGTACGAGAGTTGCTGTATTTGCATTTCTGCTGGGTTTGTGAAAGACGTAGTCGAGCTCGCCTTGACATCATAATGAGTGACTCCTCTTTGATTTGCAAGTCACCGAACGGCATGCACAAGGTGAGAGATGTGGTGTCCATGGCTACAATGTAAATGTGTTGTCACCTTGGAGACAGAGCGTTGCTTTGAGTCAGAGTGCAGCAACTGTACAAAACAGCAACAGTGGGAGCTGTTGAAGCCGTGATCAAGTGTCAGTCAACGAGGTGTAATGAGGCTGTACATTGTACCGCGATGGTCTCATCAGGTAAGTGGCAGAGTCATCTCAGGGCACCTACCATGTCATGCACGTGTTTTCAGCTATACTTTTCACATTTACTCCACTACATATATCAACAAATATATATACTTTCTACACTACTACATTTTTACAAAGCATACATGTTCACATTGTTCTCTATTTTTAAAAGTAATCAATAACGAAAATGGAATTATTCCACTGATACAATCAGGGTGGGCAGGTAACATAAGACCCCGTCTCCTGCAGCAGCAGCAGCATCACATGGTAAAGAAGAAATACCTAAAACGATTTTGGAGGAGGAGGCCACCGCCGAGACTCAGCCATTAATTAATATGATTTGTCCATTGTTGGGAATGCGATACTCTCAGCAAGAACTTTTACTTTTTATACTTTGATTATATTTTAAAAGCAACAACTTACTTTTTTACTTAAATAGAAAGATTAATGTTGTAGTCATACTTTTTGAGTTCAAGTTTTCAAGAGTTCAAGTATTTAATTACTGAGGTAAAATGTTTAAGTACTTCCTTCACCACATTTCCCCCATGATCAAGTACTTGGTGACAATAGCAAAGTGCAAAAAATAATCTAAACAAAAAAAAAAACAGGAGGAAACAGAACAGAGGTTGGTTATTGGTGGACATTAGTGTATTTTTTTCTTATAATTAATGAATTGTATTTCATATTTTAATGCTAATACTAATAAAGCAAATTTAATTGAAGTGAATTGAATTAATTGAATCAGAGAGGAAGAGAGGAGAGAAAGAATGAGAGTGAGAGAGCGCATGATAAAAGAGAACAGCAAAAGTTTCATATGAAGCATGGTAAGTATATGATAATAATCATCAGCATTTCACTGCTAATATGAAAACTACCACTAATAAATCGTAATAATAATAATTATTATCATTGTGGCAGTGTAGCGTAGCAGCACCATGGGGACAGTAAGTGGCTCACAATCACGGAAACAGACTCTTGAGCTCCTGAGGCACCTGCATACAACAATAAGTGTGGCCTATACTCTGTGTGTGCCAGGAATACATGAGTTGGAAATTGCTGCATGTCTCAGCCAATTAGTGGACCCCCTGTGGTGAACAGGCAGACGTTTAATACAAGCTACATTTATCTCATTTCCCTTGCAAATAAACCTTCTGTCAAAGCTATGATGATATAAATCACTCTAATTAACCTGCATATACTGTATAAGTCTCTGCACACACATGAGACTATGAAGGCCTGAGGATTTGGAGACTAAGGTTATGAATAGAGCCATTCAGTAAAGTAATAGAGTTGATGAGATAGTTTCCTCATTGCAATTAGATGATGGACTCTCCGTCACTGGACTAATTCTCTGTGTACGCTCCCCACCATGTTTAATATGTATTCACCGTGATACGTTGGACACTGAGCGAGCTGATCGCCAGTTTCCCTAGAATGCCTCCGTCATATTCTTAGCATCTTTCGAGAGTGAACGATGATATCTAAGCCATCATTAATCTCCTGGTCTTTGCTCAACCTCCTCTGATGGTGAAGATAGATAATTAGCACATTTGGCCATTGTGCCAAAAATAAAGATGAAACGATGACTTTCAGAGAAGGCTTTCTTTGGCTCTCCAGACTCTCGAGCAGCCTCCACAGTGGTAACATCACTTGCCAGAGCTGCTAAATCAAGCAGTCTTCAAGTGGCGTATTAATGCAATTCATCTATCCTGCACACACACACACACACACACACACACACACACACACACACACACACACACACACACACTTGAAATAAGTGAAAGTGCCAGTTTTAGTCTTTGAAAATCCTTGTTTTGAATTTGACCATTTCAGAGTTAAAGTTGAAGAAATACCTCAACACGTGAGTATGCGACAAGTATGAAGCTAAATCAGGAGACAATTGGCATAGCTTAGCATAAATACTGGAAGGAGGGGGAACATGAATACAATATCATATACTGAAAATAAAATACGAAAATTAGCCATAACAATAAAAACCAGTACATTTTTAATGTTGTGGCAGTTTAGTGTGTATGTCAGTTTATTACAGTTCGTGGGTTGGGTTGTACTATGTTGAAATGTCAGTTACTGAATACAAACGGGCATTTTTGAATTATTTGTAATAAGTAACATAATCCTTTTCATAAAAAGCAATCATTTTGACTACTTTAAAATCCAACTATTACACCATATACACAGCTACCAAATTTTTGAGTTGAACAAATATTCTTCTTGTGCATTTTTGGAGGATTTCATGGAGGATTTCTGTGATCTGTGTCACCAACTTGTTCCGGCCTTATACCACTGTCGCTTAGCCACAGAGCTACAGTTGGACATGATGAGAAGGTTTTGATGCCCCTTGGTTTTTCAACATGTCTACTGGTAGCTGTTCAGTTGAGTTGAAGTTAAAGGATCAGATGTTTTTGCTTGCCGCTGCCAGGACCCATTTGTCGGCCACAGTTGGAGGAGTCTTGGAAAATGAGGCCGGGTGATCGCGCCTCTGTGACACAGTCAGTCTTCAAATGCAGTCGCTCCTCTATTTTCCTCCGGAACAATACATAGCTGACTGAAAAGGAAACCTGCCTCTTGAGAGTGTCGTCATATTTGAACTTGAGGTCTTTGCGTATGGCTCAGCTACTGCACGGGCCAAAAAGAGCTAAGCTAGCTCTTTCACCCTACTTCCAGTCTGTATGCTAAGCTAATCACCTGCTGTTTCTACAGACAAGAGAATGGTATTGATTTCTCATCTGACTCAAGAAATTGAATAAAAAAGGACCCCCCCACCTTCTCCTCCTCATCATCGTCATGGATACAATTATTATTAACCCTAAATACAGTAGCATTTTAACAGCTACCTTGTGCGAGCTCATTACATCAGGAAAAAACAAAATATGTCTTATCTCTGTGAAGGACATTTTCTATTTGAAGGAGACGCAACCATGTAACAGTGTCAGCAGCGAGCCCTGTTTGAAAGAGTGCAATATCAAGGACATGCTGTAATTACAATGTGTTCAATTTGGCCTGTGGAGACTTCCGTCTATGCAAAGGGATAGAAGTCGCTGTCCTTGAAAAATGCAGCCACATTGTCTGAGTGAAGACGAGTGGTTTGCAGAGGTGGGGTAAACTGCAGGAATTTTTAATTCATACACGGGCTTGTTGGTTAAGTTGGTTAAGTCATCCACTTACAGAGCAAATTCAATCAATTTAGAGCCAGCTCAGTCACTTTGTGAAGGTCAGTCAAACCAGTAATAAGTGATTGTTTGAGTTGTTTTGGGAGATCACTCCTGACTGAGCTGATACACCAGGACATGTAGACTCCGGTCGCCAATAGAAACAGACAGGGTTGTGGTCCAGATGAAAGGTTACTGTTTTATCCTGTGGGGATGGAAAGGCCATCTTTCATTTCTCATTTAATAAGTGTGTGTGTGTGTTTTTGCATGCAAGTGTGGGTTTATGTGTATGTGTATGTGAATGTGCAAAAAGGGACGGTTTAAGAAAGAGATCAATCCTCTCTCAAAATGAGTGTGTTGACCTTTGATAAACTGATATGTAAAGATCGTAAATAAGGATGATCAGTCGTGCTTTCATAATATAGATGTTCACACCCAAGTTTACAAATGTAAAGACATGAAAAATTAACTAATATCATCAACACAATGTGAAGCAATAACAGTTCTGATGTTGTGCATGCTAACCAGCTAGCCCCAACCTGTCCTGTCCTTAGACTGTATATAAAGGCGAGCGTTTTGATTTTGAGTGGCCGTGCTGTTTTCTTTTTACTTTTGTAGAAGTGGTCACCAGTTACTTCAATTGTATTGGATTTGGCTGCAATGCTGTTTACCCCTGAAACTCCAAAAGTGTTTTGTGGACTCAAACACTTCGCCTACCCCTTGGATCGGCACAGTGGTGAGTAGATAATGAGTGAATTAAAATCTTTCTGTGAACTATCCCTTTAAGCTCTGCTCAACTTCTGCCGTACACAGCCTGAGCAACGCAACACCACAACCACAATGCAGTTCAGCAATGCATGACGCCACCTTATTCAGAGTGAATGAGCCACGTTTCAGTGGACCGTGTCCAACGCAAACGCAGAGTTACACACGGCACCTTTGAATATGTCATTAGAAAATGAGAGTGCATATCAGAGGAAAACGTTTTTCAAGCTCTGTAAGAATGCTGATGCACATGTACCGCAATAGAATATGGTTTCCTGTGATATCAAGTAGAAACACTGTCATTTACCAATATGTAATCATTGTCTTGACAGTCACGCGTCATGTTATGGAAGTAGGAGTGGAAGGTCACTGGGGTCATTATCTCAACATATCCTCCAGCTGTGTGTTACACTTAAAGACTAATAAGTTTACTCAAACCAAATATTACTTCCAAAGAACCACAGGAACTATTATCCATCCATTTGAGACCTTTCAACAAACACACTAGACTGATTGACCAATGCTACAATTTGTACGTCAATCAAAGACACAGAAATTCAAATCTAGTAGCTGTTGTCAGGGAGTAATTATACCACAGCATGCAATTTTCTAAATGTGACATATTTGCCCATACACGCTCAGTCCTCCCGGCATTGAGGGCTGCGTGGGAAAAAAGGGGTCAGAAAGAGCAAAGTGTGCGAGGAAAGACGGTATAGAAGAAGAGTCAAGGGAACGAGAATGATTGAGAGGATGGGCCCACATACAAATCCATGCAGTGATTTACGTATCTGGCATCCTGTATCACTCCCTTTCCAGTCATATGACCCTGTAGCAAGTCAGCGTAATAGCCATTGCTCAGGGAGCCATGTGATTTAAAGACAAGAGGTTGAACCTGTGAATCTGGACAATATATCACCGCCTCCCTTCCTCTTCTTCCCCTCTTTATCTCCACACTTGCTTCTTAGTTGTTGTCTGTTTCAAGCTATCTTCTCTTTCTCACGCGCACACATGCACACACACAGGCACCTCCCCACCTCACCCCTGAGGCCCACACAATAAGAGCTTAATGAAAAGGTACTTTACACTGGCGGCTGTGCACTGGGGAGATATCTTTAAATGTCACTGTTAATGGGAGGAATTAGCAGAGAGCAGGCTGTTCTGTATCTGTGAGTGTGTGCATCCTGATGACAGTGCATGATACCTAGATAAATGAATTACAGTTTATTTGTGCTACTGTGCGTCCGGGAGTGTGCACTTTCATGTTAGCCCACTGTCCAGCAGAATATAGCTGCGGTTCACGCCGCTTGATTTATGTTGTCCGGGCCCTCGGTTCTCCGGACCCCGGCTTGATTACACTGTATCACCGCAGATACAGCCGTGACCTGCCGTGACCCCATAAATTACCCCCACTGCATGATGGGAGCTCGCAAAATCAGATGATGCCGATATTCTCGAGCTGATTGATTTAACTATATAGTTCGGGCGTATCATTTATCCTCCCATAGTCTCCCTCCTTGAAATCGAGTATCTCAGTGGTGCAATGCATCACGGCTCCAGAGCCTCGAGGACTACAGCGAGAGGGATTGATGTTCTTCCATGGATCATTGCTGAGGGGTCTGTTTAATGGCTACAGCAACAGTTTACATGCTTGATAGAAGGGTGTTGAATGAATGCAGGTTGAAAATGAAGGCATGTCAATGCTGCTGCTGTCTCATAGTCTCAGCCGATTAAATCATGATACGCTGAGGTGGAACAATGAAGGTACTTTCTCCGTCGACACAACCGGTGTGGAAATCATTGCTTTTGACCTTTTCCTTAACTTTGCTCTGTCTGCCGCGGATATTTACAGAGCCTTGCAGAGAAGATCAAGACTGCTAGAGAGAAAGGAATCAGTGTCCCAGTGAGAAAAGTGGATGTCCCTTTAGGATGGAAGGAGGTCATGAGTGTGGACGTCTGCAACTTGCTGCCTCCCACACATCAAAGCAGCTTTTAGGGATCGGTTAGCAGAGCTGCAAATTGACGAGTAACACAATTTATAGCGACACAATCTTCTCACTTCAATACGGACCCAGGTTAACCGAATTTACAACGGCGCATCCAAAAAAGCAACTCGCGAACACCTGCTAATGAATGGCACTCCTCTGATTGTCTCACCCAGACATAGATTTTAGATTTCCTGGAGATGCACCAGATGTGTGCCGTGATCAGAAGTAGAGCACGCCACCACAGGGAGAAGGGGAGTGAATTTGCACGTGACTGGTCGACTGCAGAGTGTGTCTGCAAAGTCATCTGAGGTCGGCCGGTCTATGTGAAGAGGAAGATGACGCAGGAGTAACAAAGGGTTTAGGTAGAGAACGGCGCGGTGCCACACAGAACCAGGCTCACACGCATACAGGGAGTGTTGAGGGGAGAGCTACATTCAAACAGCCATACAGCGTCTCTGTGAGGGTGTGCATGTGATCACCAGTGCTCTGATCCAAACTCAAACGTCACCATGCTAACAGGCTAAAAGTGCTAAAGTTAACGGCGATAATGCTTCCCACCAATTTAATTAGTGTGTTAGCGTGCTAACATTTGCTACTACATGATTTTGTCTGTGAAGTATTTCAAGGCAATTGAGTGAGTAGATGTATGGAAATGTCTGTATTTAACCGAGAAGCCAACTGACAGCATACAGACAGATGTATGGTGGCCCTGAAAGCTCAATGCCCGACAATTTCAGAAAGCACAGGAGACACAACACATGCAAATGGCCCAGAAATCCTCATCAATTTGAAAATACATGAATGGCAGATAAAAAAAAACGTGCTGCAAATACTCAAAAGACAACCAAATACTCACAACGCATATTAAGTCACTTTTGCTGATAGAATTTGTTGCTGGTTTGAGCAATATCCATATCAGATCGTTTTGGCAGTTACACAGTATGACAGAAATGACACATTAAGGCGTAAATTGAAGAGAGGGAACTGGGAACCAGATTAGCCCTGTGAGCTGTGCTTTAACACAGTGGCAGCGGCTGCTTGGTGATGTCCTATGGCTCAGCATACTAACGCTCCGAGCACAGAGGAGGAGGAGAGGGAAGGAGAGACGGGGGGGGGTTGGAGCAGAGGTACCACTGGCCTTCCTCTAGCCTTATCCCAGGTGCAGTCAGATTCCTGAGAACACGCCACTCTTACAGGATGAGAAGTGACTGGGTCTCTGCACTGGATGCAGCTCAGATTGCATGTTTGCCAGGATTTGACTTCACTCCCAGTTCTTCAAAGGCTGCACGACGCAATTCTTCTCCCCCCTCTTTCCTGTTGGATCTCGGGGCAGACACATCCCTTTCATCAGGAGGTATTTTTCTCTGACAGCACAGATTAGCGAGAGGCAAATGCAGTTAGAGACGCCAGGCTCATTTTCCTTGCTCACACACGCAGCCTTTACCAACGCTTTTCACTAATACGTGGTTCATCCAAGGTCGTCCATGTGTTGTCGCTATGAAATTCAGCATATGCAATTTTTATACAATTCAAATCACATGAGGGAGTTCAAGGGATATCCACAGCTTTGTGCATGTGCAGGACATTATTTTTACGTCAAGTGAATTCAATGTGATAGGGGACTACGAGGTGGAGATGAGAAAAAGGGTCAGAACAAGGTACTGTACATCCACCTGAGATCGGTGTTGACATGCGAGATGCTTGGTGACTCATTGGGCCTCAGTTCTCTGCCGGATTAAGGGAGCTTCAGTCTCCGTCCTAAAATGTCTGTAAATCTTGCCTTCTGCTGTTTACACTGGGGCTGAAGCTGAGATCGCAGGGGCCCGCTCCTTCCATCTGGAGGAAGCAGGCCCATGGATTTGGTGCAGATCAACAGCTTTGTTGACAGCACATTAAATTACTTTTAATTAAAAAAACTATGTATCGATTTTTATATATCTGATAATCGCTTCTTAATGATCATAAAAACTTTTTGTTTTGGTTAAATGTTTTAGAGAATTTTTAAATAAAGATTATTTGCAAGAACATAATATTTGCTGTTTTGGGAAACAAAGTCTTTTTAAACTGTTTTCCTCTTTGAACTAGAGTAAGAATACATAAACCCACTGTGTGATTGGTCTTTGCCCCAGAGAGAGCAATTGTTCCCCATGCAAGAGATTGTGCAGAGACTGTGAGAGCACTGGGCCATCAATTATGTAACAACAGGGTAAGACAGCATGAAGACAAAAAATGAAATCAAATAAACTGTATTTAATCATGTTTTCATGCATCAAACTGTTGTGACTGTGATTTCACTGGCAGATTTGTTCTAATCCAGTTGTTACCCTGCGCTATAAGAAAAAGACGGTACATATAAGCTAATGCAAGGGCCAAGGCATTATTGGATTGAAATCCAACAAAAACACGTATCGTCGATCGCGTATTTGAATTCTGTATGTTGCCCTACCAGTGTAACAGCTGGATCCCCTCAATGGAACATTTGCTTTGAAGCTGCAGGCTTCAGTGAACACAGAGATCCAGATTGTACGCAGGGAATACGGGCCGGGAATCCAGGATCATAGATATGGGAATAGGCAGTGTCCTTGGGAAAGTGAGCTGTGTTGATAAGCCGCTGAGGGATTCCTGGAATGGAAATGGGGTGAGCCAATCGATCAGGAGTGTAAAACCCTGAGGCGGAGCAGAAGTGGTGATGGGCGGGGTGGGAGGTTGAATGGTATGATGGTATCGCCATCATTTCTCTAATCCCCCTCAATTCCAATGACCAGTTGAACACTCTGGGAAATTAACATTTGTTTCAGCAATCACTGCTCACACTCACATACAGTGAGACCAGAGATCTGGACCAGTAATTCTAAACACTAAATCCCATTTGTGGCAAAGCATGGATACTTGAATAATCATGAAATAATTGCTGACTATTTTGCAAAGCAGTGTTTTAGATTTTTTGAATTATTACTCTTTTTGCCTTCCGGGCTGCCATTGGTTTCCATTCATTTCTCTTCGGTTGAAAATCAATCAGCTGACTCTGGGGACTTTTACTTGGTTGTGTCATCAATCTCAGACAACAACAACAACACATTTATTTCGCTTCAAGTTACAGTTGTCGGTTGCATGTGCAGTTGTAGAGCAGACAAAGGGATCAGTAATGAAACCGGACAAAAGCAAAACAGACCAATAATTTACTTTCTTTAATATTCAAACTCATCATATTGGAGGAGTCGTTGACTTATTTACCTGTGGCAAGGAAGTTATGTTTTCACTCCTCTGTTTGTTGGTTTGTATATTTGTTTATTTGTAAGCAGGATTACTCAAAAATAACTGAACCCATTTCAGTGAAATTTTGTTGAGGGGTGAGGAGCCCATTAAACTTTGGTGCAGATCTGGATCAGGCAGAGGTTCAGAGAATTTAATAGAAATTTACTTTATTTAACATAGTGATAAAGGACGTTTTACAACATTTTTATTGATTTCTCAGAGAATAATTAATTTGGTGCAGATACAAATTTGGATCCAGTGAATTAAAATGTTATTGGGATTGTAGGGCCATGGTGGAGGTAGTTCTATTTGAGTTCATTCGATTTTCACACTGTTATAAAGCCCTTCAAAGTGGGCAACAAAACATAACTCTCCACAGAATAAGGCTAACAAAATAAGATGTCAACTCAATTACCAGACCTAAATAAATGAGCCCTGAGGACAAGATCACAGTCACGTAACTAAATCTGAAGGCAAAGACCCCCTAATCCCCCCCATGATGTCAGACCTCTTGGTTTGGTCCTTTGCTTGAGCCTCTGCATTAAACCAGGCTCCGCCCTCAGCTCAGGTCTTTTGCGGGACCAGGAAGTAGAACTCTTGGTTACTCAAAACAAAGAGAAATGAATTAATACAATTACTGAATATTTCAAAGCTCACACTCAAGTTATTGAATCAACACAAAATACACATTCGTACAAACACAAGCATGTATTGGCAACATTATGCACACACACATAATATCAAACATAGCTTTGCTGGTGCAAATGCTTGCTCTTGAGTGGAACTTGAATCATGCTTCTCTTGTCAAAATGTAACATCCACTCAGGGCAGTGAGCCTCGGCTAAGGGTGTTGTCTCCTCTGACCAATCAGAGGGGCTGTCTCTTTTTCCTCTCTGACGTCAGGCAGATGAAAGCAGGGATGGCGAGAGAGAGAGAGAGAGAGAGAGAGAGAGAGAGAGAGAGAGAGAGAGAGAGAGAGAGAGAGAGAGAGAGAGAGAGAGAGAACTGGAGGAAGAGGAGGGCTGAGGAAGGGTTGAATGTGAGCGAGAGCTTAAGGAAAATTAATATCAGAGGAGTTGCACGGGGTCAGCTGTGTGGGAGAAGAGGGGAGGGAAGCGAGGAGAGAGATGTGGCATTAGAAATGAGGAAAGAGTGAACACTGAAGAGGAGAGGATGTGAATGAAGAGCATACATCTTCCAGTCAGGAGTAAAGCAAACAGGGGATGAAAGAGAAAAGGTGACAGAATCGCTTTAAGAGTTCCATCTCCATGCTGACACAGAGTGTGGGAGGTGTGAAGGTTGTGGATTTGACACAAGTTTGGCGAATGAACATGCACACAGTTGGATGATGTCACCTGTCTCTCTCCTCACACTCCACTCTCCTGTGATTGTCACATGGTCCAGTCCAGCAAACACCTCTGTCCTCTTCCCTCTCTCCCTCCATTAGGAACACTGACATCATCAACATCTGATTGCAAAAAGAACTTATCAACAAAAAAAAGTACTTGAAGAAATTGTGTAGCCAGTATTAGTTTAAGCTTATTGTTATCACTTGTGGAAACGGTATAGAATCCGACTTAAACGCATCAAAGACAGTCCTGGTAAACTGGTCCTGAATCTTCCTTTAGATTGTTTTGGATTTGTTCATAAAATATTCTTAAATCGAAATCTATAAAAATTGTTTAACATACAATATGTAACTTTGGTCGCTAGGCGTCTCTCAATCGAAACAACAACAAAGAACATAGTTTGATAACGTCATGAAGCAGTGTGGGATCATGGGAGTTGGTGAGGTGACTCAGGTGCAAATCATGTGCAATAAATGTCTTCAAGTTTTATTCGCGTTACGCAACAAACTGCAAAGAATCAATGTGATCCATTACGAGTGACCAATAGAAACAAATGGAGGAAAAAACAGCTAGCAGGCTAGCAGTGTGAATTTCCATTGTTATTACATTATTACATAGGGATTTATAGCAGAGATGCACAAAACCATAACATACTTTATATTTACATCAGAAGCAGGTCCTCTCTATGGAGGCCGCCATGTTTTTAACAGTAGCCCAGACTGGACAAACCAAAAACCTTTTGAGTTTTTATGACAACTGAAGGTTACCACAAGTTCTTTTTCATGTTTGGAAGGGGAGGGTGAGGCGAGGGGTTTTCAGCTGAAACATGCAACTTCACCACTAGATGTCATTAAATTCTACACATTCAACCTTTAATGAAGAAATGTTACATATTATATCTTTATGAAAAACTGTGTCTTTAACAAAAAATGTTGATATAGAAATTGATATAAATGCAAGTAGTGCAGAAAGAGAATACAATCAATGCATGGACAATTATTTAAGAGAACACACACACGTGCTCCAACATGGACAGTGGATGAGTCATGTCTGCCAGCCCTTACTGCTACTGTGATAGCTCCAGATTTAAGGGCCGGCAATCTGCATTCATCACACAGACGTTCTCCCTCTTACTCCCCCCTCTCTGCTACCCTCACACTTCTTTTGTCTCACACACACACATGACATGCACACAAACACACACTCGTGCACACACATGCAGGTAGGAAAGATGGTGTCAAACTGACAACTCTCTGTTGAGCCACACACACACACTCCGTATGTTTCTGATTGGCTGTCTCTCAGGTGCTGAACTAAGTCAGGCGTTCTGCCCCGAAAAAAGGAAATTGCACTTTCGGAAATTGTATTATGAGACCCCTGGCCACGTTCTTATATCCATATGTCTACTAACACAGCAGGGTGAGGGACCAACATACACCGCATTCAGGTTCAAAGACTAAATATGAAACCGGGCAACTACAGTTAAAAGCAAACTAGACAACCCCGGCCAAAGTAGGACGTCTCTCGCCGCAGGGCATGATCACAGCATCCTGGAGTGACGTAATATGAGAGACGAGTGAGTGATGAATGGTGAGCATTCAAGCATGCCTAACAGATGTTTGCCACCATCCGCCGTTTCAATTCCAAAAAGTGTTCCTATCACACTCTAGAGTGTGATAGGAACACTAGAGTCTAGACCCTGCATTTTGAACAGTTGCCTTATAATCAGGGGTGAAAAAGTAAATCAAAAAGCAAACCGAATCTCCTTGTGTTGGCACCTGCTGACATTTTTGGGTTAAATCAGCAAATTCAGTCAGTGACGAGACTTATTCCCTCCACTGAAACCTAACATAAAGTGACCCACATTATTCACTTTGTCCTTGAATGGCAGTTTAACACAAGTAGCTTTCCAAATGCAATTTGTTAGCCTTTTGATTTTGGTTGGCAACTTAAAACAAGTGGTCTCGGTAAGTGTGGGGCCATCAACCACACAACAGGAGGAAATAAACACCTCAGGTTTCACAAAGAAGGAAATCAGTTAAATGGAACCTTCCATTGTGAGGAGCTGTCCTTGGTGCTGAAATCCACTGCTGAAAGTTTTCCAACAATATGTAACGTTTGGATTCAATCACCTGCGATATTCAATATGTTGCATTGTTATTTTTTTGGCCGAGGGTCAGTGGCTGCACTAAATCTAATTGGATTGGTGTTAGATGAGCACTTTTCCCTCTCGACAACAACTTGCAGAATAAGCTGCCTCCCAACCAACCTTAGGCACAAATTAATCAGGTAATCATCTCTTGTCTTATCCAGCAATATACAGCCAATTAGCACTAAGCAACACTCCCTTGTCTTTCCGATAGCACCCCGAGCTGTGCATGCTGACAATGATTAGTGGCTTTAGTGGACGAGGACGAATGCTGTAATTTACTTTCCGCTCCCAAACAGTAATCTGTCCCTGCCTCTCACTGTCAGACACACAGGAACATTGTAGGCCAAACTGTAAATCAGGTGTTTGTTTTAGACAGCACCACTGACCAAACACAACACAGCTGATAAGGTGAGACCCACTTGCAGGAAACAGGTACATGATATTGTTAAACATACAAAACCTGATGATTGTGCAGCTGTTTTCCACTTGTGCCCGTGCAAGCTCAACCATGACTACATTTCACCGGTGTTGTCAAAGCCTTAATTCACATCTTTTTAATTCCCCCTGATGCAGCCCACAAATGGGCCACATCAATGAATCTTAATGACAGCACGAAAACACTGAGCGTGAGTGCACTCGCATCTATCCTGCACCAAAAAACAAGATGTCGCCAAAAGTGTGCGTCTTGCTGTGCCAAGACAGGATTCGGCGACTATTACTCATGAGGAGAGGAGAGGAGAGGATAGCCAAAACACCCTTCACCACCTATGTGTCCGCCTGTGCTCCCTCTCTCCCTCCCTCCCTCCCTCCCTTCGTGTGTGTGTGTGTGTGTGTGTGTGTGTGTGTGTGTGTGTGTGTGTGTGTGTGTGTGTGTGTGTGTGTGTGTGTCTGTTTGAGTGTGTGCATATAGGAAATAAGCTGCTCCGCCACTGCGCAACGATGGAGCTATCGCAACGATGGAGATGACGCAAACAGACCCAGCTCTCCAAAAAAGTGTTTCAAGACGAACATGGCGGCAACTTAACCGCGGTCCAAGATGACAATGGCCACCGGGATACAGGATTCCAGGCTTTCCGCCCAGGTACGGGACAGAGACAGCAGCCTGCGTGCATCGAAGGGGCTCGTCGCTCTTTCCTTTAAGTGAATCTGCGAAGCGAGCGGCGGCGGCGGACGCGCAGCATCAGTAGCTCTACACACCGAGAGGCTCGCAACAGCTGGTCCTGCCTGCATCCCCGACGAGAGAGAAACATACCCGGAGAGGGACGGTAGGGAGAGAGGGGGGCATGCGGTCAAAGAGGACGCCGTTTCCCCCCGGAGAGCCATGGAGAACCGGGATGCGGCAGCGCGAAGCTTAATCTGTGCGGGCGCGCTAATTGGATCGGAATAGCACCGATTGCTGCGGGCGCGATAGAGGAGCGCCCTGGACCGGCGGAGGCACGGCACCCCACCGCTACAGGAGGAGAACCAACCGGACTCCATCTCCCCCCCAAGTCAATGAATATTGTGGCAGAGCAGCCCCCGCGGTGGAGTCGGCCAGGGCAGCACTTTTCTAAAATATGACCAGGGGTGCTTGGATGCGTCGGCAGCATGATGAAGGCTTAAAATACTGGTTTGCACCCCGAGAGAACGAGAAGCCGTTCACCGAGTCGGAGCGGGCCCAGAGATGGCGACTGTCGCTGGCCTCTCTGCTGTTTATCACGGTCCTGCTCTCTGATCACTTGTGGTTCTGCGCCGAGGCGAAACTGACGCGGACCCGAGACAAGCGGTGGGACGCGGGGCTCGCAATTACGGACACGATGGGCGAGCACCCGAACTCCCCCCACCGCCACCACGTCCCAACATCACCCGACCCCCGCCGTCTCGCCAGAGAGCAAGATGTTATTTTTCTAGGGAATTCTACCAAATCTCTGTGGCGAATGGACGCCTGTCACCCCGACAGCCTGTCCAAAGACTGCTTCACTTTCACGGACGCGGAGACCGTGTGCCTGGGCCTCTCCGGTGGAGGGGGCAAGGGGACGCAGCTGGCGTACGTGAATCTGAGCGATTTGTACCTTTCTTTTTGTAATTCCTACTCACTTTTGGATTTGTTTTACGGGTTTACGAGTCCGGTCGTTTTGAATTGCACCCTGGATATGGCCATGGGGGTGGATCTGCTGGGATGCAGCGAGTGCGTCCGGGCTTATCAGCGTCTTGACCTGGAGGCGGAGGAGAAGTACCAGGAGTTTGAGCTGCTGGTTCAAAAATACGAGACGGATGCGTACTCGGTCAGGACGTGCATGGAGGAATGCAAGGTAGGACCATAACGAGGCCAGGTCGCGCACGCGCACACACGCCAGTGCATTTAAGGGGGTGGGTTCACAGTCGTCATGGAAACCGTTGGGCATACCTATCAGTATGTTGGTAGTTAGTTTTTTTATTTCAGACTATCTGTGCCTCCACTGCACCACTTGGCCTGTCAGCTGCACCTCATGAGGGAACAGGTCACCACATAATCCTCCAGCTCTCCCTCCTTTTCCCGCTCTGCCCTTCTCTAAGTCTTTCCTAACATGGACTACTTTGTGACCTGTGACTGTGGAGGTGACGTTTGACATCGGGAGTGTGAGGTTTGCACCACAAGTCGAGAGAGTGTTGCTCATTTCAATGCAGTAATACTGCAAGCAATTTCTGCACCTAATCCAGGATTTGTATTGTCCCCGCAGTTCGCTTGTTTTTCCAATAACATGGCAGCCTCGGAGCTTATGTCTCAGGCAGTGCATGTGCTTGTCAATAGCATCGTATACCTGGGTCCACATCAGCTACACACACAGATACACTTGGTAATGTGTTGGTTTAGGCTTCAAGGCCCACTCGGCTGCATCGGGCAGTGCTCCCCAGTGCTACCTGTGGAAACAGTGGGGATACACTAGTTAAATTAAACTTCAATCTGTTTCATTTGTTGTGTTCTGGGTTTGCTGTGTGTCCCCCACCTGATTAGCTAAACCGGGGGTCTTTATGAGCTCTTCTTTGGCTGAGCACACCAGAGAGATTGTAAAATATGCAGCGTGGAGGTCTTAGAATCGGTGGCAGTGAAAGCATGGAACATTGTTATTGACAGGAGGGAGTGCGCCTCATACAGGGGATGCAGAGATTTATGAGTAGCCTGGTTTGTGCTGTATCTGGTTGTAAATGCACTACATGCATTATCATGCTGCATATACTGTACCTCCATCGATAGCTCGGCTTTATAGATGGTTTTGCTTCAACTTATCAATCTTTGCAGCACCGTGTCATTTTGTGAGTTTGACGCTCCGTACCTCGATCAATTTCCTCATCTTGAACATTAAGGTGTTTAGAAATTGTAATGACGGCTGTTATCAAATGTGTCTAACACCGGAAGATGCTGCATCATCACCATGACAACGCCACCACACAGGTCAGGGGCTTAACTTTCAAAAGCGGGAAGCCTTCCCCTTAAAACTGCCCGAATAATGATTCTGCAACCCAAAGTCGTTTTCTACAAGATGGATATTGTACAAGGGCAGATGGTCAGGATGCTGGGCAGAGTGCTGATAATCCATACGTGTGTGATGAGATACTGGGAGGATATACTGTGGATAAAGCTTCCCATTGGAATGATATGCTGGTGTTATGTGTGCTTATTGTGAGTCATACCTTATTGTTATGCTTGTTTGTCAGAGTGTTCACATGCATATATATTTACAGTGTGTATGTATGTGCATTAATCTATTTCCCACCTCTTACAGCTGCTTCCACTAGTGTACATTTGCACTCCTTCTCTTTGCGAGTGTAATACGACTCAAGCAGGGCTACAGCAGCCTTTTAGCCCCTTTAGTGCGATCTGAATTGCTAATCTGGTTCAGTGTTCGTGTGACCTTTGCGTGAGCACAGCACCCCAGGCATGCATCACAAACCACTGCTCCTTGAAGAACCACTCGGTTGGACAATTAAAAAAAAAATAGACAACTTGAAACTATACTTATTCACTATTACCTCTTATGCCACTTATTTCATTAATCTCAGGCCTCTGCTCTTTAAACAACTGCTCAAGGCTCTTTTCAAACTGTAAACTGTAGCATCATATGGTGTCTGTGTATGTCGTCACAGGTGTTAGGTGATAGACAAACAGAACAACGACAATATGAAAAGAAAGGATGAAAGACACGGAAATAAGAGAAGTGAGATTTAGAGGTGAACAGGAATAACTGCTTTGAGGTCGGATGTCTCATCCAGGCGACATTATAAATACAGTGAAACACATTGAAGGATAGCTACAGTTCTACAGTTCACCATGAGCAGATGTTGCCAAAACAGTCGTTTTCACCTGGTTGGTGCATGGAACTGGGATCTGCTTTGTTTACTGTCAGAGAATGATGTGACACAAAGGGTTATCAGGAAGCTAAGATAGAAAATATACAAACATTCATCACAAACCATGCAAGAACCATGCATGTGTTTTCATATTTGGTTGGTGCAAGTGAAGCAGATGCTACGGGCAATATAGCTAAATGCTAAATGCAGTGGCCATCACTTCTACTTTTGATAGGCCCTTATAATAACTGAGGTGTACATAATGAAATTCATAATGGCTGAATATAATTTAGCTGCTTTACTTTCAGGGTCCCAGCATTGTGTTTGCTGGATCACATGGCCATGGATTACTGTGGAGACAAACTGTACATCTTCATAACTGTGCTGTTTCTTTTCAGCACAGGACTTAAATCGTTTGTTCATTATTGCACTAGTATTATTATTTCCATTAGAAGCCTCTAATACCATATTTTGATATTATGCCAAGACAACCAAAATACAGTTTCCTTCTTTATAAGTGCACGGTTCAATATTCCCTGATTCCTGTGAACAAAATGTATGATATGATTGTGATATCATATGGACCTTTCACAGTTTGGATCAATGCATGGACGTAGACTAAATGTAAATTATTTTATGTCAGTGTTTGTAGTTTCATCCAAAAACTGAAAAAGAGGACAATACTTCACTTTCTTGGGTTGTAAGCAAGTAGGGTTGTGGAAGGTCCTTATAACCTCAATGAGCACAAACCATGATCTTTCCTTTTCCATGTTGTTATTGTGTCCGACCTTCATATTATAGTATTATCATCAAATTAAATTTGTTATTCAACAGTGATTTTTTTCCTTCCTGCTTCTATTATTCAGGAGAGAGTCCTGCGGGTTGTATCAGGGGATATGGGCAAACAACACGTGATTGATTAGGCTGGAGGACCTGTTGCTATTGTCACAAACATGAAAATAGCACAGAGCCATTTTTAATGTTATTAGTAACACCCATGGTTTCCTTACTACAAGTCAAAATGTTTGCGGTGAAAAAGGCCTATTGATGAAGACAGTTGGGGACAGTAATTAGCCTGATGCTGCCGAGCATTTCCTGATAAACTCATGACAGGACCATAAAAACATCAAGGAACTAAAATAAACAAAGTGTCCTGTTGTTTGAGATGGAAGAATAACAACATAGGATGAAGTGTGCACATCATACACAGGATCAGCAAAATAAATGATGGAGGAGGGATGTGACTGTTTTAATGATTAAGTATTAATGGACTATGATAAACAAGGCTGCTTGATATACAATATGCCTGCTCACATATTCTACCATTACTGGCAATAACTCCTCCATTTCAATTGTCATTGCTGCTCCCTTCATCTCTATCGGGCAATTTCTTATGTATAAATAACATTGACACATCTTTCCATTATACTCAAAGTGTTTCTTCTAATCAGTGTTGTAAATATCACAACTTTGTTGATGTGTTCAGCTACATACAGCATCTGTTGCACTTCTGTCCCTCCTGGGAGAGGGATCCCTCACATGTGGCTCTCTATTCCGGTTTTTCCCCTCCTGTTAATGTTTTTTTTTTGTAGTTGTTTCTTACTCTTGTTGATGGTTAAGGACAAAGGATATCGCACCTTGTTATAAAAATAAAATTGTATTTGATGATATTAGCTTTAATGTGTAGGTGTTGGCAAAAATCATCCTTTTGCTTCCTATATTCTTCTCTTACTTTAGTCTTAAGAACTGTTGTTTTCTTTACACCTGTATGTAACACACACACACCCACACGTAGACACACACACACACACACAGCACCATGTGCAGTGTTTCCTGCAGGTCCAGACCTGACTGTCCCTTCCGGTGTAATTTAATTTGCACTCCCATAATTCTCTGCTTCTCTGGTGGCTGTGTCTCCAGGGCTGTCTCAACATGTTGATCTCTTCTCTCCCTCTATCCGTCACTGTTTCTCGCTCGCTTTCACATCCTCTCCCTCTTTGTCTTTCTCCCATCAGTGTCAGAGCTCTGAGGAGCCAACATCACGCGTACACATGTGGCCAGTATCTGTCTCCGCATCGCCTCCGCCCCCCTCCCTCATCATCCTTATGGACTTTCTTCCCATTGGCGGCCTGTTGTTTTCTCTCTCCCCGTTTCCCCTCTCTGGAAATATATGGGTGTTGAGCTCTCTTTTGCGGCTGGAGTGATAGATACTGATCTAGCTTAAGGTCCTTTCCTTCCCTTCAATTACAGGCCTGTCCACACAGATCACACTGTCTGCTCCTTCACCCAGCCTCTCTGGCCCTCTGCGTATTCAATCACCTCCCCTCTATCACTGTCTATTTCTACAAGACTATTCAATTGAGCTCCCATTTCATTTATCTGTTAGGGCTTATGTGTTAGCACTAAACACACAGAGCAGCTGAGGCATCAGGGTTTTTAGATATTTGACCCAAATTATTTGGCAAATTGACATTTTGACCTGATGATGGTACCATGTGGAAAATATGAGGATCTTTGAAGTGATAATAGTGATTGTATGTTTGTTTTGTAATCCATCTAATAGTTTAGATTGAAACTTCATTCTTGATCTTGGAAACAAAATAACCTCACAACAAGGTGGAGCTTTTGCTTGTATTCCTTGCTGTTCTTCAGTCGGCAACTTTTTATCTCCGCCAAGGAGGTTATGTTTTCGCCCCTGTTCTTTTGGTTTGTTTGTCAGCAGGATTATGCAAAAGCTACCGAATAAATCTCTACAAAATTTGGTGGAGCGATGGGACATCAGGACAATGGGGAGAATCAAGCATTATATTTTTCATTTTCTTTAACATTGCAATTTTGACATTTTCACCAATTTCCCAGGGATCTGGAGTGTGATATATGATTGTCTGAATTTTGTGCAGCTTGATTTAATTTAAGGAGACTCTGTCGGGCCTTGCAGAGGTGTGTGCTGAACCATTGTAGTTCCTTATCATGCGATGAAGATCATGAACCAAATTTTTACACCAAATAATAATGAACCCTGTGATTTTGAGGAAATGTTCCGCTGTGGCACAATGGCGCTGGATGGACAATCAGGGGATCAGACAGTCGGCCGGAAGGTGGTCATGTGATAGGAGCCTGACAAATCGTATAGTGTCGATGTAGCCTAAGTTTGGGTCAACTTGACGTTCATAGGTATAAGACGCATCAGACAGTATGTTTCTGTTGACATACAAATGCATACAGTGCTACAGTACACATTTGTTGAAACAAACTGCTTTTAGTGATCAAATATGGCTTTGACACAGCTCATCATCTACATTTTGTTCTGCTATCAACACATATGTCGTGGCCCCTGCACTACAAGTCGTGCACTTCTCTCTCCCTTCCTCAAATTCAATTAGGGCTCTGTTGTTTCTGTGTGCAGCTCAAACGGATCCAGGGAAACTCCCCTTCGTATGAGCTGCCAGTGTTTGTTTCTCCCCAGGCAGGAGATAAGGGAATGCATCTGTTCGAGAAGAACACGGCCGCACTCCCATGGAAACGCCTCTTCGTCGTCCTCTATTCCCCATCCACGCAGCACAATGAGACCGTACAGCTCCCTCCCTTCAATGCCCTGGGCCTCAGCTCCTATCAACACATCCACAACAATTTCTCTCTCTCCATTTATTTCCCTCCCTTCTCCTCTGCAGGCCCCCACTCTGGCAAACGTCTTTATCCTCACACAGTTAATACATGGATGATTGATGTCCTGTTTCTATGATGTGTGGGAACTGGTTGGGTCTGCCAAAAATCTCTGTGACTACTGTATGGTCTTGTCTGCGACTGTGTTTTGTGCCTGTGTGCAAGTACAGGCTTCATGCATCCAGTAATTCGTTGATCTCTGCAGCCCAGCTCCATTCACACAGAGATAAAAGTTAAAGCATCCAAATTCAATCAGATCATGACATAAACAAATTATCACTTTTACAAAAGGGCCCTTTGCTTTCTGTCTCTCCTCTTTCTCACTGTTATGCTCACATGAATGATTTGATGAGTGGGTGATGTGTTATGTTTGATTTTTCTGTGACGAGAGAGAAGTGGCTGTAGAGAGCGGAAATGTTTCTATTGATAAATGACTGCATATAAAACGCATTTGAAAACTGGGCACATAAAATCGTTGCACATTTATTTGTTGAAGATAACGATCATTCTAAGTGTCAAAGTCTTCAGCATCTTCATAGCTTTAAAATGAATAACTACAATGTGTCTGTGGAGCAGATTCTGCACTCGTGTCCTGGAGGTAGAGTCCTGCACCGATCCCTTTTTGCAAACAAGCACCTCCAAAGCCCTGGACCCGATACATTACCCGCTATTACCTCCAAGTCAAATCCGTATCCGCCCAGATCCATTTACATATGACCTGTGACCCGACCTTTCACCCGTAGTTAAACACAAATGCTACATACACAGGAACTCACATCAAACGCGTCATGGCCTCCTTGTCCTCCCGTTTTGGTGGTAGAGTTCTGTTCTTATAGGCAGTATCTGTGAATTGTCGCAGAACCTGTGCTCCTGCAGCTGCCATTGTGTTTTCTCAGCGACAACGTGCGTAGCTTATTTTGGCTGTCAGAAGCTAATACATTCTGGCACTTTATACAAGCAGCGACACTGAGAACTTATTCACTACTAGCTATTTTTGTCTTTTTATGATCTGTTTTGATATAGTGCTGTGTCTGAAGTGACAGTTATTTGAGCAGAAGTGAAGGGGTCAAAGGTGGTGTCGTAGACTTTCCCAATATTTTATATATTGATTCCCGGTTTGGGCCATTTTGTTTGAGGTTATCATGCTCTCCCCTTGTTTGGGTACACAGGCCTCCTCCCAGATTGAAGACATGGAGATTGGGGTAAGGTTGATTGAAGACTCTAAATTGACTATAGGTGTGAATGTGAGCATGATTAGTTGTTTGTTTCTTCTTGCGACCCTTAAAGAATAAGCTGTATAGATAATGGAGGGATGTTTATTTTCTACCTGCTACACAACTTTGTTGGGAGCTACCCGACCCAGAGCAACACTCTGCAAGGAGGTAGCTGATATCTGCCACTCCAGTGTTAAAGGGCCCATATTGTAGGGTACCCTCAAAGTATGAAAACAGTCACTCCGGACTCAGTCCATTCTAAGAAATATGTTATTGAAACGTCTCGTTTCGTACTTCCTCCCCCGTATGAGTCATTCGGGATCGCACTCGTCTCTCAGCCCCACCCAGCTGGTACCAGTCCACCCTCCGAACCCACCTCCCCCGCTCTCCACCACCCCTCCACACAAAACGCGACACGAAGCAGACATGTTGCTGAGCTAGCAGCTTGTTAGCTACCACAGGCTAACCATAACAAACAACACTGAAGAAACACTGCAGCGTGGAGGGATGCAAGGAAGAGAATAGGTCCGTGCACATTCCTCCTAAGAACGTTACTGTTCAAGACCAGCGGTTACGCTTTATTTCTTTGATGTGCCATGTCTCTGTGCTCAGTATGGAGTAACGTAGACGTTACTCGTTACTCCGTATTGAAACTCCGTACTGTAACTCGGGACGTTTCTCCTACATTGGCCGACTGTCCTGCTGAAACTTGAACAAACATGAGGACGGTGTAACTCAGCGTTCAGAAACATCCTGCTGTAACCGACTGTAAATATGTGGCTGGTCTTCTATAGCTGCAAACATAACACCGTGACTTTCAGCTGTGTTTACCAGAGTGAATGTGCCATAATGAGACCGATGATAGGCCTGGTCGTGTGTCACTCAAAGTGCAGTCAGCCAATCAGAGGAGGGGCTCAAGAGGCAGTCGAAAACAGCCTGTTCTGTCTGCAGCTCCAGAGAGAGGCAGAAGAGAGGACATGGAAATACACATTTCCATGCAGTTTTTTCAACTTTAAACCACTGATATATCATCTTAGGGGAACCAATACCTGAAATTAAATCCCAGAAAGGTGTAAAATATGGGCCCTTTAAGGATGAAAATAGAATAATAAACTTGATTTCCAAACCCAAACCATCTGACATATCCTGGTGCTTTCATGACCGCCCAGCTCTGTTTTCTTGTCTGAAGCTCTCCTTTGTTTTGAAATGCACATGTTGATCCAGCTCTCTCTGTAAGCATGACATTGATCTGAAAACTGTATTGTTTATTTGAAAGGAAGAGAAACTGGCTTTTCAGTGGGATGAGTCATTGATAAAAATGGAATCCATTTAATCACAACTTCATTGAAGCAGCTCTTTGGCAGCCATTTATAGAGCACAAAGTGCAACGTGGTTTTTAGACGCTGCTCCGATATTTTTAGCTTGATGTCAGTAAGCTGTTTAATGGTGATGTACATATGGAACAGAGGGGCACATCACGTCATGTACAATCTCTCCGCTAGGTAAAAGCATCTCCATTATGAATGATGCATAGATTGGGTTGATAAATAACGTTTGATTCAATCTGGTTCTGATAAATGTACATGTATCTTTCTGTATACAACGCTGATGATGCCATGTGGTTCGAGTTGAGTGCAGCTTTTTTTTTCACCTCCCCCGGCTGCACCCACTGGCTCTCATCCCTTTTTTTTTCATGAAGCGAGAAGGGATTTATCTTAGACAAGCCTATTTCATTAAATCTCCAACCACTTCCTGCTTACATACAGGAGTGGTTGGTTTGTATAGATGGAGTTGTATAGGAGTTCCTGTGGTGCTGTTTACAAATCCTGGGGTTGTCAAAATCGAACCTAAAACGTAAAACCATCTAAGGCAACCACAGACTATATGTAAAGATGGATTGACACGTCTCAACTTCCTCCCACTTTCCTCCCACCCTGCCTGTGTTCTCACTGCACATCACCAGAGTCTATACAAGCCGAAGATGACAGTCAGAAGTCATCAAGCGAGTCACAGAAAAGTCCGCTTCTAGCAGTGATTAGTGCTCGTTCATTTGTTTATAGGACGAAGCTTTGATGAAAGGGCTGATGGGAGTTGGTGCGATGTATCGGTTGCATATTTTCAAACTGTAACTTGCTCTTTCTAGCTTTTTCAGGACTACCAACGCTTGCTTTAATATGCAGGAGGCAGGATTTATGACCTATACAATCAGCCACCGGGTGGCGATCGAGACACTTTGGCTCCACTTTCGGGGAGCCGTCATCCATCTTTATCAACAGTCTATGGTTGCAACAGTCGGGACTAAACAGTTTGTGTAGCTATATATACACGATAAAGCTACATGTGCGTATCCATCTTTTGTCCTCTCGGGCGTAACTACATGATTAAATGGTTTGTGAAAGTAGCACCTCTTTTGCATGATAAGAGACGCTGAAATGACACAATCGCACCAAAAGTAGCCGTCACACTCTAAGCAAAAGTGCTAGTTTATAGTTACTTTAGTTGTTTTGTAGCTTAGATGCTAATGCTGTGAGTGCATTTGTCAGTCAGGTGTCATGTAGCTGGACAGCTTCCGGGGCATGGACTGAGGGGGGCTGACTCCGACGTTCATGTCGCCTGGGAAAAACCTCTAATCAGATGTGAGATCTGGCAAGTGGCGATGGATTTAAGTGTAACCAAAAGTGTATTAAATTGAATCTGGCTTTTATCTGCAATCGAGACACTTGAAATGGGGCCTGAGACAAGAGAGGAGCAGATAAGAACAGAGAGAAACTGACAGCAGCGGTAGTGAAGTGTGCTGAGAAAGCTACAGTGCGAGTATCACTGGCAGGGAGACAGAAACCAGTCACATTTCCCAGACTCTGGTGACATTCTCACATTACTGAGTCATCATCATCAGCAGCAGCCGCTCACAGCGTGTCCTGATTCACAGGGCGCCGAGCAGAACAGCGAGAGAAGACAGACACATGTACGTACAGTCTCATGTCTATAGAACTCACACATACTGCACATGCACGGCCTGAGCAGAGACGTAGCACAACCACACACACACACACACACACACACACACACACACACACACACACACAGGGAGGCTGACAGCGATTAGGTGTTGGAAGTAAACAGAGGAGGGGAAGAGAATGACAAATGAATGGTTACATTAGAGGAAATAATACTCTGGTGTGTGCAGCATGGCAGGCTTGTGTTTGACATACTGTATTTTCTCTGGGTTTCGCACCAACAATTCATTTGAGCACCTGATACGACCTAATCCTTTCCATTTTAATCATACTAGTGTTTCTGTCAGGGGATGAGTGTGTGAGTGTGTTTGTGGGTGTGTGTGTGAGTGTGGGTGTGTGTGTGCGTGTGTGTATGTGTGTGTGTGCTGAGGGAAAACGCATGTGTGCATGCATGAGTGCCTGTTGGCATGGCGGCATAGTGGGATGCTGTGTGGTGATTGTTTCAACTGTCATTGACTTAACATTTAATTTGAAGAATCAAAGGAGCTTTAATTAAAGGACTAGTTTGTCATTTTTAGAAATAAAGTTTTAGGTTTTGTGCTGATATGTAATTTTTTCCATCAATAGAAAAAAATCTAACCAATGAAATATTGTTTCTTTTTAATCAGCAAATTAATTCCTTGATTAATTACTTATTTAGTTCATGTCATAAAATAATGATGAAATTGTCCTAATAATTCCCTAATTAAAATGACAAATTAAAAATAGTGTGGCTAATTAACTTTCTGTCCATGGACTAATCTAAAATTCTAATAAAACTAATTGTTTTAAGCTCTATCGCTGCAATGTTTTGATATATATCTGACCAGTGGTGACATTTAGATAAAAAAATACAGGCAATAAGGCCGATAGTACAAGTGTAAAAAAATATGACAATGTTTTTATTATGGTAAATATAGACAGTAAAATGACACTCAATAAAGCATATACCCTGCTAAGGCCCAACAGGCCCCCTAAATTCAATCAAGATCCACAAATTATTCTCTGAGACAATAGTGAAAATGTTGAAAAACACATCTCGAAATGTTTAAGAAAGTGAAAAAAAAATCCTGGATTCATCCCATGATCCAGATCCAAACTAAAATTGTATGGGTTTTTTCCCTGACCCATTCCACATCCAACCACCAAGTTTAGTGGAAATCCATCCTGTAGTTTTTGTGTGATCGTGCTCACAAACAAACAAACAAACACACCAACAGACAGGGGTGAAAACCTATCCTTCTTGTTGGAGGGAATGAAGACACAATATTGTGTTGTGTCATGTTTGTTTCCACGGCTACATGACGGGAGGTTGCACTCAGGTTAACAACCACTCACATGTGATACAGACTCTTTAGTTTTTCTGTCTTTTCAAAACGCTGCTTTGTGTGTTTTTGCCTAAAAAGCATTTTCCAGGTGGGCTGAAAAAACATCCAAAATAGCATTTAGACTATATTACGCTGAACGCCTACATTTATACCAATGCAAATGAGTTTGTGTTGTCCTCCTCACAGATCTCATTATAAAGCCAAAGAGGCTGATTATTCACATCATTACTCCAGTGGCACCTAGCAACCACCTCACCGCAGACAAGGCTTTTTCTGGTGTGTGATGTGGGCCTGTATGTAAAGATGTCACATTTGGTCGTCTAAATGTATTTTTTTTGGTGAGTGGGCTGAAGCTAAGCAAGCAGCATCCTCACCCACACACCTCCTCCTGTCTGACACAGTAATTTGATTGTGGACAGAGCAGGAAGGGGCGCAGAGAGAGAGAGCGAGAGAGAGAGAGAGAGAGAGAGAGAGAGAGAGAGAGAGAGAGCGAGCGCGAGCGCGAGAACAAGCGCGAGAGCGAGAACGAGAGCGAGAGCGAGAGAGAGAGAGAGAGAGAGATATGTTATTGATGGGTTCCGATTCAACATGGAAAAGGAACAAAGTGAGACAGAAGACGGATGGAGGGGAGCTTGACCTTTGGATGAGGGTCCTATCGGCTCTTTCTATTGTTTTTTTTTTCATCTTGCTGTTTGTGTGTACACATGTTTTAAGTTGGATGGATGGTGAAGCGGGTTTCCCTCTTTGTCTAAAACTCCTTTGTCCATTTGTTCCCACCTCCATCTGCCTCCTGTCAGCCGCAGCTGTGCCGCTCTTTCTTCACCTTTTACTCCGTCTCTCCCACTGTTCTCCTTCATCCTTCTTTCAGTCCCTTTCTGACATGTTTGGAAACAACCTGCACAGCTTGGATGACACTTTAGTCCTGTCCTGTGTTTTCCTGTGTTTTTCTCTCTTTTGTTGCAGTTTTGCTTTACAGTGGCACTGACAGCCGCTGACTGATTCCCTGTAAATTATTCATCTGTCATTGACTTTTCAAAAGCACAGAGGTGGAACCCCAACACTCATGGCCCTTGCTCCTGCTCCCATGTGAAACTTGGCACTCGACAACCATGTCGGCAGCACTTATTCTCACTGACCTCTACAAAATATATAGCATTTATTATAGTGGTATAGTGCTCATATATATATACTGCATTTGAACACCGTGTTTTACACTGTATACACGAACAAATCACTTAGGAAATCATCTTGGAAACAGACAAACATCTTTACCTTTTAGTTGTTTCCATTTGTGCACATCCTCTTCAACAAACATTACAGGCACACAGCAGTAAATAAAAAGTACCCATGACTCACATCTCTTGGAGTGCACTTATTACTAGTATAGCTAGACTGATGCTCTTTAATCCGTCTAATCGTTGTGAATCTAGAAATAGAAACATACAAATGCAAGTTTAGCTGCTTATTTAGATGTTTCTCCCAGGGTTGGCTCCATTGTACAAACAATATGATTTAAGAGGCACCAATAATGTGAGCCAGCAGTTGTCTACTAGAGACTGACCGATGTGGATTTTTGCAGGCCAAGGCCGATACTGGTGTATCAACCAATATACTATATACATGTAATAAATACGGCAATGTTACTTAAGATGTAGCTTATTTTTTAAATAAAATGTAAACTCATCTGCACTGTTTCTTTGTTAAAAATTTTAAGTTTTCATATTGCTGCATATCAGCAAACATAAAGGCAGATACCCATATGTCTGTCAAGGTCTAATATATGGCCAGCCGATAAATCAGCAGGCTCTATCTAGTCGTGTATTTCAGACGGTAGTTATATGTCTTGTTTAAAAGTTTTTTGCTTCAAACTGGAAGGCTGTGTGTTTTGATATTGTCACTTCGCTGTCTGACCTTCTGCACACTTTCTTCTCTAATTTTTCCTTTATCCATTTCCTTCTTGCATCCCTTCCATCCCTCTGTCCCTTCAGCTGGTTTCTCTGTCACACAGTTTCTGTCCCTGTTCATCACCTCCCCCCCTGCTCTCACTATCTTGCTCCCTGTAGACCTAATCCACCTGTGCGGACTGTTAGCTGGATAAAGCCGTCTCCCATCCTTTCTCTTTATGGCAGGATTTACAGCTGTACCCCTTCATATCCTCCTTTTAGCACTATTACGATATAGCTGCCATTGCTACAGAGCAGTGCCCTTTGGAGAGAATAAAATTCAGTGGCACAACAGAGGGAAGTCCCAGCCGGTCTGTAAAACAAACTAACCACAGTTTGAAAGAGTTAAATATGATGTAGAAGAGTGTAATATTTTTATGTAAAGCTTCAAAAGATTTGCCTGCATTGAACTGAAAGTAAAAATAGAAAGGTCAGGGCGGATCACTGTGGAAACGGGGACATTTTAATTCTTAACTGGCTTTTTGACACACTGTTAAACATTTATGTTTTCACGAGCTGTCAAATGAACACCTCCATTTATCTTAGAATATTCTGAGGAAAAGTTTGTGGCAAATAGAGAACAGAATTTGTGGCCTTGGAACTTCACTTGGCTCTTTTGTGACTTTCTCATCCTCTGCGTTAAAACACTCCCATTAAAACCTTCAAAAGCTTATGAAGTATAAGGTATAAACTCCTCCTTTGTTTCTCAAAAACAGACTCAGACGGCCTCTGGTTAATTGTCCCACCTACAGCTGATTCCCTGAGCTTTTCTCTGAGAATCATTCTGTCTCCGTCACTGTCTCCCCAAATGCGATTGTTCTCATTTTCATTCTGAAAATAAATGTCTGGGCTCTTCATGTTTCCTCTGTGTCCTCTTGTCCTTGGTGTCAGTTAGCTGTCGTATGCATTACAGCACTTGAGAGCATAATTCCCACAGTATAATCCCCTGTGTGTCATTTGGTTCCCGCAGTGCAGTGTCTCTGAGCGGGACGGGATGAAAAAAAGGTGATGTCAGGCAGATTTCCCAAACTTGAGAGGAACGGCACATATGTGGCTTTATTTTAATGTATGTGTGATTGTGTGAGGCAGTAAATGAAAATAGTGAGTGAGAGAACGAGGGATGACTTTCACAAACTGACTTATTGATTTCCCATTTGAAAGCGGGGGATGAGGTTTCGTACGGGGGGAGAGATTGGGAGGTGGAGTCGTCAAGAGGGAAAAGGAGAAATGAGGTGGAAAGGAAAGACAAAAAGAGAAGGGGGTGGGTCCGAGATCGACAGCAGAATAAAAGTGATGATGATTTGAAACATTGCGAGCAGTGCACACATGTCGAAGGAGAGAGGAGAAACAGTGAGAGGGCTGGTGGAGGAAAGTGTCGTGGCTTGACCTTACGACCCTCCCCCCCGCTGCTTTAAGTCGGGGCCACACAGATGCTGGAAGCACAACTCCAGCCCAGGAAATGATTGTGATTGATTGATAGGGGAAGATTAGGGTCATATCCTGTACAGAGGACGGCAGGACTGAATCACTTTGTCTCTCTTTTTCTCTCTTTCATCTCTTCCTCTGGCTCTACGAGTCCCCCGTCCCCCACCATCAACTCAGCCTCTTTCTCGCTCTCTGTTTGTCTCTGTTCTGTTCTGATCTGACCTTTTCTCCCCCATTACCGATGCTGATACACAACCTCAGGGTATCTACTGATTCTGAACAGCACTCCAGTACCAGCTTTCCCCCCCCCCCCTAATCATCAGCTCTATTTCACGAGTTTTAGCTCATATTTTAGCTGTTCGTCCTACAACTTTACTCTTTTTGTCCACTATTACCATTTTCTTGGGATTGTGAGCTCTAAAACCTGACTGTACACTATAGTCAGCACCAAATATCAGACATGATACATCAGCTAAAGAATGAGTTGAGACCAAAATTGGAGCTGAAAGAAAGAGATTACAGGACTTAAATTTGCCTCCAGATGAATGAATGATACTTTAATGTGGCTCCATAACTACTGGCCTTGATTTGTATGCTTTTAATAATGTTATAAACAGAGACATCATCATATTCCTATCGAACTCAAACAGTTCACGGCTCCTGTTTGAATCCACTCAACATAAATACATGCTTCTACATCTTTTGACCAAACCCCTCAGACCAAAACCGACTGAACAATTTTTTTAAGTCTGTTAATAATAGGTTATAGGTTTTATAGGTTACATATGTGCTTCTTTATCAATCTCTCTGATATACTGGGCTGATATACCTCCAGCAAGTCCCAACAGTCCACTTCAGCTGCACCGAATTTCCCACACTCATAGATATCAGATCCCTAAACATGCTTTATATTTTCCATCAAGATTCTTGAATTATTCCCTTGAAAACCGTTGAAAGTATTGAAAAACTCCCTACACCGCAATGTTAAAGAAAGCGATTGATCCGGATCAGCGACAAAATTTACTGGGTTCTTCCCTGACCCAACGGCATCCTTTGACCAAATTTCGTGTAAATCCGTCTAACAGATTTTGCGTGATGCTGCTAACTAAAAGACAAACAAACGCAAATGAAACCATATCGGCGGAGTTGAAAACACAATACTCCACTGTGGCTCTCGACACTGAACAAACAACAAAATGAAGGACGAATCTAAAACACGACAGGGAGATAAGTCAATTCACATGCAACATATAAATAGTGAATAAACAGCAGACGGCAGATGAGACGTCGAACTGAAACCAGTCCAACTAATTTTGTGAATCTGTGTCGAAAACTGGTCCAACAGTTTGAATTGGGGCGTCCCAATGCTTTTCCACTGCCTGTCTGGATTTCTTTAGCTCTCTTGCTCTCTCTCTCTCTCTCTCTCTTTGTGTGTGTCTTTTGCTCTTGAAGCTGTATAAACCGTATCTGTGCTATAAACCATAGCACAGTGCAGCAGCAGAGGAAGATTGCAGGTGGAGCGCATGATGCTTTTATAAGCCTTCGCTTGTGAAAACTTGAATCCATTTATTTTTCGACATGTGTGAATGTGATTCGGGCACACATGTGGCGTCTGTGTGTGTCTGTGTGTGTGTATCATTGTGTTCCTGTGTGTTCTTGGGGCTCAGTGTAATCACAGCTCTAATCTGCTAGTCTGCTAGGAGTCTGTGTGTGGGTGACATTAAAGTTCTCATTAGCACTGTAACTTAGCACCAGTGTCACTGTGAAGACACCAACGACACATCCACTGCAGCAAAATGTACCCACCATGTCTGTGTCTATATGTGTTGGTGACAGAAAGGGGGGAAAAGCTTCTTGAGTTAACGGCACAAACGATTTCTTGCACCGTTCTCCTCATTTTGTCTAAGTTGCTGTTGGCTTCATTACTCGTGTTGACAAGAATCAGATAAAGCGGTACATGAGTTCTTCGTTTAACAGCATGCAATATTTAAAAAAGTGAACGATGATGAGTGATTTGCGAGATGTGATAAATCACGTCGTTCATTAAATAACTTCACAGCTCTGTTTATAGACGCACTGTTTGATGTAGCTTCTGCTGGAGTAAGGAAGAAGAGGAGGTGGAAAGAAAAATAGTTAGGAAGAGGGAAGAAACGGGTTTCTATAGTAACAGGAAACGGGCTTGAATTGAGTGAAGGATGTGGTGTTGACCAGTTTGAACCACAGTAAATGAGTTACTGTAAAATACAAGGTCTACCGCTGCTATTGTGAAACCGAGATGCTGCCCGTGGGGCTGTTTCCTTCCTCTTTTCACTCGTCACCCAGCATCCTATTTCTACCCCCCATCCTCTGACCCACCTCTGGGTGCTGTTTGAATAAGCCAGGCCACGAGTGCTCTGCACCAAGTTACTCTGATTTGTTTGCAGCGAGCATATTAAGTAAAGAAGAACCAGAGCGAGGGAGTGAAATGGGTCAGAGGAGCATACGGGCGTCTGCACTCTGGTTCTGTCTGATTTCTCACATCCCAGCTAATCGGCCTCTAACACTTGGCTTCCTCGCTTTCTCTAGCATGCTAACACACAAGCATGCTGCCCACATAGGTTTTGTTTCCTGCTAAAGAGGATGATGCTAACAAGCCAATACAGAGCTAATCATCTCTGTTGTGTCCAGGAATTATCTCCTGTGGAGGATGTGGTGCTTTAAAGGTCCAGTGTCTGAGACTTAGGTGAAAGGGATCTATTGGCAGAATCTTTCTATAAATGTGTGTAATAATCTCATTTGTATGAATTGTTGTTTTCTTTATCCTAGAATGGGCCCTTTATATATACAAACTAAACACCTTTTGAGTTTTTATGGGAACTGAAGGTTGCCACAGCTTCTCCTTCATGTTTGGAAGGGGAGGGTGAGGTGAGGGGTATTCAGCTGCAGCATGCAATTTCACCACTAGATCTCGCTAAATTCTACCCACTGTACCTTTAAGGAAGTCCAGTGTGGTCTTAATGTTGCGTAAGAGTGTCACACTAGATGATTGATTCATGGCAGGTCTGGATGTAACATTACTATGCTAATGTGCAGAGGTGGTTTCCCTCATAGGAAGTTGCTTTGATTTGAAACAAAATACATTTTGTGTTTTTTCCTGAATGGATGCTTTTTTTTCTCACGAAAGAAAGGTTTAGAGAAAAAGGCAGCAAAAAAAGTGAAAGGAAGAAAAACAGTGGAGGGAGTGAAGTGATAGCAGATCCATCAGACTTGTCTCTTGTGTCCTTGATGACGCAGATCTGCAGATTTTCTGCAGCGGGAACAACCAAGAGGGAGGAAGAGAGAGACAGAGGGAGTGAGAAAAAAAAGAGAAAAGGCTTAGCCTGCATTTCGAGGGTCAGGGGCTGAGACAAACACTGAAGCTCAGGGAATGAACATTTGGCACCTGCAGCGGGACTTGGCTGCGACTGTGGTTCACTTGTGTTTTCAGGAAGAAATGGGGTCTCTGATTTGCATTATGCAGCATCCTAGATACAACAGTAGCTCCACTGCAAAGTACAAAGTTGACACAAATCCTCTGTTTAGTCAGTAGCTGGGCTTGACTCTGTGTTGGTGCTGAAATGGATCTGGCCTTTGGGCTGAGACCACATCATTTGTGTTGCTGATGGTGTGTATTTATTTGAGCTGATGTGTGTGTTTGTACTTGTTTCTTCTTGAGGACCATTTGAAGCATAGACCTTACAGAGTAAGGACATTTTAGCTTTCAAAAAAAACTTTTTAAAGGAAATTATGTCAATGAATGTCCTCATGATGGGGACCAAAGCCTAACATATTTTCTGAGCTCCTGGTTAAGGATAGTGGTGATGTTTGAATTGTGTTTAGGTTAACGTTAAAGTTAGCCATGAGTTGGTCATGGTTCAGTTTAGGGTTAAGGTTTTGGTTAGGCCTGTTCACAATGAATGGAAGTAATATCTTAAGATCGGCTTGAGGAAATGTCTTCAAATTTGGTACAAACATTCACTTGAACTCAAACATGAACTGAAGGCCATTGAGGTCAAAGGTCAAGGTCACAATGACCTCATGTTACTGTGTTCCAGTTGTCAAAAGGTAAAGGTTACAGTGACCTTTATATGAAAAAAAAGTGTCGAAATATGTATACAGAAACTTCACTGGTTGGCGGAGGCATACAACCGCAGTGCAGTCATTCTCGTTTTTATTTGATAAATGTGGGCACGCCTACTGATACACAATATGAACCCAATATGTTTTTACGTCTGTAATAATTTAAACAGATGCTGGGGCTGGAGGGCAAGTTATGTCATCGGTATGTGACTGCACATCACGCAACACCGGTAACACCAACTATCGCGGCCACACCAGCGGAGGACTTCATGTTCGTCAGTTGCCATCTGGCATTAAAACGCGTCTCCACATGTGTCTCCAGTGACCACTCGGGATGTGATCTCACTTCCCTACTCTAAAATAAACATGTACATCATTGCTGTTCATGAGGAGCAAATTATGTTGTTTTTAGCCAGTAGACGATATAGATGTGAGATGGGTGAAACAGCGAGAGAGAGAGAGAGAGAGAGAGAGAGAGAGAGAGAGAGAGAGAGAGAGAGAGAGCAGCTGAGCAAATCAATGCTGTGTGCAGCTCTACTATGAAATAACATTTTACTCATCCAAAATAGTAAAATAGAAAATAGAGAATCAATATGTGGCGGTCAATGTTAATTCTCTTGGCTGCGGCCACAAATAAATCAATGAATGGGAAACACTGAAGAGAGTAAAAATACTTTGGGTTCATTATGAAACTGTCGCAGGTTAGAGGACACCAGCGGATCAGGCGGCGCTCCGCTGTGGCTCAGGAGTGTTCATACTACTTAAAGAATCAGGCCACATGCTTCCCAGACCACTGATTGTACTCTGAGTAATCCTCGGTGCATCTTGGGTGCATTCACACCTGCATTCTACTCGTGATTGGATTACTCAGGAGGGATGTTCATACCAGGGCTGAACAGGGGCCTTAGTCATGCAGCGTTAGCTTGATGGCAACTGGTGGTTTATTACTGTGCTCACCTGCTAAGTGGTGCTCTTGTTACAGCAGCATTTCACCACTTCAGCCTGTCACTGGAACGTGCAGACGCTCCGTAATCACAGCACAGTTTCCAACATTTGTAATAACTGAACGTAGAAAATTTGAAAAACGCAACAGAAAACAATTCGGTATTACATACAGGACCTCTTTAATGTTATGTATTCACCAACCGTATGATGAGTGGATGATTCTGCATGTTTCAGTTTTAATCTTATCATCAGGACCAGCATCAGTGATACCCACACTTTTATTCTTAAAAGCAGCTAATGTCCTGTCATGTAAAGGGAGAAAAATGTGTCATGATTTATGAGCTAAATGCATTATTAACTTCTTAATATATTTTAATGACCGCTTGCCACCAATTTGCCAATCAGGAGACTTTTTTTCTTACCATTCTCTAGGAATTACTCAATCACATGCATCTTTATGCACAAGAAAGTATTTTTTAAATCACAGAAACAACAGAGTTGCAAAGATTGCCGAACGAAGAAAAGTGTTACAGATTATTTTTCCGTGTGTATTAATACTCAAGGGATTGATCTACCCAACATGAAATAATTTCACTGTATTATTGTTTATTGACACAGGCAGTATTCTTTACATAATATTTGCATCTCTTTTATTGTTTTGTGATGTTCTTCATACTATTTAATTATTTATTTACCCACACTGCAAATCCGTGTGGTCCAGTCTCTTCACACTCCTGATCTCACATTTTGATTTTACTAACAAACAATGGGCCAAGTGCATAGAGATTGTTGGCATGGCACTTAAGGTAGATGTTTGTGTGTGTGTGTGTGTGTGTGTGTGTGTGTGTGTGTGTGTGTGTGTGTGTGTGTGTGTCGGATGATAGGGGTTTGGAATGGTGGGATTACATAGGAATCAATGATGGGCCAGAAAGTGTCGTAGTGAGGATCCCATGCAGAGAGTGAGACACAGGTTGGAGAAATATCTCAATAAGATTTTTCTGACAATAAGGTCGTCTAGTAATAAGAAGGTCGGTGGTTCGATCCCAGTCTTCCCCATCCTGCATGTTGAAGTGTCTTTGGGCAAGATACTGAACCTCAAAACTGCCCCTTCTCAAAAAGAAAATGCTGCACACAGATGCTTCACCGGTCTCACTGGGCTCCTCCATGCGAAACTGAGTGAGGTGTGCAGTCACAACAGGGATTTTTTGAAAAACAGCAGACAGGTGGCGCACTCCTCACTGACAGCAGAAGTGTTCAGAGGTCCCAGCTGAAAGATCCATCAGTATTTAGTGTTTGAAGGCCCTGCGTGGTGCATTCAATCAGCAGCTTCCTCTCTGCCGCAGCTGCTGATATGGCTCTTTTTATTCGTCGCGTCCTCACAAGGTTAATTATAACTTCATTATGTGACTTGTTTTCACTCGGCAACCACATCGACTTTGAACGTAGTGAAGTAAAAATACTTCACTACGTTCAAAGTCGTACTACGTACTAATAAGTTAAGAGAGTGAAATTACTCATCTTGAAAGCATCTTCAAAAGCAAGTACAGGCACTCACTAAAAAACGACTTTGTTGAAGTAATGATAGTAACCTCATTACTTCCACTCCTGCTTGCTATTCACAGAAAATGTTAAATAAAGCAAGACAATGGATTTGTTTCTGAAGCTATAGGCTATAATACTTCAAGTGTGCACAGACTTTATTAAACGTGTCCTCTCTCTCTGCCTTTTTAAATTTTAACCAGCCATCTTTAGACTGATGCAGTCAGAGTGGTGCTATAAATGGACCGCGGAAAACTTTTTCTTAATTAATAAAGGTCAATGCATCCGGGATGGAACACTTAATCCTGCAATACAAGGGCATTTGGCTGAACACTCACTTTCAGTATGTTTCATATCAGGTTCGTCAAAATATCTAATGTGGAAAAGGAAGTCTTTTTAAATGGTCTGTCAGGACCTTTAACAAATCTGTCCTTCCTGGTGGGTTAGGGCGATATATCGAATATACTCGATGTATCGCGGCTTGTTCCACCTGCGATGTATAAAATGACTATATCGCAACCATCGAGTATAAATTGTCACGTGAATGTTTAAAGCAGCAGGAGATTCTCTTTGAGTTTTGCTTCACTCTTCTCATCCCCCTCTCACAACAGACTGCTCACTCCACCGCCCTTCCCGAAAAACTCTCCTGCACGCATGCGTATTTTTGTATCAGGGATGAGCGATGAGCGAACGAAAGTGAAGAGTCCCAGCGAGTTTAGTCAGGGACAGTCGGAAATGCTAACGTCCGCTAGTTTAGCCACTTCATGTGGACTTTTATGAATTTAACATTTTTACAGTGATTTAGAGGAGATTTCAAAATATCGATATAAATATATGGTGTATTGCAATATAGCCTTAAAATATTGCGATCTTTTTTTAGGCCATATTGCCAAGCCCTGCTTCCAAGGAATAAAGGATTTTATTCTTGTTCCTCCACCACTGTAGTAATACAAGCATGTGACGCATGTTCTTAGTATGCGTGCAAAAGGTAAACATAGACATATTCTAGCCAGATACCAGCATCGGAAATGGCTCTGATATTGGATTGGGCATCAGCGAGTAGTGAATGTATGGACTGATCCGAAACCATGTCATTAAAGTATTTAAGTTTCACCCAAATAAAACTGCAATTCTCTTTTCCTGGAAATCCCTTCTTCTTGGCCGCTCCAAAACAGCGGTTACGCTTTAATGCCACTTGCAAACACTGTTTGAGGAGCGGCCAAGAATAAGTAGTTTCCAGTCATGTAGAATTAGCCAGAGCAAATGAAAATGTAAGGAAAATGGCGATATTCCAAACTGGAAAGTCCCACAAGTAAAACAGTGACATGGACTGTATGTAAGACTTTAGTTGTGAGGGGGGGCACTAGTGTTGCCAATTAAAACACAGGCAATCTCATAATGCGCTTGAACAACAATTGCACGAAGGTTTGTAGCATACAGTTGTTAAAATACAATATATAATATGTTATTTTTCTAAATGCACTAGTGTCGTTTCTCGGAATCGGCTGATACGCAAAGTTCAGGTATTGGAATTACTATCAGGAAGTTTAAAAAGGTATCAAAACATCGCTAGCAAACTTTACTAGTTTTACTTTGTGTGACACAGCCCAATCTAATCAACTATTGACAAGTAAAACCAAGATGGGGAATTTAGTTATTTAGTATTGATTATTTACAGGATATACCTACATGTAGGAGATACCTGACAACAAACAGGGTTTGAACACATTGTTGACGAAACTGTTACAGGAACTTTATTCTTGTGATTCATGACATGCTTTTACCTCGTATGACACTAGAGGTCAAACCGACTGATAATATATCAGTCAGGGACATTTGTAAAGCTGTTGATACAATAATGCATATTGATATTTTATGGCCAAGACACATGGTCAATAATAAATTCAGCCATTCTCTGTGTTCAACAATAGCCTGTCTGTGTGGACATATTGGAGGCTCAATTTATGAAGCCTATGTGTTTAGCATAAATAAAGCTTTCATGTGCGTAAACCCGGTCCTGAGAATATTTCACCACCATAATAATTAATATTGCAACCTTTATTATTAGATTAAAGGTCACACTGTTGCAGTGTATGCAGAGATTTTATGTGATGATGGATAGATGATATTGGAGCAGCTGCACAGCTGTGCATGTCACACCTGCAGTGACTGTAAGTTTTCCGCCTTAGCTGTCAGAGGTTGGCCCATCTAGGTGTCTGTGTGTGTGTGTGTGTGTGTGTGTGTGTTGCTTCCCACTCACAATCACAGCGAGAGAGAGGGAGTCAGTGTCAGATGCACACCTGTTTATGTTTTGTCCTGTGTCAGTGTGGCCTCTCTGAAGCCCGACGTTATCAACCTCTGGTGATGAAAGGTAGATTTTGTCCTCTCCAGGTGTCTCTGGTCGAGCGAGGGGGTGGGGGGTGGGGGAGAACTATGAGATGCTCTCCTTGGACCTGGCTGGATATTTCTGGTTAGCAAATTAGCAAATCTCCCCTTAGTTTCATCTCTAGTCACAGATTTGAAATCTTAAGACTCTTCAGCTTCTTCATAATCTCTCTCAGGAATAAGAGCCAGAGACAGTTACAGTGATAATAAAGCACCTAGTGGCTGAAGGTTGTATAATATTGTCTAAATTGGCCACAAAGCATCTATTTCACTCTTATAATTTAACAATGGCTGTCTCATATGTGGAACATACACTCAGCTGCCACTTTATAAGGAACACCAACCTAAAAATAACACTGTATAACAGTTCTTTAATCCTACATCCAGTTGGAGAGACGTTGATTTAACTTGCGACAGTTTGTTTTCAGGCTGTAGTTTGTGAAGCTGTTGAACTTCAATGTGCAATAGTGAGTGGTGTTAAACATTTAGTTTGATCTCACTTAATATTTGTACAAAATAATAGTCTCCGATATTAAATTATGTGACTTAAAAAGCCTTAATTTACTTATGAACAAACGAAACTAGATTCTGACCAAACCAGCTGATATGAGGTTTTCACGGATAAAGCAGTGCTGGCATTTATGTTTGCAGATATGCACCAATAAATATAATGTCAATGCAGAAATGATGTTTAGTTATTCTAACATTTTACATAAAAACATATTATTTTAGTTTCTGTATTTGTCAAAAATCAAATCTGTCTAAAGGGTTCATTGCCCTTGAGGCGATGTATTGGTATTGGAAATGTTTCATGTATCACCATTGGCTCCCAAAAATATATAATGCTCGGGCTCTGATAAAAACTGACTTAAAATAAGTCTTCATATACAAGTTGTATTTAATATTCATGGACATAATATGAAATACTACCTAATGGTGGCAGAAATATCCTAGAGTAAGCAATGATATATATAAAAAAACATGATAAATAAAGAAATACAATACAAGCAACAGGACATAAAAACATACATAATATATGCAGTTGATTTAAACTTTCAAATGAATCCCTGATAGAAGAAATGGAGGAAATGACCATGTCTTGTTCTGTCGGTGCATTTTTAATGAACAATCATAGTCAGTGCTAATCTAATCGACAAACACATTGTGTTTCCTGCCTGGTTCAGCAGGTGCTTTCAATGTGGTGCTTTCAAAGCAGCAGCAGTTGAACACGTTCGATTTATTTCAGCAGTTTTACTAAACCCGACTCTGATGCAGCTGCACAGAGTGAAGAGCACAAGGTGAAGCCGCTATCAACGAGATAAAATTTTAAAGAGAAACACTGAATTACATTAGCAATGTTAATGGTCCTTGGGCTGAATCAATCACTTCAAAACAGGCCACAGCACCAACACACTGTTTCCCCTTCCTGTCCTGAAAGGCTTCATCCTCTCCTACGTCTTCATCCTCATCTGTATCCTGAGAAAACCTCTGTGTGTTTCTTCTGCAGCACGTTGCATCTGTGTGTGATGATGAAAACAAGTTGGCACAAACACAATACTCGCTCTCGCCGCTGCCTTTCAGGACACAGAGTTTATATTAGGTGACAGAGCCCGTTCTGAATATTTCAATGAAACTGCCTTGCTACTGGCCGATCATTCTTGAAATGACAACGCTGTAAAGACGAAAAGGCCAATATGTCACTGTGTAGTACCTGAACATTATGTTTGTGAATCGTGTGGAGCTGTGACTACACTACTTTTTATTTTTTCATTTTATATTGAATTGGTCTTAAACAAAGCCTCTTTCTAATTCGTGATGGCCTTTTTTAACATGGTAGATGTTTTAACATGGCCTTTAATCCACTGTTTAATTCAGATCACTTGATCTTTAGACACTGTTCATCATAATTCATAATTCATAATTCATCATAAAAAAAAACTGATATACAGATTGATAAAAACAGAAACTATGAATAATATATGAATATAGGAAATTGAAGTATTTAGGCCTATTTGAAGACTCTTGGCTGTAAGCTGACTGCATTAACAAAAATGTTCTTAATGCAAATGGTGCGGTTCACCTCAGGGTCCTGGTTTGAGAAATTGAAAATATGGTCAACCTAAGCAGCTGAATGAAAAAGGAGCCTTGCAGTTGAATGGTTCTCTCATCCAGTCCAGATGCAGTTTGAATCCATGACTGTCCAGAACCATATAATACAATTAGTGAAGACTTTGAATTGGTTGAAGGATTTACAAATACAGTTAATTTGACTTGTTGAGCTTTGTGTCTCTTCTGTGTGTCTCTTGTGTGTAAAGTTTACTGAGAGAAACAGAGTCATATTTCTTGTTTGTGCTCAAATGTTGGACAAGTAAAAGTAATAAAACACAAAGCTGCGTCCATGACAGGAGACAATGGTTCAAATATGGATGTGGCTGCAGAGAAGCTACGGATTCTAAAAGCAGAGATGCTCCACACACACAATCTCACCTCCTGTTCCTGCTGATGCTACATAATCAGCAGAAATGTGTTTTTGCAGAAAATTATGTCACAATGTCATTGACCTTTGACCTTTTGGATATTAAGTAGAACAACTTCCTAACTATAACCTAGTAGACGTTTATCCTAGTAAATATTTTTCATAAATTGCTCTTTAGTTTTGATTTACACAAAAATATGTTTTGAGAGCGAAGTCTAGTGACCTTGACCTTTAACCACCAAAATCGAATCAGTCCACCCTTGATTCAAAGTGGAAGTTTGTGCTGAATTAAAAACAAAAAATTCCAGAGATATCATGCTCATGAGAACGGGACCGAGGGACAGATAGCTTGAAACCGTCATGCTTCTGGCTGTTGCCTCTGCAGGAGCATAAAAGTATTAGGACTAAGCCTGTCTCTAATAATAAGTCGGTTTCAAATGAAGGCGCTGCTTTCTCTCGGTGTTTGAGGAAAGAGAAGCAGGAGTGTTGTCACCTGATATAAAAACTCTGTGCCCTGAGAGGTAGCAGAGAGTGTTAGTCGTTGCCTGGTCTTCCCTGTAGAGCTCAGCATCACACATCGACGCAGCGAGACGTTGAGGGAACGCACAGACATGGAGGTTTTCTGAGGACTAGAGATGGAGGAGGATGCTGATGAGACTTTTACACCACCTGAGAAATGAAGGTGATATTTTAGAGTAAGCTTTGAACATAGATAACAGCCATTAACCACAGAGGGAGACTCTCTGTGTAAACATATGTAACAACAGGAGCTGATCAGTGATCTGCTTCACGCCGGATGATGCTAATGGCATGAAAACATTTTCATCAGTATCTGCCCTCAAATAACTGAAACAATTCCATTACCAGAATGAAAACTGAATGTGCTGAAGAAATAAATTTGATAATAAAACTGTGCAAACTATTTAGCAAATTTACTTCGCCCTTAAACCAACCAGCAAGAAATGAAAGTACAAAGCTGTAATTCGTGCACTTCTCTTGTGGTGACTACCTTCCTTTGTGGTCACGAGAAAAATACGTTTTCTGGCTACATGTGTTAACCTGATTGCTCTTACGCGTCTGTGTGGCTAATAAGTGCTTTCCTTTGTGAGAGCCGTGGCAGGAGGTAGCCGACCACTGTTCAGGCCGCCCCATCTCCCCTCGCTGTGCGCTCCCTGCTGGCTCAGCTGGTCTGGAAACCCACCTTAATATAGATCAGGCACCTGGGAGAGCAGCATGTGGCCCTGGCCCCCCTGGCCTGTTCCAGAGCCTTTATTGATAGGCACTGAGCCAGGCTGCCAATATCACAGCGGCACATGGACCTAGTGGCTGTCCTTTAGTGTGTGTGTGTGTGGGTGTGCGTCCTTTGTGTGCTGTATAGTGTGCGTCTGGATTGCGACTCTTCAAGCTTATTGCATATTTTAGTTTTCTTCCCTTTTTGTTTCATTCTTAAGAAAATTGCTTTTGCACGTCCAAACACATGCACTCACGCACATTTACACTTGCGCATGTGAATCTAACGTTGGATTGCGAAGAAGGTGATCGTATAGTGTTTTCAATGACAGAGAGTGTATTTTATTGAATTTACTTTGCTCTGTCTCCATTAGTTCCCCTGCCCCCGATTTTTAAAAGTAAAGATTTCCTCCATCTTCATAATGACACCGGTGTCAAATCAATATCTCAGCAAATGAGAGTTGGGAATTCACATGTGCAAATTGCAGCCAAAGCCCATTTTACAGAGGTGAGGCTTCATCTATGCAGCGCATGAGAACATGAAACACTCATGAAAAATGGGGGTAAAGAGGATAATAAGAAACAGAGAGGAAAGTGTAGGAGGAAGCAGACAGAATAGAAGGAGAATGAAGAGGTGGTTAATAATTCATTAGTTAATTAGAAACTGTGCTACGTTCCGGGCGAGTCGGCCGTACCTCTAGGCTCCTGGGTGTCACTGTGGCCGGCGGAGTCATCACTTACTGTACCGGCCTACAACAAATACAGTAGCAGGGACCAGAGCAGACAAAAACGAGAGAGTATTGTGAAGCACAACAGCTTCATGCTGGTTTTATATCCTTGTGGCATGTACCCAGGTACACTTCAATAGAGTGTGGAAGGTAACGTTAACCATTTTCAGGAGGCATGCAGAAGGTTGTTAGAGTCAGTGAAGGACGTATGCACAGAAACCCCTTTAATGTTACTTTATATAGAAATGAACCAATGACACCTGCTCTCCTTTTGCAGGTAGACAGATTTAAACTTTTGGAAAAAGAGGACACTGCTTTTGGATTGGGGTTTAGTGTTTGCAGATGAAATATTCTTTTGATATTAGTATTGTTATCGGTTTATGGCAACAAAATATTAGATCGATGTTGTTAAATTCAGATTTTATGGTAAATGTGCTCAATGTTGTGTATCTTTAGTTTGATACACAATGATTCATAGACCAACCGTAGGAAATATGGTGTAACAAATAACACATATAGATATACATATACATGTAGGCTACATATACATACAGATATTCATATACATACAGGCTTAATATGTAGTTAATTATTCCCAAACATCATCATCATCACATCACACTCTAGGTTACGGGGCATCCCTAATTTACATACATCCAGTATTGAATATACAAAATATGTGGGGGAAAAAAGAATCAAACATCAAAACCCCAAATTAACTATTGTCTTAGAAAACTGTTACATATTTATGAATTGACTCCATAAAGTTGACTATTAAATAGTCTTTGAGGTCAAGGTTCCGGTGCCAGTGTATTCCCAGTGCTCCAAAAGCCCCCTGCACGCTTCACATAAACCTTTTTCACATTACCTGACAGTTTCCTCCGTGTGTGACTCGGCAGAAACAATCGCAGACTGTTGAAAAGAAACGCTTCACAATAAAGTGCGTCCAGGATTTTGCTCCACCACATCACGTATCAGAGCCAAGGTCTTTCTCTGTTGCAACCTCTGGTGATGCTTTGCCTCGGAGAAGGTGATCATAAAAACACAAGCAAACAATGGAAAAACATTTAGACCTTTGAAGACTTTAAAGTAACTTTAATTTGAACTCTTTCAAGGTGCAAAAACAGGTTGAAGTCAGCTCTGCGTTCTTCTTTACGAGGGCAGCATAAACTCATGAACCCTCTGACAGCTCAGAAGTTTTGTCATCACAGAAACATGACATAAATTAAGTGAAACTGTGCTATTTTATGATTATGTTCATTATTAAGGCTTATTTTTACCTATAAGTTTCTATTGTTAGGAAAAGAGAGAAAACAAGTTTATTCATTGTGTGAGTTCAGCTACATATGGGGACCTCACTCTGAAAGAGAACTTTGGATAATAGTAGTACCATGCAGGTATTCTTTTTATTAAGATCACTTGCATTGGTGTGATTACTTTAAGGCAGTGTAGTGCTGAGTTAGATAAACATTGAATCACCCATCTTCCATTTATCTTAGGTCCACACCATAGCTGGATTTACTTTGGTTTCCTCTGTAAGCCTGAATGTGATTTATAGTCACAACAAAACACACACTATATTTAATTATTATTACTTATTATTATTGTACTGATTTATTGTATTTTCCTGTTAGAGGATTATCTTATATGCAGGAATATTGAATATACAGGTGCACTTTAATTTAACCAACGGTCTAGTGAACCGTTGTCCTGTTTTGAGCAAGTGGGCGGCACGCAATGCAAAGCCCAGTCATGCTTTACTCCTGAAACACCCTGTCCTGTTTTGGATTGCTAATGATCCATGCTGCAGCTGTGCTACAGTGGTGCACAGCAAAGCAAGGGTGAGGTAACGTATAATTCATCCCTGATTGCAGAAGGTTCCACTGTTCCTGCAGAATTATGTCTCAGAGTCTCGAGGAGGGAGACAGCGAGGACATGAGGTAGAAGAATAATGAAGGAAAGAAGGGCAGGATTGAGGAAGTCAGTGGGAGGTGCTCGGCCTCCTCGGAGAGAAACCTCAGAAATGCCAGTTACCTTGTGGGGGAAGAAAACTCAGGGAAGGGAGACGGTGAAAACGTGTTTGTAAGAGAACAAGAGAGAGAGCGAGAGGGAGGAAAAGGTGCCAGATTAATAAGTCTGATGACTATTTCAGGCTAACAGAGGTGTTGGGGAAGTTTTTAACAAGCATGTTGTGAGGTGTCACACTGTTCAAAAAAAGAAGCAGATGTGTGCGTGGTGAGTCATAGATGTCACAATGGAGAGAGAGTGTGTGTGTGTAGTGGCATAAAGACACTGTAAACCCTGATAAGCTCTCATGAACTGTTGTGGTCTGTAGATTGTGTTCTTGCAGGGCCGCCCATGAAAAGCTGTCTTGTTTCGAGGGGCTCCCTCCGTGCAGTGGCGTGTTGCATGAACAAAGTTTTCCATAGAGATGAGCAGAGCCCAGAAAGATGCTCACGAGCTGTGATTGATCCTTTCTTGAGCTTATCAACGCAGAGTGGAACAGGAAACTTAATTCTCCAACTCTTGTCTTCTCCCTGCAAGACAAGCGGAAAACACAAAGAGAGCAACGACTGGGGTCTGCATGTTAATTACAAATGTATGAGATAAACCCAAGTGCGTGTGTGTGCGCGTTTGTGTGTGTGTGTATTTTGTAATGACAGATATCATAATATTAGGAGTTATGTGCCAATGCAAGGATTGTTGTAGATCTTACCAGAAAACATTTATGAAAGTTGATAAGATGTCTTTATCTTTCTTTCACACTGATAGAAAATAAATATTTAGAGCTCTCTTGCAGCTAACATCACAAACAGCTTATAAAATGTCTTTTGACAGGATTCTCAGTTCATTCGTTTTCTGAGCTGTGACGGTCACATCACTGCTGCTCATTTCTTTAATCTTCTGCTTCACTTTGCATTGCATTGCATTATTTTTCCATAGACAACATGCTGTAACACAGGGAAATAGACAAAGGGGAACGTTCTCCCACCATCAAAAAGTAATTTAATGTCATAGCATAGCAAGAAATTAAATAGACAAACAATAAAGACTGCTTGGAATTTTATAATAAAAAAAGAAATAATGGAATCCCGCTCTTAATTTGAAAGCCAGAATTGTCTATATGCTATTTGTCTCTAATAGAAAAATCTAGAGTCATTAAATGTTTTCTAGTATGTTCTGTCCTATAACATGACATGAGTTTTTTCCATCTCATTTTTCCACCCAGTAGAGATCATTATAAGATGTACATTAATAAATGGCTGGTCTAAGAGGTTGGTTTGTTCACTGCTATGGACATGTGCGATATTCATTAATACTTTTACATACCAGCCTGAAAGAAAGATAGAGACGAAGAAATGTATACGTTTTGAAATTCATATTTTAGTAAATTATGTTTTAAAATATACAGTTCTGTGCAATTTAGTATTTTTCTCAGTAAAAGTTGCCCTTTGTATGTCAAACTAATTTGTGGTTAAACATTTAAGTCAAGTCAAAGTTAATTTATATATCTGGTTTAAAACAACCACAGTTGACCAAAGTACTGAACAGGCTTAAAATATGAAAATAAAAGATATATCTAAAATGCAAAGAAATGTTTAGCATCATGAATATTTGAGAATTGAAACATTGAACAATAGCAGATAAACTCATGGTCTCAACTGAAAGCCAGTGAGAAGAGGTGGGTCAATGATTAAAAGGGTTTCTACAGTTCAAGAAATGAACCGTGGTTCTGTGAATTGTAGTGCAGATTACAGTATTTTACAATTTAAAGTGTTCCAAGTTTCATAAATCCGAATGACATTATAACTTTACGTAACTTTCATGTTTGTGTTAGTTAGCGTCTCATCCAGCCTCAGACATACATTTACATGCATTTGGTGTGAACCTATAAAGTGCAGCTGTAGAAAAAATGCATGGCACTGTTCCTATGAGAACTTTGAGGGAATTATGCAACCCTGCCACCACTGTAACAGTATCCGAGGCAGCACCTTCAACCTTGTGAACGGCTGTGTGAGCTTGAGCCTCGTTTTCTATACTTGAAGTAAATTAGCACTCAGTTCAAGGCGGCCGAGTTGGCAGCCTCTTTACCTGCAATGTTTCACTGAGCAGGATTTGTTTCACGTTGGAAAATTAGCATTCAACAATAGCTTTCACCCTCACATCAGGGTGTTGTTGCTGCTGTTTTTAGCAGATTTCACTCCTACACTCCTACTCCTGGTTCTAACCCGCTATGATTCAGGACTACTAATCTGTCTTGGTGGCGTGAAGGAACCCCGGGGGTGATAACTCACGTTTATACTATTTTAGATCCATCCTTTGCATCATGTGATCTACAGTATGTGCATGTGTGCCAGTATTTTACAGCAAATACAGTAAAGGTCCCTAAAGCAGTTGCAGATCTAGTATTGTTCTGTAATCAGGGGCCACTTTTTAAACAGTGGGGCCAATTACATATTCATGCAAAATTCCTGATTCAGTAGGTTGCACATTATATCATTCCTTGTTTACTCTTAGCTCTATAGCTTTGATTCAAAGCTACAAATCATTGGAGATATTTAGAAAATTGATCCTAGCTTATTAAAGCACATTGTTCAATAAAAAGCTTAGAAAATCAAAGGTCACATTTTCATAATTATTGTTAGTATTGTTAGATTTTGAAAGACTACTGACAGGACGGGGGACCTTCAGGGGCCGATCAGATTTCAGCTTGGTTCAGTGCCCCCCTGGTCCTGCTCCTGCATCCGGCCCTGCCATAAAGAAACGCTTTCAGTGTCTCTTCATAGCACTGTGCATCCATTTTGTGTGGACTGTGATAACCTGTAGTGTTATTTGGCTGAGGAAAGACTCATCTCCAGCCCTCTGCTGAATAGTGATTACTGACTCCTCACTCCTGGCACACAAACCCGGCTAAAGGCCAGGGCAGCTCCACCCCATAATCACTATTGATTACTGATAATCCAGTTAGGAGAAGAAAAACAGCCTGGGTTCTGGGCCTGAGGAGAAGATGACATTTGTTAGATGAGCTATCCCCTGACAGTGCTGGTGAAGGAAGAAGAAGAAGAAGAAGAAGAAGGGGAAGCTTTTTATAATTTAACAGCCCTTTCATACAATCCCTCAGCCTCTCTCCACTCCCTCAAATTTACTGTCAATTTTACATTGCTTTTCCACAAGAGTCATAATGGCAATCTTACCGGATCAGACCTGCAGAGAAAGGGCTCATGTAGCACTTCCAACACAAAATAAATTTGATACAGTGAAGGTTTAATATAATATAAATAAGTCTTGCTCCTCTTTTTTAAGACCACAATAAAAATGCCATTTATCTATTATGAACAAACAGACCATAACACACTTTTATAGACTGTCAGATCAGTCAATAAAAATTGTTTATTTATTAAATTTTCTCTTTTCGAAAAACAGCACTAATTATCAGACTGTCAGTCTAACTTTTTTATCTTCCATTCATTAAGGTTCTTAATGTACAATATTGTACCATGTAAAGTTTTATGAGACTCAGAGCCAAACCTTGTGTCATATTTTAACTCAGCTTGGATGCTGAAAATGTACGAGGGGGTCTGGGTCAGTTCGACCAGTGAGAAGATGTGATGAGCAGCACTTGCACAGTTGGCAATAGTCTAATGAAAGTTCCCTTGAACATTTTCTTGTAAACAAAGTTTTTTTTTAAATCACATCCTGTCCACACTCATGTGCATATTCTTTCCTCTGGGCCTCTCATCCCGAACAAACAGTGTTTTAAGTCACTAAAATAGAGATTTCTATAAATGCCTTCCAGTGAAGATTTTCAAGAACACTGGTTTCTCTATATTGGTTTGTACAGTACATGTTAAAGAGTATTTGGGAAATTGTGACATCAGCAGCAACAATAATGGCGGCTCTATATCGGCTTCTCTACGTTTGGTTGCTTTTTTGTATCCATGAGGGCTAAGAAATATGTCAAATTAAATTCTTCCATAAAACATATTAAGCCATTTTTAAGACATATTTTGAATCCTACACTTTAAATCCATGTTTACCGTCTCCTTCACAGACTTTGTTGGTGTATATGTTTCGTGGTTTATGCACAGTTAAGCTCTGCAAATAAACAGTCATTCAAACAAGGAAAGTAAGTAGAGTTAATTTGATGTAGCACTTTGATGTAGCGCTTTACATGAATAAAATAACACCAGGAAATACTAATACACGATGAATTTATGCAATACATACAAAACATGCATCAAAAAAGACAGTAAAAATGCATGCATTCACACACCACAATGCAAATAGTGAGACAAAAGCCAGTGTGAACAAATTGGGTTTTCTGTTGTTTTTTTAGGCTTCAACATACTGCAGAGAGTAAATCTATATGAAGTGTTCCATAGTGCTGGGGCCAAGTTCTGCAATATAAGTTTGAAACACAGTTATATTTTCCTCTTTGTTATCAATACTTTATATCCCAACACTGTTCTCCACATGCTTCTACTCCTCACTCACAAAGTGGGAAATATTGCATGGCCACTCCAACTCTATCTGTGATGCTCCTGTCAGTTGTATCAGGCCGATCTCACCAAATGGTGAATGATAACGTGGCAATTTTTCTAAGTCGGACAAAACAACATGAAATGAGGAACCGCACAGTTTCAAATGACATGCATAAAGCTGAAGATGCGTCGACCATGAAACACAAGATGTCCCTGAAATTGACGCACTATTCAAACACAACTGCACGATAGGTTGAACTCTCATTTTACCCATCGGCTTTTTAACAGATGCATCAAAGCAGCAATGTAAGAGATTTCATGTATGAAAAGGGTTTTATTCTTTGTGAGAGTGCAACACAGTCTACATCACTGAAGGTCATCTATTTCTGCTGGAGCGTCCTTTTGATAAAGAAGCATATGATCTATCAGCAGCTTGATGCTATATATTTTCTGAGTGCTGTTTAAGAGAATCGGATACAAACAGAAAAAAAATTGATTTAGAGAGCAGCGAAGAGAAAATGAAAAGGAGAAAGAGACAGGAGGCAAAGGAGAGAGGACAGATAGGTTAAGAAAAATGCTTTAGTTAATCTGCAGTGTGGGAGATAAAGAGACGGAGAGATAAACTGTAGGTGTATGAGCCTGAGCTGAGTAAGGCATTAGTACATACACTGTATGATTTTTGCACAAACATACTGCAGGTTTGGGAATATGAAAATGACAAGTCTTTGAATTAAAGCCTGCATCACAAAAAAAGAGAAACCATTAGAATAAACTTATTTAAACTATAATCTGTTTTCCACTGGAGGCGACACAGCATTAAGTTGATGGGAAATACAAATGAAATTACAGCGTTCAATCATAATAAATACACGAGCTAAGTGGTTTAAACCGCCATAAATTTGAATTAAACAAACACAACCCATTCAAACCCGATTCGTTGAGATGGATTCCCCATAATGGTGAAATGTGATAAAGCAGGCCTCTACTGCGCTGTGTGGCATAATCCTGGCCATCAACTCCCACGCTCTCTGCATCTCCACAGCATGCAGCATCCACTGTCTGTCAACACTCTAATGGGAGGTAAACCAAACAACACAGAGGGAAGGGGGCAAGGAAAAACACAAGCTACACAGATATAAACGGATGTTGAGCCATTGCTAAACAGATTGTGCGAGTTATGCAGATGATGGACGGATCCTGTTTTAGACGCTCTGCATTCGGACGGCTGGGGTGGACTCGCTGGTGTCACATGTCAGCGTTGCAGCCTCTGTGAAGCAGACGGCGTGTCAGCTGTAAAGCGATTATAAGCGCTGCCGCTGGGTCACAGGAGGAGGGCAGGGTTTAGAGGTTCATTACAGTTAAAAACACAGAATAAACCAAATGACTGCAATAATAAAGCCAATTTGCCGGGTGATTTAAAATGGTGACTGATGGGGGTGACACAGTGGTGTAGTGGTTAGCCCTGTCACCTCACAACAAGAAATCCCGGTTCTGCCAGGGTCTTTCTGTGTTTGCATGTTGTCCCAGTGTCTGTGTCGGTTTTCCAGTTTCCTCCCACAGTCCTTGCAGATTGGGGTTAGGTTATTCGGAGCTCTGCCATACGCTGCCGACCTGTCCGGGGTGTACCCCACCTCGTGCACAGTGTCCAGGCGAAGCCCTCAAAGGAGAATCATTACAGAGAGATGGACGATACTGTTGGAATAACCCCCACATCTCTCGTGATGTTTTACCTGTTTGTGCCCTTGTCACAGCAGAGTTGATTTAATACCGCTTGCATACAACTGGAGCATGATTAAGGGACTGAATGCAAGATAATTGTGTTTACTGCAAAACACACAGGGCGCCAATAATAGGAGTTAATAATGCTGTTGTATGGTGTAGTTAGAGGTGTGCGGGGCTGCGGGGCTGCCTCATGTCGTCCTTGTTCTGTGAAAACGCCGTCCCGTTGGAGTCTGACGGCAGCGATGGCAGCTAAGTGGGCTCTGGATTGATGTTCTCCCACAGCAAAGCACTGCGGAGGCCTGACGCTTCGCTCCCGTCTGCCCCCCCTGCTAAATCTCTTCTTCACTTACCTGCATTGCACCAGTTATTTCTCACCTCCAACTTAAAATCTCCTCCTCCTGTCCTATAGATTCGGCGCTCGAGAGCCCTCCCGCATTCCTCCCTCAGTCCTTCTATCGCTCTCTCTCTTGGTAAATACTGCAGGCTTTCATTCATAAGTGCTCCAGTGTGGGCTGCCTTCAGGGCAAATGAAGGCTGATAATAGTCCTGTCACAGCAATGATTCTGAAATTCAGACATCTGGATGGTGGCCCTGGGAGCTCAACGCACAGCAATTCTAGAAAAACATGCAATTAGACACAACATGTGCAAATGGCAAAAACATTCGTAGTAGTAGCTCTCAGGGCTGCAGTACATGCCACAAGGGTAAAAATCCATAAACTTTTTTTTTCTCATTACCTCAAGAATTTTGGTTCTACGTTGTGCCTTTCCTTTCCATTGTCTCTTAGAATATTGAAAATGACAATCCTTTAGTTGTCGGTCTTGGATATGGCGACACCTGGGTTTACTGTCATGTTTAACGCTGCAGCAATCAATAGCTGAGCAGCTACTTTGTCAGAAATACAACAACAGACGAGCTACTGGTGCAGTTTGCAATGCAGCCAAACAAGCTCATGCTGTTTTAATAAGGAAGTCAGTCAAATTAGAAGGTGTGCAGCCTGTCACCTGCAGCTCCTCGTCTCAGAGCTAACTGAGACGGCTCCCCCTCGTTCCATTCCAACATGAAATATTTAAAACTAATCAGCCATTCTTGTTTTCGAGACATATTTTAATAAAATATCAGTCAGCAGTCATCACAGTGACAAATTCTGTGTTTTCTGCAAGTGGATCATAATAAAAAGCAGTAACTTTATACAGCTCCTCTAAGACTGTAAGAGGTTGAACAGCAAACAGTAAAGCTGTTTTCAGTGAGATGAATTTACAAACACTAGTGCTGGATTACATGAATCCCTCATGCATTGGGGGCAATTTGAATTCAGCACAGGAATGGCAGACACCACCACTTGCACTGAAAATCACTGACAAGTAATTACAGATTGTAAATATGTTGAAAGGCTATCGCTGACAAAATGACAACCCTAAAAAGGGTTCATGAAAATCTAAGTATAAAGTTAAAAGGCTGACCCCAGGATATATGTCACAATTTTCATATGCTGCTCGGTGGGTGGGTGCCGTCTTAAGAAAATACAACATCATGTTGGTTGGATCTATGAAAGAATAAAACTAGAAGAGCACATACCTCCACCAAGGTCCAACAGCCTCCTTAAATCCAATCAAGCCACACCAGATTACACACACTCATAGATATGGGTGATTTATATCATCAAGATCAGTTAAAAAAAAATAAAAAAGGAAGGGCTCGAACTTACAATGTTAAAGTAATACAAAATTCCCAGAACCAACCCTTTATCCAAATCCGTGCCATCTCCATCTGTGTCTTTGTTGGCCAACGTCACCTCCTTTCGAAATTTGTTCAGGAGTTTTTACCTAATCCCACTAGAAAACATACCAACCAACCAACTGACCAAACCACTAGCAATCAAATTGACCAACCAATCAATTATTCAACCAACTGGCCAACCAGTCAACAAATTGACCAACCAACCAAGCAAGCAATCAACAAACTAATGGACCAACCAAGTAATCAACCAGTCAACAAATTGACCAATCGACCAACCAACCAACTGACCGACCCACCAACAAACGTACAGGGGTGAAAACATAACCTCCTAGGTAGAGGTAACTAGAGCTCCACCTACAGTAGGAGATTGACTGTTGAGTAGAAAGCTATTTCATTAATGGAAAATGTATATGATTTTGGAAACAACTATGCTACTTGAATGTTAATGACAAAAGGTAGAATCCAGGTCAAGTAACAGGTCCTGAAATCCCTTCAGTGAAATTCGCAGGTAACATGAAATAGGTGCTGCACCCTTGTTAGACTGGCCCTCCTCAGCCACTGGACTGTGGCCGGCTCTGACAAGAAGAACAGAACAGCTTTACACCCTCAACCCCAAGATTAAATGGGCAAGGGGAGGAAAAGAAGGACGACTATGTGTGTTTGTGTGTGCAAGACAAAGGTGTGTGGTGGTTGTGCTGGTCGGGTGTGTTTAAAGCATTTACAGCATTTGGTGGGCCCACTGTAAATCAGGTGCCTTCTTTCCTCCCGTTGCTATGGCAATGACTTCCTGATCCACTCTGGGCTGATTTAATGGTCCTGGGAGACCTGTAAACACACGCCATGGATGATCTCTAGGCTCTGCTCAGCAGGCTTAGGCTGCTGTAGATTCAATCAGTTACAAGTTAGAGCACCTGTGTGCTCTTCAGTGAATACATACATCTGTCTGTGTGTAGTTTATTTGCTGTGTTTGTGTGTGTGTGTTTCCACTAAACAAAGTAATCATTTTCTGAAGTAATTCAATCAAGCAGCTGATGTTAAAGTGAAAAGTTCAAAATTGAAATTCTGAATATCGCGAAGTATTGTGAACTTTCAAGCTCCATTTATTTCACATAAATACTGAATAAAATGGTGATAATAAAATCTGACAGTGCTGCCCATACTGTCAGTCCCACTGAGAGTCATTAGTTCTGTCTACCTCAGTCACTCTGTGAAGCTTTTAACAGTCATGTGTGAGTGAGAGGACAGGAGATGAAAACTGTAGTGACTGAATCTAGCAAAACTACAGTTTTAGCCTAAATGCTAGCTGTGTACACGACACTGACATTAAGCTGACATGGCAATTTTGTTTGCTTACCTGTTTTTACTTAAACAATGAGGCACAATAGTATTTATTACATCCATCAAGGAGGTTATGTGTCCACCCCTCTCTTTTTGTTGGTTTGTCAGCTGGATTAAGCAAACACTCAAGTGGTTTCCTCAAAACATAGTGGAAGGATGGGGCATGGGCCAATAAGAACCTATTCAATTTTGGGTTTGGCTGTGGCTCAGGAAATAGGGCAGATCATCATCCACGAAACAGAAAGGTTGGTGGTTCGCTCCACGGCTCCTCCATGCTATAGAGAAATTGCTGCGTGTAAATTCACTGTATGAATGTATGTATGTGTGAATGGGTGAATGGCAAAACTGTACTGTTAAGGACGTACAAATACTCTCTTTAACCTTGCCTCATTGACATTTTTACCAATTTCCCAATTTGTGGATGTTGTTGAAATATATTAGGCACATTTAGGGAACTGACATCTATGAGTGTGAGGCTTGATTGAATTTAAGAGGAGTGTTGGGCCTTGGCAGAGGTATGTGGAGACTTGTTTCTGTTCACCTACTGAATGTAACTCCGGTATTTATTCTACTATTAGACGATGTAGATGTGTTTGGTCTCTACTGACTCTTGTGAAATATATTTGACTATTAAAAGGGTTAATTTACCCAAAAATGACAATTCTACTCACCACTCTGCCGATGGAAGGGTGGGCGAAGTGTTTGAGTTCCCTTAAACACTTTTGGAGTTTTAGAGGTAAACAGCTATGCAGCCAAATCCAATACAAAATAAAGTAAATGGTGACCACTTCTTCAAACGTAAAAAAAATAAAATAAATGAAGCCGTTTCGAGTCGAATTTGATTCTCGGGGCTTACAGACACTTTCAGACACAGCAGTATGGAGGCATTTTGTGTATTTTTCCTTTGTATTTCAAGTTTAAGAAGTGGTCACCAGTTACTTCAATTGTATTGGATTTGGCTGCAACCCTGTTTACCCCTGACACTCCCAAAAGGGTTTATTGGACTCAAACACTTCAACCACCCCTCGATCAGCATAGTGGTGAATAGACCATGAGTGAATTTTCATTTTTAGGTGAACTATCCCTTTAAGATGCTAAATGCCTCCATTTGTTTCCCAGCTAGTTGTTATGTCTGTCTGCTGTTTGGATGATGTAGCAGATCAGTGTTTGGTGTGCAGTGTAATCACCGGCTGGATTACATTCAGATGCAGCTTTTTCTTTTTCAGTGAATGAATGAATGAATGAAGCGTTCTGTTCATGAACACAGAGGTGGTTAGGTTGGACTGCAGGTTTACAAAGTGCACGCCTATCACACCAGAGACCAGAGTGCTGCCTGAGGGTAGGTCCGGGCAACAGAACCACTTTGGTTAGGAAAAGATCACGATTTTAGTTCAATGTGAAGATGTCTAAAGTCACTGTGAACTGTTCCAGACTAAAGCAAACCATATCTTCAGCATCAACATATTTGCGACATTCCAAGTATGTGAATTAACAACATATCCTCATGATGTTAAAGATATAATATTTAACAACTCTTCATTAAAATTTCTAAAAGCCAATATGCCTGTGTTATATATTTGATATCTTGTGTACTGACATTATCCACATTTAAAATTCCAATTTTATTAGTCAATATGAGAAAATATAGTATGAGTCTTTGCCTTTTAATTGGGTCTCATCCCCTTTACCCGTGGCTTTGTCCATCTTTGCTATTCCCGGGCAAACACTGTATGCTGATGGCCAGTTATCCAGTCGACTGTTCTTTTCCTTCCACTGTTTGTATTGGTCACTGGTATTGTACAGCGATTATTCATTGCGGAGTTACGCAAATAAAACTTTAATATGTTACTTCATCTGTGAACATGATTCATGCCTGAGTCATTTCATGTAGATTTTCATTGGCAGTGGTGGTGCACACAACGCTTCTTCACAACATCATCAAAGTCGTTATTTTGCTGTTGTTTTGATTGAGAGACTCTCAGCTGCTGAAATTACATATTGCATGATTAACAAGAAATATGGTCTAAAGATTAATTCCCCACAGAACATATTTTCTGTTGCAAATTAGTTGTTTGTAAATGGAATTTCTATTGCTCTTTTTTCTAAGTGACTTTTAGAAATGGTTTCAGTTTCAAACTTCAGGCTGTACACTTGTAAACGCTCTGGTGTATGATGGTGTATACTGGTATACTCCCAGTGATTCTGGTTCAGGAGCCCTGTCTCTACACCCAGCTATCTCTCACTCCACTCACTTTATTCCTCACTACATTCGACTTTTCAATACAGAAGAAGTGCTATTAAGTGAATCTAAAACAACGTATATACATGAACAATCCACTTTTGCATGAATTTTACAACATCGTCACTGCATGAATTTTGAATAAAGGCACGAGTGGACATTAGTCAGCTGGCAATATTAACAATTTTTTATCATACCCATAAAAAAGATAAAACCACACCCCTCTCTCCACATCTGCAGCCATAGAAACGTGCGTCTCTTTTCGTCTTTGCTCTCACCATCTCTGTCTCTTTGAGGTCACACACACACACACACACACACACACACACACACATCCAGGGGGATGAAATAATGGCACGGTGCATTTGTTACAGTTCAGTTTATTAACTGGTAATAAATGGAGCTGCAGAACAAGAATCAAGACTGATCTGAGGAAGAGTGCTGGTTAACTTCCTGAGTCTGTGTGTGTCTCTGTTTCACAGGAACCATGATATCACCAGATAATCTTAATGAGCTGATTGATTGATTACATGTTCATTTATTGTTTATTAGTGAGAGCTATGGGCACATGGAGGCAATTAAACCAAGAACAGTAGTAACGTTTGTTCAGTGAGAAACGTGCATGAAGAAAAAGCATATGGGTGTAAATCTGGATTATTTAATATTACAGGCCTTTTCAGTTTATTTTGACTTTTGCATATTCCCTCTGCAAAAAAACAACACACAAAAACAAACAAATGTAGAAGACAGAACAATTCATTATTACTCTTTTATTTTAAATGATTAACAACAAATGCATCTCATTGATTTTACTTTACTGGTCGACTCCTACAACATAATAGTTCTGTTATTGACTCTGACGAGGACATCCTGGAAGCGGAGTCTGTTTTTCAACATCTATAAAGTTATACAGTGTCTTCAAAAGTTAAAAACATCATCTTTTCTTTTGTGCACGGATGCAGAGTTTCCATATTAAAAGGTGGCATTTTCTCATAAACTAACATTATGTTTACATTCAGTGTTTCAGTTCAGGGCAGATTGTGTGTGTGTGTGTATCTTTTGGACCTTACAAATGTGTTGAATGCACTTAATTCCTCCATTATTTGACTATTTTGAAACCTGCATTGTGAACATCCACATTTAAATTGGTTCGTCTTCCCTGCTTGTTGCCGATGTGTGACTTTACATTTATCAGAGCTTTGCTGACGTGAAAGCGTCGTGACGTCAGATGCTTCCCCAGGGCGGATGTAATATAGTTGTTTGTTTTTCGGATTAGGACAACCTCTGTTTTCCATAATCCTTTTCGTTGAGTATTTATAAACACCTGCTGCATACTCAAATGTTCTGTATTTAACTTTGCACACATGTAAACACCATATTCTGTTTACAATATGTGGGAGAATGTATGAAAGACGTGAATATGCTGGGATGTGTTGATCAAACAAACATGATGAACGCTGCAGTTTCTGAGTCTCAAGGATCAAATTTAAACTTTTAAAAACAACTAATATTCATGTAAAGTCCTTTTTAAAAGTTTGACCCTGCACCATATTTAATATTATACTTAAATATCCTGTGTGAATGCTGTAATTAATGCCTCACGAGCCTGCCGTATCTGTATGAAAACATGCTTACACTTTTCACTGCTCACACTTCCTAACAAGTGCTGCTGTTGGAACTAGGTCTGTGGTTGTCATGGAAACCGCTCTTTCAATGCCGGGTGATGTACGACTGCTTCCTGTTTGCTCTCCCATTGGACGTTTTGGCTGAATCGCTTGGAAACGGGCCGAATATGAAAATATGAGGCGAATACAGTGCCGTGGACTAACTTGTAGAGGAGCTACAAATATCTCCGCTTGTGTGGCTCTTCCTCCTGCGAGTGTGAAGGGCACGTACATATGAATTTGCATGAGTTGTAGTCGTGTAGCTCAGCCTCTGACCGTGTTATTGCAGGAATAATTTTTTGAGCCTTAGCTGACTCACCTCTCCTTATGGGGGAGGACTGATGTCTTCCTCAGTGCTCGTGGCGTCTGACCAGCAGCTGTCAGCTTGTAGATGAGGATCTGTCTTTCTGTCCCACACACACTGACGCACGTACATGCACGCACACACTTTCCACAGGCTCCTGTTGCATCAATCCTAGTTCCCTCCTTCAAAAGGAAATCTAAAAGAGCCCAAGGGCATTACAAGGTGGCAAAAATACCTTTCATTCTGCCTCCAGCTCTTCAACTCCTCCCCAGCCAACATGCAAGTGTGACTCCAGCAGTTAAAAATATTAATTCATTTTCAATATTGTAACACTGGCCAACAAACGGCCCTTTGTCAAGAAAAAAACTGAGACCCATAGTATCTGTGTTTGCTCAAATACACATTCAGTAGCCATGGGCTCCTTGAAACAGCTGCCCAGCTCCCAGGAAATTAAAATAATGAATGCCCTCAAAGCAGGAGGAGGTAAAGATAGCAAGACGTTTTCAGGCAGTCCTTTCCTCAGTTCGTAATTGTGATGAAGAAATGGAGGTCAACTTGAGGTGTGGAAGACCAGGAGAACTTTGGTAGAAAGGCACATCAGAACCCCTGACCCAAGTGAGTGAGAGTGGCGGTGCACTGTTCTACTGTGCAGCGACACCTGCACAGAAATGACCTTCATGGAAGTGTCATTAGAGGAAAAGCTTTTCTGCATCCTCATCACAAAATTCACCTGCAAAGGAGCATCTAAACAAGCCAGATGCATTGTAGGAAATACGTTGTGGAAATGTCCGTTGGAAAAAAAAGTAAATCGAATGTTTTGGCTGCAACGAGCAAAGGACTGTTTGGAGGAAATGAAAAAGAACACCTCTCCAACTGTTAAGAGTGGGGGTGGATTGATCATGCTTTTGGCCTGTGTGGCATCTAGAGGCAGTTTCACTGGTGGAGGAAAGAATGGGTTCAATTCAATACCAACAAAAGTCACACTGTAAAAAAGCTATAGATGTAAAGAAGACAGTTTCTACAGAAAAGGCATGAACTCAACATTCCCAGTGGATTTCCCTGAAGAGGCACAAGCTGAAGGCTTTTACATTCCTCTCACGGGGGCCCACAACTAAGCATCATCAATGTGGATAGATCTCAAAAAGGTGCAGTGCATTCAAGACAGACCAAGAATCTCACAAATCAGGAAGCCTTTTGCAAGAAGGAATTGGCAAAAAAGCCAATGGGGGTGTTACTAAAGCCGGAGAATTGGCGACAGAGTGTTCCCGCAGTTTTCCTTTCACACATGCACAACGCAGCAGGAGGTTTTCTGCACAGACACGTTTATAACAGGCGGTGAGTCCTCAGAAACTGCCGTCTCACTCGTACAATTGCCTTCGCTCATGCACCTCCACCAGAGATAATACGGAATTCAGTGCATGTCTGAAAGGAGCTTAAGAAAGCTACTGACCATGCAGGGTGTCCTAACTTTAGTTTCAGGCCCCTTTCCTTAGTTTTTTGAGCCTGTATAGATGAAAATATAAAAAAATAACAATACGAAGACAAATATGAAAGAAAGCTTTATTCTGATGTCTTCTGTAAATCAGGTCTACCTTAACTCACTTAGCTAATCACAGTAACATAAATCCTGACCAGGGTTCATCCCACTGTATAAATACAATATATTTGTCTATATACAATCTATATGAATGATTCCTCCATATTTTGTTTCAAGCAAATATGCCACATATGCTGATGTATTGTGAATTAAATATATTTGGCTGTTACGATAAAATATGAAGTCGTAACCTTGAGCTCTGTCAAATTATTGTTATCAACAATTTTATTCAATCAAAGTCATGTATTACGGCTGAAATTATATTAAAAATACTTTTTATAGACTTCATTCTGTATCCAGGTTCAACAGGGACAAACCTGAGGAGATAATACTGTCTCTGCTGACAGACGCCTCAGAGGGAGGCCGGCTTCACTTAGTCTGGACGAGCAGCATCACTCACAGAAAACCAATGTCTAATAAAATAATGAAGAACTCTTAAATCTATAAAACTGATACATTTTTATACATGTAAATCCTCCCCTGAAAATATACGATCAGAAAATCGTATCTGGTATGAAGCTAATTTCACTGGATGTGGTGTGGGGGTTATTACAAATCCTGCTGGGAAATGTAAGAAATATTAGAAGCAGCAGGAGGTGCAGCTAAAAAGAAAATTAGACGACTTCATTTGAAAATAACTCGTGGTCAACATTAACCGTAGCCAACTGATGCCGTTCCCGATCTTTCTCTGTGATGTATTGCTTGTGGTCACCCTCTCCTCGTTGACATCTGACCTTCTCCCACGAGGCCGCACTCCAATCACAGAAAAACAGGAGGAACATTGCCTTTGACAGCAGGCGTTACGAGTGGCCTCATGGGAAATGTAGTGTTGGCAATCTAAAGTGGGGTATGAGTCACCATCTGTCTCCCTCACTCAGTCATCACACAGGCGCTCCTGCATGCGCGTTTTGGCGTATATGTGTTTATCAATATAAACTGTTATTGTTTTCAGTGGCTGCCGTCTCACAGTCGGAATCTATTTCGTTTGTGATGACAGGGAAATTGTGAGTTGACCTTGCGAAGGAGCGGGACAGTGTTTGATGTCACTCCGTCTTGTGCATGTGCACTTGATCTGTGTGTCAGGGAAGTGCCGTCGGTGCTGGTAGCTGTGCACTTACACACAGAGTGGATACACTGCTGCTTGACTGCATCAAACACACACACACACACACACACACACACACACACACACACACACACACACACACGGACCACCTCAAGGCGGAGACTGTCCCACTGTGTCTCTACTTGGCAGCATGTTTTCATATTTCAGGCTTCGCTCACAGGGTATATTGACATTCTTGTCTCATTGCTTGCTCCATTGTACGTTCTGTGAGAGCTAAATCCCCCATCTCTCTCTCGCTCTCTCTCCCTCTCTTTCTCCATTTCTCTTTCACTTTACCGAGCATCAGACTTATTATCCTCACTGACTCTCAGCTTTGGAGCACAGCAAGATGACGCAGCCATCAAAACAGGCACTGGCCCACATGCAAACACGCACCCAAACAGTGATGCAGACAATGTTTGAATGATTGATTTAATAACCCTGTTTATGTGAGCATTTTACTGATTTCTCCCACCGTCAGTTAATAATGATATCACTCTACCCTCCAAACAAAACTGAATGCAAAGCTTGCTGTCAATACTTTTCAGGACAGACTGAATACCGAGCGAGGCTGGTTCCACTGTGAGAGCTCGGAGCTAAATTCTAACATCAAATCAAATAGGAAGCAAAGCTGAGGCTGATGGGAATGTCAGTAGTTTTTCTGAAAAACCAAACAAACCAATGCCATGAGCACATAAGGACAGGAATTTTGACCTGATGATTGCAATACACAAAAAGGATTACAAAATCCCCAAAAAGTGTTTGCATTTCATCCTTCGGGGGGGGAAGGAATATGTGAAGCAAATTCCATTGTTGAGACTTCAAAACCACAAATGTCAACGTCATGGTGATGATGGAGGAAGTGTTAGAGTCACCTGGCACAGTGGATATCTGCACCAAACTTCAAGGCAATCTATTCAAGTGGTGTCAGCAAAAGTGAAAACTGTTGAGCTGTTGATGGCACTTGAGGAAAAATCTGATAATTACCAACTTCAGTAGGATTTAAACTGATGATTCACAGTTCAAAAACCTCCCTATTCAACTCAAGACACCTGAAACCACTGAAACTGGTTGGACGCCAAGAGGCAGCCAGCGGCCACTGGAGCGCTGTCTCCTCCTCTCAGCAGGAAATGGTACCATCACAATCTTTCCGCTTGTTATGAGACTGGACAGGATTAGCATCCAAAGAGCAGGATGTCTCTGTTTGGTAAATATTACACCTGATACTTGCCTGCTGTGTGGCATAAAGGTGGATATAGACTCAAAATATAGGGGGCTACCTCCTTCAGGTTTTGAAGGACGTGTTGACTGGGAAAGCCGAACCAAAAGAGATGGTCTGGTCTATGGAGGATTTCCGTGATTTGCGTCAGCAGCTTGTCCCGCCCTTACTGCTGTCGCCTAGCAACAGACCTGTCGTTAGACACGACAAGAATGTGTTAATGCTGTATTTTTTTGTTTTTTTTTACATGTGTACCGTTTGTTGTTTGGTTGAGCTGAATCCTGATATCTTTAAAAGTGTTAGCGTCGTTAAGTTGGCCTCAGAAGGATCCACCCTTGGAGCCTTCATTGCTCGGGGATGGAAGGATGTATTCTTCTGCCGTATTTGAAGGATACTTCGAGATGGGATAGCCTTGTTGCACCCCTTTGATGCCTTTGCTCTTCAAATGCAACCTCCAAAAGGATGTGGCTTCTAAATTGGGAAACGGCTTGAATATGTTTTTTTTCTTTTCCATACATGTATTTACCCTTTTAAAAGTTTGACATGTGGAAAATTATCTAAAATCCTCAATGAAGTGGGAAACATCTACTCTCAGGAAGCAAAAATATAACAAAAAGCACATTGTTACCAAACAAGATTGGAATTTAATCTCAGGATCTTGGACCTCAGGGGCTGGAGAAGTTAACAAATGTTTTACCAACAATTGTAAATATAAAATCATACTGCAGTTATAGTCTGTGCAGCTGTGTTGAACAATGACACATTGTCAACAAAGACACAAAACAACGCCTGATTAAACAACTGGCTAGAACTAAGAACTCTATGTGTTTGCTTGTCTTCATCACAGACAAGCAGTGGCTCATCTGTTGCTTGTTTAACTCAGTGCTACATGTGCTGTAAGGGGAGGCATTCAGGTATAAACTTATAAATATATTCCTGCTACAACACAGGAACAGGTAACAGCAAAATAATGTCATATTTATATATTTTTTATCCACGAAATAATCAACTAACGAAAAACGTGTAAAAAAGAGAAAAAATGCTGAGATATATATACACACACACACACACAAACTTGTGTATGATAGAAATGTCCAAATACAGTGAATGAAATCAAAGTATGAATTGAAAGGGGTTGAAACAGAAAATGGCTCATAAGCTTTACATCACAAACAGTCCTAGTTTGCACACAAAACCCACATTTGCTCACCTTGAGGAGCTGGAAGCGATGGAGCTCGTATCACGCTGGCCTGTGATGTTGGTTTGTTTATGTGTGCTGAGGGAGTGATAACCTGCTACTGTAGCTAACAAAAGCAACAACAGCTCCAGAGGCAGCTCACACTGAGAAATGAATCGGCAGATTTCACCCGAGTTAGTGTTTGAATCTGCAGCTGTTTGTCTCTTTGTCAGCTGAAAAACACCTATTGGTTTATTTATCTTGACCGCGCTGCATCCTCATCCTCTTCTCCTCCACATCGTACTTCCCACCACTTGTCAAAGTTCATTATCTCAACCAGTGACAGTATGTGTATTCATTTGTTTTTGAGTTGCTTTGACATCCCGTCAGAGGCACTTCCTTTGTTAGCTACATTCTTGTTTGGCTGGTACTGTGTCGAAGAGACAGAAAGTTCAGCTGCTACTATTCTAACTGTCTGTCCAAAACTAAAACAGCATCAATAAAGGATATTTTTAGAGAGACATTAATAATGCTTTTCGTCCAACTTTTCAAAGTGTTATGAGTTATTTTTTTCCAGGTGTGCATGGAGTTACTTTTCAAGTACGAAACAGTTGAACCTTGACTTTGTTTTCAGAGGAAAGTGATACAAGAGAATGAAAAGACAGACTTAGACTGTGTATGAAAATAGATTCAAGGTCCAGAAAGTGAAGCCATGCAGAAGTGCCTGCAACTGTGTTCCCCTCGAATAGCTGTTCCCCTTTCCATAGCTGCCCACAGCAGGGGGGAACTCCATTGGTTGTTTGTGTACAGTCTCAATTCTTCGTGTTAAGACTAAACGTGATGTTTCCATATAGAGTAAAAGAGAAGCTAAAGAATGGTTTGCATTGGGGGCGTGGATACCATGTGATTGACAGCCAGTACCATCCAATGAGTGCAGGCCTCAGGTGTAGGTGGGCCCCCAGTGTAATCGAACTCTCAGTCAGGCTCTCCCCAAATATGGTTACTTCTGGTGTCTAAAAACCAAGAGGGCGCTGGACAAAATTGCAGTTAAAGGGTTAACGTCATGGTGGGTTGATACTTGGAGAAGTTACTTGATAAAACCCCTTTTAAAAAAGGGGGGATGAAATATGTTCAATATAAGATAATATTAACCTGTCAGCTTGAATATCAATATAATTATTTTTTTAAGTGACAATTTATTGTGCCACAATTCTACATTTCCTCATTTTTTTTTATTTTTCAAGGCACTTTTAGTCACTTTCTGTGTTATAGAAAGTGTGACAGTGTATAAAGAGTGAGAAAACCCAGCGAGAGCATGTAATGACATGGTTCCATGGCTGGAATTGAGGCTACAGCCAAAGACAGAACTTGAGAAATACGGAGGTCGTAAGTTCAGCCAAGTTCCACCCTCGGAAAAGTTTGATCAGAGACGAAAATGTCAAATATTTAAAGAGTTACTTAACACCACTGCCCCCTCTGGCCAAACGCAGGAACAGTCAGGGGTCTGATTTATTGTCACAGTGTACGGACACATCCTGCAGTACACCACTAGAGGTCTGCAAAAGCAAGATTATTAGAAAGTATCAATTGTTGCTTTAAAAATGTTTACATTTTTTTGATTTTTCATAATTTACTTATTCAACCGTTAAGTTTATTGTATCATTTCTGCCCGGAATACATTTATAATGAGCTGATAATTAATTGTTTAAATATTTTGGAAATCTCTCCGTGTATGAGTAGTCTAAATGAAATACACAACACTAGAATCTTGCTATTAAATATTTAATAAATAAATAAAATGTAATATGTATGTAATTCCAGGTTTGTACAAGTCCCAAATTCTTAAATGCATCTGTTATAGTTATATATTTTATGATTATTAGATTAAAAATCTTAGGATGTACACTGTTTGCATAGTATAAAGAATATACAATATGTAAATACCAGCTCAGTTTGCATCTCTCCTACTTAATAGTAGGTCAAGCTCTATCAAGTTCATATAAGGAGTAAACAAATGAACAGGCATTCATGTTGGCATGTTAGTGCACACACACACACACACACACACACACACACACACACACACACACACACACACAGAACTACATTAAGCGATTGAGCATTGATCAGAACCCTAGAGTGTGGACCTCTTAACTGTTTTATTAATAAGTGATACAGGCCAGGAGAGCACTGGGGCGCTCATCTTTACTTAGCATATTAAGGCAGGAACCTTTTCCTTCAAGGCTTAGAGGCAGAAGCCACTTGTGGGAGGTTAGTGGCTACTACATTTGCATGCTGATGACATTTAGGTGAGCGGGGAGTCAGGGGACCTTATTTAAATGACAGAGACTCTAAGACATGGTTATAAGCTGGTAGACCAGCTGGCAGACGACATATATAGTTTTCCGCGGTGACAATCACAATGATTCGGCGGATGACAAGTGGTGTAATTGTGGAGTTAAATGATAAGTAAAGTGAAGCCTGCTGGTGTTCGTGCTGCTCAGCGTGACTGCAGGTCAGAGCTGCCAGGCGGGCAGACAGCGTGGGGAGGGGGCTGGAGGGGGAGTGCAGTCACATACAAGTGACACTGATGCCACAAAGTTGGAGCAGGCAATATGCATCCTGGCATTTTCGTTATGTTATGTAACAGCTTGTACTGGAACATTTAAGGCCACGCTGGACCTGAGGCAGTGGGTGCACGTGTTTTCTAACACCCCGAATGTGTTTTGTTGTCCAAGTGAGCAATAGAAGTACCGTGTCACGTGTCGTATGAAAGCATTGTGTTTTCAAACATAAGTCAGGACTATGGTCTGAACCACGGTTCATGTCTTTGTTACATTGTTTACATTTGATTTAGTTAGTTTTGGTTTCATATTGGATCGGCAGTGGACTAGTGGTTAGAAAAGAGGGACATCAGACTGGTAGGTCGCTGGTTCAAGGCCACGGACTGGCAAACATACCTGGTCCGGACCATGGACCAGATTTGGATCTGTTCAAGTCCAAGTGTGTGTTGTGTTCACACGGATAGGTTAAAAGCTTAGGGTCAATTTCCCCATTGCATGTAGTGCTTGTGTGTGCATGAGTGCGGGACAATAAAGGAATCTTAATCCTAATATTGCAATTTAGGAGTTTAAGAGCAATTTAAAAGACTTTTCTATGACCTGCATATGTCCTGTCGTCATCACCCATGTGGCCTACGTCTACCTGTATTTGACATTGATTGGTTTGTAGACAGGGGTGCAACCGACAACGCAGCGATTGTATTCACTTTTTATTAATTAGGTGCTAGAGTGGCGAAAATGAATGAACCAGTTCCCTTTGTTAATTTCGTTAACACACAAAAATCCTGAGGGTATTTCTACCAGCAAATTGAACATCCTTTTAGTTTAAACATTATATAGTCGCAGATCGAAGACTACAAGCAAGCCTGAGAGCTGCTGAAGACTCTTTTTCTTCCGCTATTTCTTCTTTTGGATCGGTTTTTAGTACGTTGTTGCATAAATAGCCTCACAAAGCAACATTCTGTGACATCACTGATTACATTAACAATGCATTGTGTCTCAATACAATGATTACCATGGAAACAGCAATTAAAATGAATTGGAGTGTTTGGGTCAACACTGCACTTCCTCGGGGCCACAGCATCACAACCACCAAGGTCTGCAGTCAAAAGTCGAAGGAGTGACGGACAGAAAGAGAGACCGACAGAGACTCCTCAATTTATAGTACGATGCAGGGTGTCCTCAGTTCACAGCTACTGGCCTCATAATAGATTCATCACTAAGAAAGAAAAAGCCTCACAGCAGTGCAGGAGTCATTGTGTGTCCCCCTAATGACAACACAAATCCTCATCCTCCTCTGGTGTTGATATGGCTTTGTGTGTGTGTGTGTGTGTGTGTGTGTGTGTGTGTGTGTGTGTGTGTGTGTGTGTGTGTGTGTTCAGTTTGTTTGTGTTCATGCATGTGCTCCCTTTTGTGCAAAGTACGTGGGGGAGGAAGAGGAGGTGTTGAGCACGCAGTGGTATCCAGGAAAAAATTGTTCTGTTCTTGTAGATGTGTGTGGGAGGACACTGTGGAGTGGGGTCATCTGGGACTGTGGACACTCAGGGAATTAAGGAATTATTTACTGTGTTTTCGATTTAAATGCAAATGTTGGGAATGTGAGCTCCTAGAAGTGTGCATAGACGCCAGGAGAGGTAGAGCAGAGTGGGCTACAGAGTGTGTACAGTGCAGTGATGTTTAAAGGCCTGAGTATATTATCTGTGATTGGCTGTTGTCAGTAAGCTCACCAAGGGCACGGCCTGGTGGGATCATTACATCTTCCGGAGAATGACCTGGAGAAGGTCAGCACACTCTTTGTGCCAACAACAACATGTGCAGCTTTGTCACATGCATGCTGTTGGTAACCGCTCATTCATACTGTCATGGTAACTCTGACAGCGACAGGCCCAACCAATGCAGGTTCAGTGGAGGATGCAACATATGTAATGTATTTTTTTTCTTTTTTGTAAATGTCTGCTCTGCTTTCACAAATTCCCAGGAGTAACTCTCCCAGCCTCATTTACATAATGGAATAGAACAGACTCTCTGAGGATTGTGACTATGCAGAAATATATTCCAAATTTTCAATTTCATAAAACACATTGTCGTGGCTCAGCAAACCATGTCCCTGCACTCACATAACACTCTGCCACTAGGAATCTATCATATTTATGCCTGCCTGTATTTGTGGAATAGAGTTGCAGATTATGGGAGTGAGTAAGCAAAGGAAACAGAGGAGAACGTCAAGAAGACGAAATAGTAAAGAGGTCAGAGAAAGATAAAGACACTTGTGGGTTGAATTTAACACTCGGAGGTCAACGGAATCAGACACTTAATTGTAGCTTCAATGGCAAATATGTACTGTTTCTTACCAACACGGTTTCTGTTTTCCATCTGTCCTTCCAAGCATCTGTGTCCCTTTGTACACCCACTTATCCTTTGTAGGTCGCGGGGGTTGATACGCCCTGGACAGGTCAAGCAGGGCCAACACACAGCGACAAACAATCGTTTACACCTACGGTCAATTTAGTCTCCAGTTAACCTAACTTCAAGCATCATGTCTTTGTACTGTGGGAGGAAGCCAGAGTACCTGCAGAAAACCCATGTAGACACAGAGAGAACATCCAAACTCCAAACAGAAAGGCCCCTGGTCGATTCGGGATTCGAACAAAGAACCTTTGGCAGTGCTATATATATATATATATGCAATTTCCACACAAATCAAATCCATTTTATTCATCAAAGTACATTTAAAACAAAGAAAAGTGCCATAAGGTGAATTAAAAATGATCTACCATTACTACACAGACCATACAGGGTTTGCATGTTGCAAATGTTTACTTGGGCTAATGAACTGATGGGGGGGTTAAAGGTCAAGGTCACTGTGACCTTATCGCCGTAACACATTCTTGTGAAGATGATATGTCAGTGTTAAGACCTTTTTGGTTTCAGTAAAGGCGAATGAGATCAGACACAGTATCTAACAGATGTTTAGTTCTGGTCTTTTCATGGTATTTGTCTGTGATACTCAAGATATAGAAAATCCCCAGATTTATTCTTTCTGAAATGAATCGGATCATCTCACTGGACTTTGGATCCTTTAGCAGCTTGGCGCTAACCCCTCTTCCTAAAAGATTTGTGAAAGGGCCCTGAGCTCTAACGTCCAGCTGAGCAGACCATGAACTGCAGGGAGATATAGGCTAACCATTATTGAGGCGAGATATGGGTTATCTATTATTGCTGTGCACAGAAACGGGCATTGTACTTTAATCACAGCAGACATTTGGTGAGCATGTTCCTCATTAAGCTTGGCCTCTGTGAGTGGGTGACAGTGATTAGTGCTGAAGAGGACACATATACATGATGAGGCTGAAGTGTAGTATCGGCCTCTGTTACATAGAGCGGGTTTGGAAGTGGAGCAGAGTGCACCAAGAGTTCCTGTGTTCACTCCTCCTCACAATGGAGGCAACAGAGAGGAAAATCGCTGGATTATAACGAGCCTGACCCAGGGACACACACACACACACACGCACGCACGCACGCACACACACACACACACACACACACACACTCCACCCACCCCATTTGTGTTTAACTCTGCGACACCTGTGCATCTGTGCTAAACACACAGCATAGTGATCATCAGTTTTTCAGGTATTGCAGTGTTACTATTATGGGAAACTGCCGCTGCCACTAAACTGCTCTCCTCCCTCCTGCTCTCCTCTCATCCTCTCATATATCAACTCCCCTAAGCAGTGCTGAGCCGGGCCCCGAGGCTAGCTCTCCTCCACCCAATGACGCTATATTAGACGGTCCATTTTGTCATCATCATTTGCCCAGTGGAATTACAGCCATGTTCCTGTTAGGATAAATATTGGATGTGAGGAAGGAAGCGTTGAAAGAACACACGTTAGCATACCTGTCTCTGCCAGCCTCAGCAGGTGTCTCTGGTATTTTCTGTCGGGAGCACTTAATGTGAGTATTCAATGTATTCTGTTACACGTTGTACCGCAGCGTAGATCGATGATAAGAGGTGACAGGCGAGGTGGTTTGAGTGGGCCCTTGAGTTGGAATAAGCCAGCAGGGAAAAGGTACACAACTGTGTTTCCACACAGCCCGTTGTAATGGGATATATGGCTTAGATTAATGGACCCGTCATCGCTTGGTTGGAACATATAACATAAAAATCTTCTATTGAATTTGATCACATATACATTTCAAATCCAATGTAGTTGTTTTTTTGATCGATAAATTTAGCCAAAATATTCAGAATGATGCTATTTTGCGCTCTTGGAGCCAGAGTCTGCCCAGAAGCGATTGGGATATGGGGCCATGATATCAAGATCGATCGGATACATGCGTTTGACCAATCGCAAGTCAGTCCCAGCTGTCAATCCTTTTTATATCAACTAAATCAAATCAAACTTACGGGAAAAATAAACATTTGAGTGTACATCACTGTGATTAAAAACTACCGAAAATCACAGAGAAAAATAAGTTTTACATATACTATGACAAACTGCATCCAGCCACCAGGGGGTGGCTGGATGCAGTTTGTCATAGTATATGTAAAACATCTGCATCTTTATATAAGTCGCAACTGTTGCTAAGTTCTTTTGGCTTTAAACCCGATGCATGTAGTTTACACTTTACAGTGAAAGAAACAGAACCATGTTTTCATGGTTAAAGGGTCCTACATGCTAATTGGTCTCAGGTAACAGTCAGTGGCCAATCAGGACACATCCTTACAATTCAGCTGTTGTTGTTTAAAATGTGATTAAATAAACTCAACCTTCTAAACTTTGAATGCAACCTCTCTCTTTTCCTACAGCCTTGTATAAACACTACTTTGATATAAGAAGTGGCTGCTCTTGCTTAGTTGTGATTGAACAATCACTGTTTGAAGGAGGGTTTTCACTAACAATCAATTCATTTGTGTGATTTTTAAAGTTTAGCTTTTAATGGCTGTGAGCAGAACTGTTTACCAAGGTAGACACATTTATACATCATGGATACGCAGTACGCCTTTGGGTGCATATCTTGAATGCTTAACTTAATCAAGATAATATTCTCCAAGCAATCATTGTCATAAATCAGTGTAAACCTGATACATGTCCCTGCAGTAGGCCTATGTGGCAGCTGCTCGATTCTGCCGTCCCCTGCTAGCACCAACTCTTCCTCATCTCCATGAGACCGGGCTGTAGCTTATTCTGGGAGCAGCAATCAGATTAATAAGTAAACGAGCGAGTAATTGGCCTCAATGAAATATTCAAATGATACGGTTGTTTACTGAAAGGATACTCATCCTGGCATTAACCACCCATGATGATATGATGTGTCACTACAAGTACCGTCTCTGTTCCGGCCTCCGTCTCTCTTACCTCATTTGCCTTTAGCAAACAAGTGCACTTTAAAGCCGATTGTATAACATGCATGTAGTTTCTCTGCAGCTATGGTAAATTATAGAATAATGTACTGCAACATATTACCTCATTCACGACCTAACGCCTATCAAATGTACTTGAAGCCTGCGAAATATAATACCATCTCTGATTGTTATGAAAGTGGAGTCCAAAGTTTTAAAACCAGAAAGAACGAAAAATGTAAGCTTTTTGATTAGTTCCAAGTTAATATTTGAGGATTTAGAAACTTAAAATTTTTACATTTGAAGTAATGTGAAGTTAAATTATCAAGATATATCTAGTATTCTGCACCAGTTCTAGGTCAGCAGTCAAATTCAAGCCCAAATGTCAGATTTCCTTGAGTTGTAGCCCTGAAATATGCATTCACACCCACAGAGGCTTGTTCAAGCAATCCAACCTGCACCAAATGTTGTATTAATAGGGCTGTGTCTCAAGTTTCCAGCAGATCATTGCTCACTAAGTAGCACTGTTATTGTTGGTATAAATGGCATCAGAACTAAGTGAAAGTGTCAGGATTCAAATTGTTATTCTGAGCAAAGAGGGTTTTTCTCTGTCTCCAATCATGGCCAGACTAAAGGTTTCTGAGGGGGCAGTGCATGGAAGTCTAAAACGCTTTGCAGAAAACTGAATCAGTTTATTCCAAAGCACGATCAGGCAGACCAAAAGTGACCGCACCATCAGAGGATCGATACATCAAGCTTAGTTCCCTGAGAGATAGAAAAGCAACTTCACCACGAATACAGAATTTGCTAAATAAAAGGATGCAAGACTGCAATCAGCAAGAGTACTGTCAAACAGAGGACTGTGTTGAAGTCGTCTCAGAGGATGAGGAGCAGTTTCTGAACCACTTCTCAGGAGGGGAAACAAGGCCAAACGCATGGGGTGGGCTATGAGATACCAGCACAGGGCTGTTTACTGATAAATCCAAGTTTAGCAACAGAAGGGTCTATGTAAGGAGCTGAGCAGGAGAGAGAATGATTCCTCAATGCATCAAACCGACAGCGAAGCATCGTGTTGGGAATATACAAGTCTGGGGGTGTTTTGTCTACTCTGGAGTAGGACAACACCCTGACCAAGGAGAAGTTCTGCTCCATTCTCTGGCTTGATACACCCTCTGGTTTGCATTTCTGTGTAGAGGGAATCAAATAGTCCCCTATAGTAATGCTCGGATTTCACTTATACCTGCAGCCTTGCTGATCAGTAGGTGGGTGGGGTTGTAAAAATGTACAATACTGATTAACAGCAGATGGGTTTGGGTGGGTGAAATAGGCTCATTCCCATGGCTGCAGCACCTTGGAAAGAGAATATCGTACATTCCCGCAACAAACGCTGCGAGCGAGCGCTCATTCAGCGCAGCCGGGTGCGTCTTCTGGGCAAGGTGGAGTCGCCTAAATCCTGGCACAGTGGATGCCGTTTGATTTTTGGAATGTTCCTGCCGGTGGTGGTCGCAAAATTTGAGAAAACACTTCCTTCGGGTGGATGAGTCAAGCACACATGTGGATTAGGATAACTTCTGAGTCGATAAGTGCATCTCTAGTCCCTAACACACCCCAAAGATTTGCAAGACCTCAAAAGACCAAAGAGTCCTGACTCTGGTGGCCTTTCCTCTTCACAGTCACCTGACCTCAACCCCACCAAACACTGATGGGGGCATGTGAAGACTGAGAAAGCCATTCATATGCTTGGTATCCTGTAAATCATGGACATTTATTTATTATTTGTATTAATATTTAAATTTGAAATGAACGCAAAATATAAGTATCTTGACTAGTGGTCTCAGCCTTTTGGACGCCACTGTATATCTATGCTTGTGCCAACGAATGTATTAGATCTCTTTGTTAATCCCTTCATCGTGCAGCGTGTGTGTGTGTGAGCACCCATGTGTGCTTGTGTGCCTCTGTGATCTTGCTTTCTGTCTAAGCGCAGCATTGCAGAGCACAAGCTGCATACTAACCCAATCATTAAGACATAAATGAGAACATCAGAATCCATCTGCAGTCTCGCACAGCAGTCCTGAGAGAGGCGGGGGGAGGGAGAGAGGTGGGGGAGGGCTGACCAATTTATCTTCAGTCTCTCCTTCCTCCTCTTCTGATGTTTGCATCTCCCCATTTCTCATTTGCTCTCCCACTTCCTTTTCTTTCTCCGACAGAAGCACATACTGTAGGGGTGGAATGTGGCCTTGTCGACTGAACCAGACTCAGACGTTCTGCCTGTAGTTTTTAGTCTAATTGGGAGCAGCAAAGCGACCGCATCCCAGGTTTGGTCCAGACGATGTGACCCCATCAGATTCTGCCATTGCTTTCCAATTTTTTTCCCCCTGCATTTCAAAACACTTGCCAATCCTGGCCCACTTTCCCGTCCATGTGTGTGATAAAGAGACAACATGAAGGGATGTAAAGCTGGTTAAAAAAAAGAAAAAAAAGTTGGTTCAAATCGTCCCGTCTTGACTTGTTCTCTCATCTAAAACAAGCTCTCCCAGCACATTCATTTGCTGAAAATATTTTCAGCATGTCAGGAAATCTTAGAAACATGTAAGCACCCATTTCACTCCCTGTCCATGTTGTGCTCATGTACTGCTCTATTCATCGCGTTAATCAAGAAGCAAAGCCTGTCTCATATCTACTCAGTTGGCAAGATTTTTACCGGCGGGCGGGGGTCCATTTGGAAGAGGGGTTAGTGCCATGGGGGTGTGATGGACAACACCCTGCAGTAGAGAACTGTATGCCTGGTGTGTGAACGCACCCCGAGACAACAGTATCTACTGAGTTTCTGCAAAATCTTGCATGCCTGCTGAAGATGGTAAAATCTTTATGGATGGCCACCGGACACCAACACGGGTAGAAATTCATCCAGTTCTGCTGATGGTCAAATTGCAGATCCCATGATTTAGTTAGAACCATTATTTATGGGATGCTCACTTGCACACAAAAATTGTCTAGCAGCAGATTCAGCACACGTATCCCTATCACATATAGGGGATGGCAGAATTGGCAGGTTATTAAGAAGAATTTTGTTTTATCATTTTGGTTTACACCGAATGGCATCCACCCCCCTCATCCGCCTGGATTTACTCATTAATGAATGTAAACACAAACATATTACTTGTTTGATGGGCAATGTCTGTTTCAGTCTCACCCATTTAACACTGTAACAGTAATGTACATTCTGTGCATCACAGCCTACACTGTGATCCTGTATGACGGCCGGAATTGATAGCTATCAAATTAAATTTTTGCAATCATACCACCTTTAATTAGAAGCTGCTTTTAAGGTGACGTTATTAACCCACCTCAACAGCACTTCCATAATATTTCATTCAAACGTCTTTCCTGACAACTATTAAAAATGAACACATTAGATCTGATAAACCATATAATGCACATAGCACATATGTTCAGTGGATTATACTTCACAGGTTTGTCCACAGGCTTTGCAACCGAGACGATGAAGCTTTTACTGAGGTGTTTCATTGATTCCATTGTCTCATTCAGGATCCATCACCATCTAAGAGCTGTGCATGTTCATAAGTAAATCTGTATGTGCACCATCACTGACGTGACATTTTCATTATCTTCTCTGTCAAATGCATGGATACATCACATTAATGGGTGGTAAGATGCTCGCTTGATTGAGACACATTTTAACTGACATCGAATCAAGTGAAATGCTGTTAAAAGCTGTGTCAGATTAACTGCAATCAGTTGAAAGAATCAGCGACAAGTTAACTTGCACTGAAAAAAATATATGTTAGGCTGAAAAATTTGTAATAAATACATTTAATCTGAGATTAATCTAATTCACCATTTGATTTGCTATTCATTTTAGTTTTTATTGAGTCAGAGTGTATGGCCACAACCCCAGATAGGGGGGGAGGTTGTTATTTTGTACTGAAAACTTGAAAAAAAGCAATACTGAAGAAGCAGGAATGGGTTCAAAAATGTTTCATTTTATTAACACAAAGGTACTACAACAGAAAGAAAACATGATCCCTGGGAAATCCAACTAAACTCAATCATACTAGAGAAAGGAAAAAAAAAAGAATAAAACTAGGGGGGGGGGGGGGGGGGGGGGGGGGGGGGGGGGGGGGGAAATGCTGCCTCACAGCAAGCTGCCAACACATCTCCCTCCCCTTGGCTACTGACTGGCATTTACCTTTATAGCCTCACCTGCCTGGAACCTACCACTTGCGCTGGTAAGTATAGGGTGAGCTAAACAGAAAGACAAGTAGAAAACACACTCAACACGATGAACACCAGACCAAGTTAGGACTCTGTGCTACTGCTGACCTCACACTTTAGTTTATCTGCAAAAATACAGCAGATAAATGCAACGTCCTGACTAAAAATGTTATCCAACGCAGCACACTTCACCCATTCTCTGTCACCTTGAGTCTGCCCAGACCCCCCTTTCTCAGAGGCCTGATCCTGCAGACCTGTTGTCACTCTCCCTGATCGACCTGCTGACCTGACCCCACATAGCTGGCAAAACAACGATCAAACAGAGCAACAATCACAAACATAACAAAACAAACTGTCAGCACCTATTTGCTGTAAAAGAATACAACACACAACTCAGAAAGGATAATCTACATAATCTAATTGATAGTCAAAATTCTAATAATAATCAAATGACCAAATGTTTAATGTAAGTAGACAGGGCCTAGTGAAAAAGGAAATTAAAACATATTTAGTAGAATGATACTAAGGAAATAAGGAAGTTGGACAGTGTCAAATTTTACGTTGGTCTAACATTTATAGTGAACGCAGGTTAATACACACTACGACACCACAAACGACCAGGGGCACCACCCTTACACAATGTCAACAAACCCTAACCCTGAACATTACAAGCTTTATAAATATATAAAAGAATTGCACAACTGTCTTAGCAGATTACGTTTGCTTCTACACAATTACCTCATAAATTGGTATTTAAGTGTCAGATTTGATAAGGTTCAGAGTCAAGCCTAATGTGGAGTTGGCCTCCGCACTGTGTGTGTGTGTGTGTGTGTGTGTGTGTGTGTGTGTGTGTGTGTGTGTGTTTTACTAGCTGTAGTTCACACTAGACTGTGGCTTGACCGGCCCGGACAAGATCTCCATTATCAATACCACCTCAGTTGTGGTGACTCCTAATCTGATAATTAATCAGTGGCCTGTGCTGATTGTCTGCTGGGTGCCAGGAGACTGTGCGTACATGTGTCTGCATGTGTGTGTTTGTTTGTGCTTGTATTAATATCTCATGTTCCGGGCTCCTTTTTGACGGCACCTCATTTTTTATCCCCGTCAAACTACAAATTAGCCTCAATGCATAAAGCATCTCTCATCTCATTATGATCAATTTTGTATGGTCGTAGTGTGTAGTGCCATATGTTCTACAATAGCCTTTTAAAAAATGCTTTATTCAAACCCAAGCTATTTCACAATCAACACTTTTAGGAAGAAAACATTAGTAAAATTGGGTTTTGATGAGGAACACTGAACATAGCTTTGCCTTTTAAATGACCCCGATTGACAAGAACTGAGAACTTAACCCTTTTCTTTTTATATACTGTTTCTACACTTCACAAGTCCCTTCATCACAGAGCAGGCAGTTTTTTATCCTCATAGTCAGGATACACTTATTATCTCAAACACACAACAAAATGTATCTAACACAGGCTTCCGTCTCACTGAACACAGATTAACGGAGTAAATTGAAGTGAATGCATTTGGAAATCTTATATCCGAGGGGGGGGGTGCAGAGGGCTCTGCTCTTGATCACCTGACGATAAAACTGTGGGCTGTACTCAGGGCTTCTCCTCAGCTGATGCTGAAGCTGTGGGGTGCGCAGTGATCTCACGTTCTCTCTCATCTGACGCTAAAACGACTGGGGTGTCTCCCTCTTGTACAATGTTTACCGCAGTACTCACAAAATGGTGTCTCAAGTGTTGAAGCGCCACATGTATGAACTGCACCAGTGTCCTGGTTAAGGTTTGATTCATGCAACAGGCGCACATTGGTTAAGGAAGAATTGTGTTTTTGATTAAATGTAAAGAAAGATTTTGGTCATCTACCTTCTTTTTTTCGTCTCTACCTTTGCATAAGCTTATCATTAAAAAATTGTTTTTCTCTCTGTTGCTTTGGAAAAAGCTTTGATCCCCATTCCCTCCCCTTCCCCAAACAAATGAAGAGATAAACTTCAGCGACTCCCTTAGAACTCTCCTCCTCCTTTCTCTTTGACTTAATCTTTCATGCCTGTTCTAGATTAACATGGATGGAATGATTTCCTTTTTATGAAGATGTGAGAGAAGTAATTAAAGGAACAGTTTTATGCACGTGCTTGTACACGTATATGTGTCTATTTGTCAAAAAAGGAACACGCTGCGTGCATTTGACTGATGTGGCAGTAAAATAAAAAGGTATTCAACTTAAAAACTTAGCGGCCAATTTAGGCCATGAGGTCTATTCTAGCTCCTTTAAGTGGTTGGCCTGGTTGGGTCAGTGTCAACCATAAGTTATAAATCCTGTAAAGACTTGCTAAAACCCCCCGCCCCTTCTCGTCTGTCTCTAACTCTTCCTCTCATTCACTCTCGTTCTGCATGCCTGTGTGTGTGTGTGTGTGCATTTACCTGTGAGAGTGACAGAAAGAGAGCAAGCCAGAGTGATAGCACAGGGAGGCTAGAAAGAGAGCAAGCACAGCGCCTGTCTGAAGGTGAGCGCGTGTATCTGTTACGTCCCTGCTGTCAACCTTGCTCCAGCCCCAACTTCCAGGCCATTTTTCACCCAACCGCTGCAGTACACACTGCAGAGGGAGCCAAGGTGGGGGGGGGGCAGCGAGGGGTGAGGCGGGGATCAGGGGGGTTGGCATGGATAGCAGCAGGACAGATAGCAGCGGTGCAAAGAGAATGGGATTTTGCTGTTTATAGGGGGATAGTTGTCTGTTGCTGGGATTGCTTGCATTATTGAACAGGCTTGCATTGCCAGGGATGGGGGGAACCGAGTTGATAACCGAGCTGCAGGTACACGCACACAAGCGCGGCCTGGTAGAGCTAACAGCGGCTTGGCAGCAGTGGGTGTTGATTCATCACGCTCACTCAGTAGGCTCATCTTGCTGATAATTATCTTTGCCAAATTAATTATCAGTGTAAGTGTCAGCGTGACAGGGCCGATGAATTACATCCAGATAACCTTGATTAATCAACAAAGTGAGTTATGGGGCAAATGTTTTGTGTGTATGGATGTGCTCCATGTAGAAAATGTCCCATCCCTTCTTCATCCATCTCAATCCTCGCGTCCATAATTCCTCACTGTCGTACCTCGCTCCACCACTGCCTCCGTCTCTCTGTGTTCTCGTATAGAGATATTCATGTTTTGTCTTCTCTTCTCAGTCTGAAAGCAGAGCCGTCTGTCTGGAGTACAGTGGGTAGAACTGGTGTGTAGAACAGTTGAGAGCTGTGGATCATTCAGTCGTGCAGCAATGTGTGTTTCTTTTCATATTCAAGCCACACTAGCAGTTTGGCTCTATTTATGGCAGTGTTGCTCTGTGTCTAGTTTTGTCCAGACGGAAATATCTCCAAATATCTCACAACCACTGGATAGCTCATCATTTGTTCAGAAATTCATGGTGCCCAGAGGATACTTTAATCTGAGATGGTGGACATCAATATAATACCACACCAAGACTTTTTATAAGGATGTGTGGTACGTCTCTACTTCCTCCACTATTTAGAAATTAAGTTATAATATCCTGGATGCAAATGGTGCCATTTTGCGCATTCGGAGTCTGTGCAGTAGTGATCATGGGATGGAGCTGCAGTATCAAGGCCCAATTACATGCTCTTGACCATCACTCTCGTCACCCCATCTTCATGGCATCAAATAACTTTTACATCCAAACTTATCAGGAAAATGCGAACATACAACAGTGTGATAAGAACTACCGTAAATGGCAGAAACCATCTCTAAGAAATAATGTGCTTGACTTTTTAGTTTGGTCCATGTCCTATCCATTAACATGGAGGAGGCTTCACTTTTTGGAAGCTGTCATGTCAATAATCTTTACATACAGCATATGTACCACACCAACGTTGGCATTCAGGCTCAAAGTGATGTGTCCAAGTACCTGACAAAACGGTCGTGTGGCTGCCTAGCCTCTTTGTCTTGTTCATTGTACTGTATGATGAGGTTTCCTTTCACATCTGTGGCCCGTTCCTATAAACTTTACATTGGTGCGACATCACCACTTCAAACTCACTTTTTTTTAACCGTCATCATTTAAAAAGTCCAACTTTACAATTAGTTATTTATGACTTTGTTTGCAGTGTGAGACGTCCTGTCAATTTCACAAGGATCATTTTTCGTTTTGCAAACTAATGCACATTATCTCAATAGATCTAATTGTTCAAATATAGTTTTTAATGGATATGCACGTGTTGGTCTAAACAGGACGACCTGAAACTGTCCGTCTCGTATAAGCCGGCACAGAGCACCACCTGACACACTCTTTGAGGGAGTGAGCACCGCCAGCATGGATGAAATTCATTTTTTCATTATTAATTCACTCACTGCCATGACCGTATGATTCATTCATACATTTTTCATCCCGTACCGCAGCTATTCTGCGATTCAGTGCTCATAATGCGAGTTGTATTTTTTTCCCCCTTTTAACTGGGAATCGCGTGACACCAAATTATGGCCCCGGCAAATGGTCTGGTGCACTTTGTTCCATCCGTGGTCGCAGATCAACTTGTTTTCCACACGTGTCACTCTCTCTTTCACTCCCTATTTGTATGGATGTTTATGTTCACCTTTTAATTACCTCACTGTAACATTATTACACTCCTCTGTCCTCGGGCATGTGGTAAAAACACAAGCTCGGTGTTTGTTTTGCTAAATCAGCAACTCGTATTAAAAGATTTGAGACGGCATTTGGATGTCGGGGATCAAATGTGTGTGTGAGTGTGCGTTTGTCATGTATTGACCACAAACAGCAGGTGGCTCATTGCGAATACACCAGGTCTTATGTGTCTACACAGTCATTCAAATGTAACATTAATGTAATTGAATAGGTGCCTCTCAGGGAGTTTGCATGAGTGCCTTCTGCTTCACTTCACTTTCAATCAATGTATTGTGCTGCGGCTTCAGTCTGCAGGCGGCAACGCTCGTCCTTTTGTTTGCTATTATGTTCTCATTGGCTCCTCTCATAACCGTCTTGGCTAAACCTGCCTGTTTATCTCACGTCTGCGCTGTTGTTTAGATCATTAGTTACGTTACATTTTCTCTGTATAGCTGCTGCCGACACCGTTTTTCATGCTTGCCAGGTGCGGCCCCCTGGCTATGATGAATATACTCACATGCATTAATTCACTGCACAGCTCACACAAATGCACATGCATGCATACACATCATGGCCAATTAAATGTTATTGGCTTAAGTTAGTATGATAGTTACCTGCAATGAAGCAGCATTGATTACACGTTCACGTTCCTCGCAGGGTTTGTTTTTTCTTTTCTGTTTGAGGTCACGCTTGATCACACTCATTGACTCACCGACGTGTTTGGCCGCACATGCTTGTTTGTTTGCATATGTGAATGTGTTTGTCGTTTTTCTGATTATGTTTAGGTGTAACCTTTGCTTTGCATTAACCCCTTGTAGTGGAACTGCCATGGGGCATTGCTGCTGCTGCAGATTAAGGGGAAGTTTACATACCGGCTCCTAGTAAAGAATGCCCTCTATTTGACCCCTCACATCTCAGAGTGCCTAAGTGTCACTGCTTGAATGGATTGTGGAGAGCATGCAGAATGATAATCTGGGCTTTTGTGGACAATGTAGAGTTAATTACATTTTTCTTCAGTGGACAGTATAGAGTGCATAGGGCACACATCATTTTTTTCTATTCAATAGAAATGCTTTAGTCAGCATTTGTGCATAAAAATGGTTAAATAGCCGGGGAAACTTCCCAATATACAAAATCATAACCACTTGTAGTTATTATTACATGCTTTTAAGAAAACTGGTGTATTTTGTATTTCTCTTTTCTTGCATGTTGATTGTACAACACTTCTTACAGCTCCACACACATTAGCCTGTTTGTACATGACGCAAAAGTGTGGATGATACTGAGTTTGGAACAAATGTAGGAAGAAAAATCTGTGTTTTCTTTCAAAAACACGTTGAGTCTTAATTAGAATTCACTCAGATGTCATTGTTGCCTTGTGTTATTTTAATCCCATTCCCCCGGTCTGACACAACTTGAAAGTAGGTTAATACCGGGCTATTGTGCCGTACACTTTTCCTGGTCTGCTGTTTAAGCCGAAGATCGTTTAAATAAGCGGAGCAGAAAAGAGGATAGCCCGAATGCAGCAGAGCATTGAATGTCTGTGTGAGCTAATTGACAAGGTGGCTCATGAGACTGTATACGTGTTTATGTGTTCTCTGCCTGTACATATTTAAGGAGGTATGAGTTGCAGCGAGTTGGTGGGATTCTGTCAACAGTTTAACCACAACCACAAGTCCAGATTAAGCTTTAAAGACGACTCACTGACAGGGAAGGGCCATCTGGGGCTACTTAAGACCAATACCACAGGGCAGAGTAAGGCCGTTCATCAATTACAACCCTAATAGCCTAATTGTAATGAAATAATCCAATCCAGGGGACAGCCGGGTCTCAAGTGTGCGCATCACCAGAAGGCAAGAGAGACAAAACACTGAGTGGATATATTAAGAAGGGTCTTTATTGTAGAATGCATCTGCTGAATATCGAAAGAAGTTCAAAATGCTTCATCTTGCTTTGACCACTCAAGTGTTGGCAACAAATAGTGAACCTTCACGACTGATTAGCGAGGAGGTGATGTTATCATCTGAAGTTTGTGTGTTTGTTACTTTGTGTGTCAGTTATCAGCATTACACACAAACTACGGGATGGAGTACCACCATGCTTGGTGAAAGGATGTGGTATGTGTGGGGAGGAACCAATTTTTAACATTTTCATTGTTCCTCGGATAATGATTCATCGATCTTGATTGAAATAATCAGGCATGTGTAGGGGACTGACATCTGTTCCGGATCCAAATAAAAGTCTGGATCGAGTGACTGTTGGGTCTCGGTGGTGGTATGTGCTCTCTGAGTGCACTTCTAATGTTTGCTGTGACAATATGCACAAACACTGTGTGACACCCGAGGGCAGACAGATTGATTTTCAGGTTAGTTTGAAGCTTCAGTGTCTTCAAGACCCTTAATCTCTTTAGAACATGGTCTTAATATACTCTTCTTGTCATCCAGCCCAGACAACTGCAAACTCCTGATGTCATTTTACAACTTACGTGTTTTTGCCTAAATTTTCATCGCCTCAACCCGTTCATCTCCGTTCTCCTCTTTACACCTCTACATAAATTGTTGCTTTGCAATTTTCAACTGAGCTGAAGCATTTGCTTTGGGAAATGGGGTTTGTGGCCACGTAGGACGCAGAATGATAAGCAAGTCCATATACATTTGTTCTTTTTGTTAATGAGGACAGTCTTTTTATATTATATCCTCTCATTTACATGTATTTACATTTATATGCATTCATTATTTTTTCTCAATGCAAAATTTGCCCCATGTTCACACACACGAAGCAATTTGGGATTCAGTTTTCTTTCTCAAGGACACTTCAACATGTGGGCAGCAGTAATCAGGAATCTGCTAACCCTATGATTATGAGCCATTATGCAAGAAAAAACTGAACACAGAAAATTAGGAACTGTAAAACGAAAGGCATTGAATTGGTTGGGGGAGGTTTATATTGAAATATGTTTGTGAAACATTTGTTTGTTGTCTGATGCATTCCTGTGCTGCTGTTCATTTAAAGTCAAAACCTCATTTACCTGTTTTCTTGATGGTTGAACTTTTTTCAATCAGTTTTTGGATATAGTGTTTATTAATAGTTCACAATTACCTGCATCGATATTTCCCTTGAAAAATAATCCTCCTGTTTCTGGCAGGCTCTTATTGTGAAATATCTGAGATATGAACTGTATATAAAAATGTACGTGTCTCCACTACCTCCCATTGTTTAAAAATGAAGCCAAAATGATCCCGGATATGGGTGCCGCAGTCCAGAGTCTACACAAACTTTGTGTTAAAACAGTTTAACGAATATCTCTGAGATAAGAACAACAAGAAATGCCATCTTTGAGAAAATAAAACGTTAAGTGTGTAGTTATGAGCTATACTACAGCCAGCCACCAGGGGGCAATTGAAATGTTTTGGCTTCACTTTTGGATTCTGCTATGTCATTTGTCTTTATATACAGTCTGTGGTTATGAGTTGTAGCGTCACAGTGTCAGACAAAACCACAGAGTAGTAGTGATTCTGATGAATGCAAACCCTTTACCCTGCCTGTAGGAATTTTGCCCCCCTCTGGCAATTTTACCTCACGCTGACCTTGATAACAAGTGTTTATCAGACAGCACCATTATTTGAAACTAGATTTTTTTACATTTATGTTTCCTTGGGTCTTCTACTTTGCCTACAGAGCGGAATGAGCCTACAAAACCATGAGGACTCTATTGGGACCCTCCATGTCCAAGCCTCAATGTGTCAGATAACCCTGTGACAGGAGGTACAGAAAAACAGCAGAAGCAAATAAGAGACGTTAAAGGAATTGAACGGTGACAGAAAGAAGGAGAGGAGAAATTTGAGAGCCGGCTGGCCGACCTCTAACACTCTGAGTCAGTGATTGAGGAGAGGGCAGTATTTTACTCTCTCCCCAAGCTGTTGAAAGAACGCACCAGATAGGAGAAAGTTATATAAATGGAAGAAAGAGTGCATCTCACTATCTCCATCATGACACTCCTCTCCCTATCTCTCTGACTCGCTGCCTTGTTCTCCTTCTCTGAGATTTGACAGCCGGGTGATGAATTACTAGTCATGGTTCTACAGTAGACTGATGGCTGAGGCAGTGGAGATCTGTGCTGCAGCAGCGGTGGGCTTCACTAACTGCTGCTGAGGGCTAAAGGACACAAATGTGAGGCAAAGGGCCAAGAGGAGTTGTGTTCTTGTGCTCCACATCTGTTGCACTTCAGACAGATGTTATACGGTGACCTTTTTTGTTGTAGTTTCACGGTCCTGGGTTCACCTCTAACTTAGGTCTTAGTTTGTGTAAACAGATGGGGAAAGGGTGGCCACGTTTCTTCTAGGCTCAAGTAAAATCTCAGTATTTGTTGTAGGTGGCGTTAAAAGATAATCTCTTCAGCTGTGATGTTATTGATTATTCCGCTTTTGATTTTTACCCCTGCTGAGGAGTCGATGTGTTCACCCCTGTCTGCAACTGTGACTCAATTCAGCAGCCGCATCCTTCGGAGGACCTGGTCCTAGGCAGCCTTCATTCTTAGCAACAAAGCTACAGCTCAGTTCGCTTCAGCTCCTCACCAAAGCACAATGAATCTTGGGATATGTTGGGGTTCGAGGATCCACCCGGTGGAGCCTCCGCTGCCCGGGGGTTGAGGGACACATTTGTCCTATTGGGACAGCCTAGTCACGCCACTGTGATGTAATTGGTCTACAAATGCGTCTTCTGAAGGATGCAGCCAACGAATTGAGACACAGCTTGTTGGTTTGTTTGTTGTGGTTATTTCGGCAAGATTAAGCAAAAACTACAGGACAGATTACCATGAAACTTGGTGGAAGGATGCGAAGTGGGTCAGGGGAGAAGCTAATAAATGTTGGTTTGGATCCACATCAGTAGGTGGATCCAGGAATATTTTTATAGTTATGGCAGAATTTGACATTTTCATAGATTTCCGAGGGAATCATTTTGACATAGAAAAACAGGCGTATTTCGGGGACTGATAAGTTTAAGTGTTAGAAATTTGGATCAGCTTGATTGAATTTAAGGGAACTGTTGGCAGATGTATGCACTGCCATTTGACTTGAGCCTTTGTGCAAATGACTCCTTAGACCTCAACTTCCTCAGGGACTGATGAATGCCAGCATTGACGCCACTCGACACTGATTTGTAATAACATTGTTGTTGTGTGTTGATATTTTGGCGAATGACAGAAAAAAACAGCTTTTAACTCAGTTTGTCTTTATCGCCAAGTGCTGACGGCTTCATGACGAGCAGTCGAGTAAACACGGGGAGGAGCACGTCATGAAATTGGAACGTCACACATACCTGGACAATCATATGCACACATCCAAACATACGAGGTGCACAAGATGTGACAGACGGTCACATGACCACATTTTCGGTGACATTTACATAGTGATAACAGATTAGAAAGAAGGGCAGTGTGTGTGTGTGTGTGTGTGTGTGTGTGTGTGTGTTGTCCTCAGGAAATAACCTTATCTTCGGCTGTAAATCTAATTATTCCATGCAGCAACTTACTGTACATTATGAATGTGTGCACAGCCTCAGTACGTGCACATGTTCAGTCATGCGTATAGAAATTAACATATTACTTTGAATCTATATCTGGATACAACAATACATTACATTTATGATGCTGCTGTTACGCAGACCATTATAATCACAAAGGCTATTTGAGTTCCTGACAACAGTTACTGTTCAAGACAATGGTTCAATATTTTAATGTAATTTGCCTCAATTCAAATTCTATATTATCTGCATTTATTTTTTGTTCTTATTTGAATCACATGTTTGTGTGTTTATAAGCAGAGTTACTTGTATAATGAAACATATACTGATGCCATGTCACAGAGTAGAGTCAAGGGGAAATAAAAAAGAGTAAAAAAACAAAATAACTCAAAAGAGTGAACATGTAAGAAATTTGTTAAAAGTTTAATTCTGTAAAAATATTACAAGATGTGCAAAGATGTTTTATGATTTAAACACAACATGATCATTATTGTTATTATTTGCTCTAGTATCTTAAGCCTTTCCTCCAATGGTAATTGTTGAGTTGTGTTTATTCATTTTGTCGCCTCTTTTCTTCTTCACAGTTTTTCCTGAATCTTGCTGGATTGCAACATTTAACACCTATAATTAAGCTTTGTATTTATACTGTGGATCCATAGTCTTTTTTGATTTGTATATTTCTGGCCTATTTCAATAACTGTTATATCGTTCGCTTATATTTGGTTTTGATGTGTTCAGTGATCTTCTTTCTATTTATTTTGATCTTTCTTTCTGGCAAACACACGCACGCAGCCTATGTTATACGTGGGGGAGTGATGTGATGGTGGGCTTGCTGCACTGTTTCCAGGCATGCGATCACAGCAGGTGCTAGCTTGCCACACAGTCACTGGAGTGGTTCACAGGAAATGGCAGCTAATTGCTGCAGGTGATAATACCACACAATGAGGCGAGCACCTCCTCACATGGGAGCGGGGAAATAAGGTGCTAAGTAAATCATTTGTCCCCACTTGTGCACTTGCAGAGTTGAGTAAATGGGTGAGAAAAAAATCAACAAATGACTGCGCACACAAACATCGACATTGTGCCACTCAGGCCCTGGTTGGTTTATTTACCTGTTTGATTTATTAAGTTGGTGAAGTGATAATAATTTTAAAAGGTCTTTCTGCTGTTTACAGACACGACTGCAACACCAATAACTTAAACTGCTGATTTTGTAAAGAGTTCGGTGGTGATAGATCATCCTGTTGTGTTTAGATTCGTGTTGTAACAGTTTCCCATACGTCAACACATTGGCCATTCAGTGCATGTGTGTACTTAACATGCGTGTTACAAGTTAAACGCTGAAATGCATGAGTAAATGGATTCAGTGTCATCATGCAGCACTACTGTCTTTATTGGTCTTCTTTATTAGATGAAGATGACTCCTCTTTTCCTTTGGATGTGCTATTAATAGAGACACAACTTTTTCTCTCACCTCTCTGGCACAAAAACACAATCTTCTTTTCCTGTTTGTCACATTCAACAAATGAGAGTCCCTGTATGTAACTCAATCACATAAATTTGAAATGTATTGATAAAAAGTCCCCCTGCATCCCCGACTGCCATCACCATGGAGACAACTGTTGTCTGATTCTCTGGCTCATAACTGACAATGTTTTCTTCGACCATTTTACTCTTGTTTACAAACAGAACTGGTGCAAACAAAGTCTAAACAGCTACAGGAAATATTAGTACTATAATTTATCAGTAACTGTTTTCTGAAGGGAGTCCATCTATTGTAACAATGTAAAAAAAAGTTCTGGTTTATACGATTCTTTGTGAATGAAACAAGTTGCAGGTCCTCTGGTGCTTTAAATCTTACTCATACTGGTTTTTGGTGATGGTCATGCACACCACCAATCCCATAATACTCAGTTGTTCAGAGGAGGAGGTTGGGACTAACACTGTTCATCGACAAAGGGCGAATACTCCACAACCTATATTTAACAGTACATGTCAGGATGACCGGGATCTCTGCTCAGTCCTGTGAATCAATAACTGTTGAGGTCACGGATGATGCACGTGCATTGGAGAGTGTGCTTGTCGTCCGAAACAACCCCCTCTTACTCATCAATATTCTCTCTCTGTACCCTCCTCTCCCTCCTCCTCCTCCTCCTCCTGTCTCTCTCTTCTGCACTCACCCCTCTTGTCTCCCACCATAGATGGTGTATAAGCCCTGGCTGTGTTCTCAGTACTTCCAGACCACCCAGATGCACTGCAGCAAGCGAATCCCCTGTGGTCAGTACTGCCTGGAGGTGCAGCAGCGGTGCCCCTTCGTCCTGCCCGACAATGATGATCTCATTCACGGAGGCAGCCCCAGTTTTATATGCACAGGTACAAGAAAGATACCCTGCAAATCTGTCTTTCTCCTTCATTCTGTATCGTATTTCACTGATTTGCATGTGTGCAGGTCACGCAGCTGCTCTGTGCAACTGTAGCTCTCAACCACTAGGCACTGAGGAGCTGGGCTGAAGTGCTTTGTTGACTATTTGAGGGATAAAAGAGCATTACTTCCCTAAATCCTGGGATTCAGAGCTACAAGTAACAAGCGCTGCTCACCTCTGCACCACCTCTGGCCCACCCTGAGTACTAGTGATCATGCCCTTTGACGGAGTGACTTCCTTTACTCCTAATGAGCAAGTACGGAGCACAGTGTCTCGCTCGATGACCCTTCAGTGGGACACACAACTGCAGCTGGACCCAGTGCAAACACTTGTTACTTTACAGTTACAGGATGTTCTGTTTAATTAGCAGCGTAACAGGGTAACACACCATGACAACTGGGCTAATTGTTGCCAATTACTCAGGAGTGAGCTGCACTGTGGGAGACGGTGACAGGAAGTCTGTAGTGAATAGTTTATAGCTCTCAGTGGGCCAGTGTAGTTTATGACTACAGTGTTAGTGCTTACAACAAGTGGGACACACACTGAGTCACACAAGAGCTTTACCTTGTTACAACCACACATTCGTCTCCACACACACGAGAGGTGAGTCCCACACAATGTGATCTGATGTGTTTTTTTTTATTCCCAGAATGTGATTAACACAAGCTCATATTTCATATAACATGCTGATGCTGCCCTCTGGTGGTCGAGTAGAGTACCACGGTCACTATAATAATAGAATGAGATGTGAAAGTAAAATTACAATGTTAAGGTTGCTCACTTAAGTTCACTGACTGTTACTAAAATGGAAGATTTCCAATGTTTCTGTTTAATTGACAAGTTACATGAAAAGACCAAAACCAACAAAGTGCTTGTCAGTGCATATATTAACATGCGGGTTACAATTTAAACGCTGACATGCATGAGTTAATGGATTCAGTGTCATCATGCAGCACTACTGACTTTATTGGTCTTCTTTATTAAATGAAGATGACTCCTCTTCATTTGGATGTGCTATAAATAGAGACAACTTTTTCTCTCACCTCTCTGGCACAAAAACACAATCTTCTTCTTTTCGTTTTTTCTTCTCCTGTTTGGCACATTGAATAAATGAAAGTCCCTTGTTTGTAACTCAATCACATGAATTTGAAATGTATTCATGAAAATGCTACATTCAGGTTTTGGAGTTCGACATGAAAGTCAGTCTCCCTGCATCCCAGACCTCCATCACCATGGAGACAACTGTTGTCTGATTCTCTGGCTCATAACTGACAATGACAGTGTTTTTGTTGGACCATTTTACTCTTGTTTACAAAACCAACAAAGTGCTCGTCAGTCCCTCAATGAATTCAGACTTCCCCCAACCTGCCTTGTACAATACAGAGGAATCTTTGATGGAAATATGCTGTAATTATTATTATTTGTTTTTAATATACAGTTGTAAATATAGAATCGGAGAAAAAGCTCTC